>NW_019174446.1:5601060-5931060 GCF_002260705.1 Seriola dumerili | reverse complement strand
CATTTCATATTGTACACAAAGCTGCTGGAGGAAAATTCTCACTGGACTGTGGCTCAACTCCTCCACACTCCTGTCCTCCTCTGACTCCCCCCCCCTCCCCCGCCCCCTTTCATATCGTCTCGACTAACCCTCTCTGCCGCCCCCCTCGCCTTCCTCTCATCAGCCGAACACCTGTTACACATTTCCTCTCAGACCGTGCACAAGATGTAGGTGTTTGGAAAAATCCGTTTGACTGACATCAACAAAGGTGGGTAGGTGTTTGGAAGGGTATCAGGCTGTAATGAGAGCGTGAGATCATAGGATTTGGACAGGAATCGGTCCGCCCACTGACTGTGGTGAGTATGAGGAGACACGGGAACTGTTATTGTCAATCCCTCCTCCAGCTGGACTGAGAGCAGAGGCTCATTATTAGATTGCTATTATCTACATATGCACCATTACCATTATGTGGTTGGCTATCTGTAATGTAGATGATGTGACCCTATGTTGAGATACTGTTTAAACTGGCACAATTACAGTAGCAGAAATGTAAATGAGAATTTTTAATTTGCAACACCGTCTCCTAGAAATGACATTCATTACCTAAAGAAATGTCATGCCACCCTCTTTACATTTTTTTATCAATAAATCTACGTCGTTGCAAAATGTTGATGATGAATGTACCTCTAATGATTGGATTTAGCTTTATTAACATTTAATCAAAGCTACACTCTTTTCCTAACCTTAATGAAAGTTCCTTGTTGCCTGGGACTCGGGATGATAACATATACTCTGACCAGCACTCATCCACCCCGATCATCTCCGTTTCAAGTACAACATGTGCAAAAAGATTCCAGTTCCTTCCCTGGAGGGACGAATACTGACGGGGAAAATAATCCAGGCAGCAATAACTGAATGTTTGTTTTTGATGTAACTTACAAATAAGTTGTATGTAAGTGTAATTCCTAGGGGGGCAGGACTGCATATTGCATACTGAAATTATACAATCAATGATCACTGACCAAGAGCATTAAACCGTCATTCACAGACAGAGAAACAA
Organism: Seriola dumerili; assembly: GCF_002260705.1. NCBI lineage: Eukaryota > Metazoa > Chordata > Actinopteri > Carangiformes > Carangidae > Seriola > Seriola dumerili. The sequence goes on along the minus strand of NW_019174446.1, from coordinate 5,930,021 downwards.
AGGCACAGCTCAGCTGCCAGACTAGTGTCTGGAAGCCTAAATGACCTCAGCAGTGTTTTGCCATCAGACACACTATATAATTTGCATGGAATTGTCTTTATAAATTGTGAGTAAGTAAATGATTGCAAACAGATCTTAGAAAAATTTTGGCCTTACTATGGCATTGCTGTTATTGTGCTCTCTACTAACAATAACTATAAAACCTCTGGAAGACACAAGTGCACAGCCATGCTCTCTGGTGTTTGTTGGAAAGCATTGTGGAAAATTGTAGGTATTTATCAGTGGAAATAAAAGCGTTTCATGCAGGTTAGAAAGTTAGAACGTGGGTAAATGAAAAATCTCACTCAAAACCTCTGCATGACAATTGGATAATTTACCAAATTACATCAAATTACCATGAAATCAGCCCACGTCTCACTATGAGCGCTCAGCGATAGTTTAAGGAGCACAGCTGTAGCTGGTGAAGGCGGTTCAGCTGGAGTGTAACTGGTTCAGTCAAAACAGGAGGACGGGGGCTTTGAGGCTGGCCTGGTAGTCAAAACAATGTCCTGAAGACTAATAGGGCATGGTCGGATGACATCTCTGCTCTCTCTTTCTTTCTCCAAACACCCACACACACATACACACACACACACACACACATACACAGAGACATACCACTGACTTCCCAGGGGGGTGATTTGTCCGACACTAATATGATTACCTGATGATGTTTACTTTAGATACAATATGATGACATTACCACACTGGCACAATATTATTGTTTTATCAAGGTGAGAACAGCATGTCTTAACTTTAATGTAAAGATAGTAAACACTCTTAACAGCATCTTGTCAACTCCACAAATTCAAACTTTAATATTGTTTTTCTGAAACTTAATCTGAGCTGTTCCTTTACCTATAACTGTGGATTTTCCATGCAATCTCTCTCTCTCTCTCTCTCTCTCTCTCTCTCTCTCTCTCTCTCTCTTTTCCTGTGTTAAGCCGTTCTGTCAAATACAAACATCTAATTTAGTTTCTGGCTGCACTGGGAGAGGAATGACTGGTTGGAAAAAAATAATTCCACTTGGGCACTGGCCCGACAATCATATAAGGCGATTGGTATTCAACCATGAAATGAAAACTGGTAATATCCCTTTAGTTTATCGAGTGAAAATATGTGAATATGCGTCAGTGCCTCAAGTGGCTGATAGAAGCTGTAATTATCCTCATAAATGATCATCGATTGAAAGATTATACACATACATTCAAATGCTGCAATAAATAACACACCAGACATTTAAATAAGCTAACTTACACACTGCATAAGCCACATTCAGCCATTATGTGGCTTGGATACATCAGACATGTACTTCATGTTCACTGCGGTTTGCTAATAAGCATCCTGATGACTTCTGAAAAACACTTGATTTATCTTAGATGGCCTAATCAGATGTAGTTTGCACCAGGCGGCCGCACATGTATTTAATTATTCTAACATTTTAATAATCTGCTATAATGACTCAAGAACAAGCTCAACTTCATTTTCATTGGTCTCAGATGACTTAATTCTGCTACATTATGCACTTTATCATCAGTGCTGAGATGTGCACCCTGAAACAGCCAATAAGTCATTAGCTTCAGTAGATATTGTTTTAAGAAACTGCACCATTAAACAGCCAGCCTCTGCTTTTCTCAGTGTATCTCTTCAAGTTGTACTCTTTGCCTGGCTCAGCTTTTTGTAGTTTTGTTTTAATTTGCTCTGTAAGCAACCCTCTCCCTGAAGACCAAATGACAACAGAATGATAGTTTTGCTAATAGATTTTGTTAGTTATCTGACCCGACTTCTTCTGTTGGTGTTAAATTAGGCTTTAACTGCTTCCATCTGTACTGAAAAAATACAGACAGGTCCATGCATGAAGTCACACACTCACACACAAAGACAGGCTCACATACACTGCCACACACTGATCGTGGGTGAGAATATATTTGAAAATTGCCTGCAGTATATTTAGCCACCTTCGATGCACCTCATTAGCATAGTTTGAAATGAGAAGCAAATAGGCGAAGCTCTCGCTCAGGAGGCACAAAACATTAACTCCAAGTCAACACCAGCATTATCAATAAATGAGGGTAATTTAGTTTTCATCTATGACCTTGAAACGTCTGCCTCATGCACACAAGTGACGTAATGCTTTTTTCCAGTGAAAACAGACTAATATCCAAATGACTGTGAAAACCACAGTCATTAGCGTGCTCCTGCGCGTCCTATTCATGCGTTTAAGCTCTCTTAAGATGCACGGTTCATTTGATATCTATAAAGAAGCAAAGTGTAGTTTCGGCACAGTCGAAAACCAACTGTCCAAACCGGAGGATAAATAGCTAAGTTGATTATCCCACTGAGTCGTTGGCTATTTCTCTTTCTCTCCCTCTCCATCTCTGTTTCCACAACTTCCTGCACACCATTAGTTTAGAAAGTGTTGAAAGCACAGTCGTGATCCAGGGCTCCTTAACTGAGTAATCATATATGAGGTTTTTCTGGGTGTCTAGTCAGAAGCAATGAACTGCCGTCTGGCTGTAAAGACTAGAAAAAATAGAAACAGAGTGAAAAGCTTTTGATAAAAGTCTGTGAGTGTGATGCACTGTACCCCTGTGTGTCATGTGAGTGTGTGCCCGCATCTGTGTATATGTGTCACTTGTGTGGGTGTGAGTGTGTGTGTAGGCAGGGAGGGCGTTTCACAGAGAGCGGTTTCCAGGCTTCTTTAACATCACCATCAAAGTCCAACGTCAATGTGTTTCTAATAGCAGCAGCTGAATTAAACACTGGCTGTACAGGCCTCAGCAGAGGATAAATCATTTACAGAACAATTAGCTCATTTGTTGCTCCGCTCTGCGCTGCCAATGACTTCCAGACACAGAGAGCCAGCCAGTGTGTGTGTGTGTGTGTGTGTGTGTGTGTGTGTGTGTAGACTGTATATGAGCAAGGACAAATTCTCTCTCTAATTTTCTCTCTTATACATATATACATAACTTAGACTCAGCCGCCAAAAGCGCTTATTTGCTGTCACACACACACACACACACACACACACACACACACAAACACACCGGCAGAGATAAGTCAGTTTCTAATTGCATAGTGCAGTTTTAGTGCCACTGTCTTTCCATCCACCATGCCTCCCAGTCACACACAAAAATCATCACATATAAAGGTTTTACAGTTGCTCAGATGTAAATTAAAACTGTTGGTGATATTAGGAGCAGTACTGTTATATTTGCTGTTTCACTAAAATTACACATTTCTTTTTCATTCGTAGAAAAATTCCAAATAAATCAGATTCCTTTAAGTTGAAATTAAATCAGGGTTGTGTCTTAAAATGCTTGTAAACTTGACTAAAATGGGACAATGGTCTATTTACAGCAACCACACTATAAGTACCATAGTAGTTATATTTTTGCTATATTTATATACATATATAAATATATTATATTTATTTTAAATTTTTTCCAAACATATAAATCCTCTTTTGATCATATCAAGTCAGCTCATCAAGTCAAATGAGCTTCTTAAAATTTTAAATATTGGAAAATGTTTGGACTTGTCATATCCAACTCAAAAGGAAAAAGTTCAGCATTACTGCTGTTATTGGCAGATGAATCACCATCTCTGTTTACGTTTGCCATTGAATTAAATTGACCCTCTCTCTGCTTCAGGCCAAAAGAAATAAGCCACAGTTGTGAAGGAAGCTGTAAAAATGCTTCAAGCACTATGGCCTAAAGACAAAAAAGTAGACAGATTAGCACATTTGAAAACCTCTCTGTTTTTGTATTGTATCAGAGAATTACTGAATAAACAGTGCCTCAGTATAATTCAGTAGCATACTGGTACTCCTGTGCTGCCTTCACCTACTGCATGCTGAGCACAAATAAACATTTATTTAAGTATAACTGCAGATGCATAACTGGTACGACACATTTGAAGATCATTTAAGGTTCTTTCTCAGAGATAGACTGGACATAATAAAGATGTGATAGTTAAAAAAGCTGCAATTGCGCAGTGGTCCTGCTGCAGCTTGAGTTCAGGCACCTGACAGTTGCACTGATCGGCAGAGGCAGAGAGGCCTAACACAGGATATCTGCATCAATCAACCAGACAGCACAGGGATTTAAACAGCCCTCAGCTCACCTCAATCCTTTATGCTAAAGCCCTGTACATCTCATTTACAGATGTAGCCAACAGGAGTGTCATCTTTTTTTTTTACGGTATATCAAAGGCACCGGTATACGAGGGCTGCGCTCCAGTTTGTCCACGCCAAACTGCTGGTGCTTCACCCCAGAACTGTTTTTATGAAAGGTCAAAATTCGTCATGATATATGTGGGTGTTTGAGGAAAAGCTTGGCTTCTGATCAAAAGATGGTAAGTAAAAATGTCCTACACTATATCACTCTACATGACAGTTTCAGAAGGGAAAAGGACAGCCAACAGAAGTACAGCACAATACACTGAAACACAGCGACATGGCTGTCAAATAGGTCTCATTTTGGAAAAAACATCTAATAGCCCACACTCAGAAGTCTTTAATCCAGTGCCTCAAAATCTCTTCTTCTAAAGATAAGGAATGGAAAACATTTTTATTTTTATTTTTAAACATCACATCTATGATACATTCTTAAAAGTATGTCATTCACAAAATTTTGTGCATAAAGCGCCACAGATATTGAACTCACATTCGTATTCCACTGAATATGTAATAGGCACTAGTTTAACCCTCGCTGTGTAGCAGTCATTACTAACAAGACTGCTTGTTTTGAAATAGTTATACTGTATACACACATAATAAGAGGAAATGAGCGTATACTTTTCTCACTTTCACCCTCTCCCACATTGGAAATGAATGTAATTGCAGGGGCTGATCTAAGCAGACCTGACAGCTGTGATGAACCTCAATGACCATAAAAACATACAAAGACAGAGCTCAGGACACAAGGTCTCATTTTACCTTCACAATCGCTTCCTCTCTGTAATCACCAGCACTGACTCTGCTCTTTAGCCCACTTTAACGCCCTGTATAGCCACTTTTCCAGGGAAAGTGAAATGCTCTCAGGTTCTGCCAATCATACTTAACCACTGAAATGCCAGGTAAACCAAGGCCCCTTATTTTCCTCCTTAAATAACTTTCAAGGTAATAATATCAATTTCATGTAGCCATTGTGCATTCAGTACACAGCTGAGATATGATTATAACAGCACAACTGCAACCCGATTACACCTTGGGATGTCTTTCATTATTATCAATGTTAACTCACTATCATAAAGTCACCTGTATGTATCAATCCAGTAATAGGAGGAACATTAAAGGGCATGTCTGGTGATATTCTATATTTTTCTTATTATCAATAAATCCTTTGAACAAAACAAACGATGAACAGATCATCCTAACAAGTGTCTGTGTATCCAAAGCCTGATGTAACTTATTCCTCTGCACCATAGAGCTTGGCTATTGTCCAAAAAAGTATTAAAGTGAGCCACACTGTTGCACTGGGTGACATCTCCCTTCATGAACATGAGCACTGTAGTTTATGCTGAGGCAATCCTACCAGTGTTGAATCGATACACTGTCCCGCTGCTGTAAATACTAACTGAAGGACCAAATGTGTTAATCTGCCGCTGAAAATAGTCCCCATCAAATACTTTATTTCCAACTGTTAACGTTAGTAACATTTGTGAAAAACTACAGTTGTAGGAATTTACTGAGCCATTTGTGAGCAGTTCTGTGTATTCTTATTTATTTATTGATTTGTGTGCTTCTGTGGGAGTTGTTAACAATAAGAAATGTTTGAACAGCACTAGTCTTACCGTTTAAGAGGATTAGGGGAAAAAATTTTCAGACAATTTAACTCACTTTGACTAGAACAGCGGGGTTCTTATATCTCTGTAAGGACTTCTCACTCCTTTTGCACGAACCACATCTATATCTTTCTCTAACTTGTCTTCCTCACCTGGGTTCACATCATCAATGCATTTCAGGAAAAAACAGTACAAATGCACTTGGCATCATGAGACCAGTGTGACATTTCATGGAGCTAACGAAAACACACAATGTGACTGACAGTAAGTAACATAGACTTAGACAAAGTGTCTGTGTTTGAGAATTTTGACATGAGAAAGTTTCAAAATTGTTCTCTACCCAGCATGCATTTACAGATCAGTCATGCATCTGCAGCAGTGAGCTGACAGCAGCAGATAGTATTACACAGCTCCTACTGACAGCTCTGACCTCCACCAGGCTGATCGATATGCAGGGAGCTGAGGGAGGGCGGTGGAATGAGAGAAATACTTGGGGAACGAGGTGAAGAGGAAAAAGTGAAACAGAATGAAAACGAAGAATAAAAATGAGGAACTCAGGGAAGACAGACAGCGGCAAAAAGAAAAAGGAGACTAAGGAGAGAGACCGAAACAGGTTTCAGACTAGTTATCTCCAAGCCGAGGGTGTCTGGGTTAGACACCAAGGACGTCTAGGCTTTCACTCACAGAGGTTCAGAGGGGAGGCAGGAGGGAGGGGGAGACACACTGCTGAGACTCAGGTTATCCCCCAGCTAAAGGGTCTCTGGGTTTAGACACTGAGGAGGGTATTAGCTTTCACACACTGCTGGGGTAACGGGGGAGTCTGCCAGATGTCAGCTCCTTACCCATAAATCCTGCTAAATGGGCAGCGGCTATGGGTTAGAGGGGGAAAGTTGAGTGGACGTCACCTCTCTATCATCTTCTGTGGTGTTTGTTGAAGTCGGAGCTGGAGTCATATAAATTTGATTTCAGTCAGCTGATGTCAATTCTTTGTTCCCTGTTATTTCTCATCAGACTGACGACTTTCTTATGCTGAGCGTGTTCTTGATTATGTCTATTTCCTGTGTTGAATCAATCAAATGTGAGCTGAAACTCGCACTGGACCAAGTTCTCCTTTTCTGTATCTCTATTAAGGAGTAGACTGACAGTGCAACAGCAGAGGAAGTTTGGAAAGTGTGCGGGAAAAAAAGGGCAACTGTCACTGAAATGAGAAATCAAAACTGTTTGTAACTTTGTCATGTAGAAATTTTTTTATTTTTTCGTTTGCTTTTGTTTTTATGCTTTTTCCCCAAATTTATTCTTTTCCTGAATTGTTAAGTCGGTATAAAACACAATAAAGTGTTCATACTACCAAGTGTGAGTTAAGTGTACATATACCCGCGTTTTGTGTTGTGACATCGAGTTTCAGTGGAACAAACTCATTGGCAGTTACCAATCTGTGTATCCCGGGTCAGTTGTTAAGAAGTTATGATTAAAACCTTCTCAAATTCAGGCTGACGTCAATACATTCTTGAAATTATACACATGGTTTTGGATGGATTTCATGGGCTCCCGGTCATAAATCTCACTCGCTGCATAAATACCCTTGTAAACTTTAAATTCATATTTTTACAAAGAGAAAGAAAAAAAACACCACAGTTGGGGTTAGGTGGTTTTTACGCAACGGTTGTGCACATTTCGTTAGTGTTACGGTGAAAAAGGCTGCATGCCGTTAGACCCACCTCTCTGCTCAGCTCTGTCTTTGCTCCTCTGTGACAAAAACAATCACGTCTATTCACTGTAATGTCCAGCGAGTTTCAGAAACCACCTTGAACTTTCAAGCCACCTGCTCGAGTTAAACTAACCCCCAACAGCACAATAACACACAGTCATTCACCCCAAAAGAGGACTTTAAAGAGGTTCTACTTTTAAAAATCCCTCAGGGCCAATCAGATTTATAGGCACAGTCACAGATCTCAGGTCAGCTTTAAACACCAAACTGACCCTAAGGCACAGCACAGTTTTCCGCGAGAAGCTTCACTCTATTTTCCTGTGGCTAAATCTGGGTCATGTAATATTTTTTAAATTCAGAAAATAAAACGTTTTAAATCCTCTGTCTATAGTGGTACAAAAGTATCCACAGAAATGTATTTATCATAATTTCTCAGGTGAAATAGAAATACTCAAAAGCTTAAATTAGTTTTTGCATATTCCTCAGCACTTAGTCTTGTTTTAAATGAGTGTGTTGATTACACTGTTTCATTGGGTGGCTACATACTACTTTTGATTTGAACTTTTCACTGGTTTCTCTTATTTATTTCTACTGACTTATAGTTTTCTGCTCACCATTTTCCTCTGGTTGCTGAGGCAGAAAGTACAGATGTGCTTGGGCTGAGTTGATTGGTCAGATCCTCGGTTGGGGGAGGAGTTAACATGGAAGAACGGTGGTGAGGGAGCGTGGCACGGCTGTCCGTCATGAAGCCCTTCGCCCAGGAGCAAGACGTTCCCCAGATGACTGATGTAGCTGCTGGCCAAACGTAGTGTCTCGATTTTTGACAGCTTCCTAATCATCAAGTCAGAATGAGATTCATGGCATTAATAAGGACAAAATGTTTACAAAGTTTACAATAATTTAACAAAAAATGATCATGGGGTAGAACAGAACTGTTGCACTTTTTATATAGGATTGGAAAACAAGGTGCAACAAGAAGACAATGATGTGAGATGTTAAATATTTGTTCCCTACTGGAGTCTGGAGCCTAACTCTATGACACATCATTTATAGGAAATATAAACTCATAATTAAATGCAGTAAGATTACAGGCCTGTTCAAAAAAAAAGTAATTCAACTGTGATAAAATGTTATCCAGAGCTTCATCGGGGACTAATTTTCACTTATTTTAGTTCCCAGATGGAAATCATTTTTTTCTCTGGGAACCTATTGTGCATCAGACCAAATGTCATGACACAGTTTGAGTCATGCTGCTTTGTACCTGTCTGCAGGCTCGGTGGGGATGAGTGTGCGCAGCGCTGTGAATGCTGTGTTGACAGAATTGGTGCGATCTCTCTCCCGTGCGTTGGCTGCGGTCCTCTGGCGAACTTCCACAGGGGGGGATGAGCCCTGGGGGCCGAGCCTCCCTACCATGCCCCCTACACCTACCCCCCCGCCCCCTACTCCCCCACATAGCTTCCTCTTCCTGTTCACCTTGATGTGAAAAGCAGACGGGGACGAGGAGGACAGGCGGAAGGCAGCAGAGTTGGAGGAGTTGGTACGCTCCTCAGAACCTGAACCCTCGCTCCCGTTCTCATCATCGTCTTCTGAGAGGAGTGCGATGTCGCCATATAAGAAGCGGCCTGCGGGAGGCGCTGTGCGAAGCATGGCGAATGTCATTCTAATCGCAACAGGTCTGACAGCTACTGATCAATCCTGGTGAGACGTCCACTTGTTGAGGTTAAGCTTGTAACTTTTCTGCAAAGTTACAGCAAAGTTTCTGTTGATGCTTCTCCCTAAAGGTGTCCACCCCTCAAAATGTTACTTTACCCCCAATGTCTCTTTGCAAAATTTGTTAAGCCACGTAAGTCAGATGTAGCCCTAACAAGGCTGAGTCAGTCTTGGTTTAAGAGATCAGCAAGTTGATCCTAAGTCAGCAATTGAGAGTGACTTGACCCCGGAGCTGCTGTGTGACAGGCGGCTGCAGGTTCCAGGTCCTTCTTGTTTTTCTCTCTTGGTTCATACAAAAACACTTCACATCCCAAAGGTCAGTTCCTCTTTCAGTTAATCCTTTGACAGAAAGTAAATTTATAATGGCATGTTGAAGTAAAACGGTTGTGATTTGTCCTCTTTTTCTTCTCTGAACCTCTTTCTTGGTCCTTTGTTTCTATATTTGTCTGTTTCGATTCCAGTTGCAAAAACTACTCCCAGCCTGTGGCAGCAGTTTGACTCTCTCTTGCTCTCTACTGGTCTCTCTCTCACCCCTCTCCCTCTCTGCCTCTTTGCTCCACGTGTGCCTGCTGTCTGAGTGTTTCCGTCTGCCTCTGGTCTTATAGCCGGTGGGAGGGCCAGAGGACTCCTCCTCTGAGCAGTGAGGGTCCCTCGGCTGCTGTCTAGAAGCAGGCCAGAGAGACCGGAGGCAAGAAGCAAGCCATCAGCAGGAGTTTGTTTTGGCTGCACACTGGTGTGTTTCAGGGGAAATCCACCCTAAAACAGAACTTGCATCACCCTAGTTTGCTGGGTGGATTTGGTGACCTTAGAGGCCAGGGAGCCCCCTGAAACTCACATCGCTATCAGCATGGGTACTGCATACAGTCAGTTACTTCGACGTTGACTTAAAATGGAAATGAAACAGATAAAATCTTGTCATCTGACAGGAGTAATGCCATGATCTTGAACTGTGCAATCAAATATCGGATGCCTGAGACAAAACTAATTCTGAATCTTTTTTAGTGTGTTTTCTGTTTTATTTTGCTTCAAAGACATGACCAAACTCAGACTTCTGAGGTATTTAACACTGCTGGATGCCAATTTGTCACATAACAAAAAACGTGGTGAAATTATTTAATATAATTTGATAATCCTCTGGAACATTGTGTTTTCAGGTTTTGACATGGATCAGTTGTGCAGACAGTCTCCTCCATGTTCCTGCTTTTCTATACTGGATGACCTTTTCTCTGTGCAGGCAGAGCAGGCAGAGCAGGCTACCAGCAAGAGGTAAGACTGGAACTTTGGTTTGTAAAAACGGATGTTTTCTTCACCCACTTTCTTTACATGAAGAATCTGAGAAGCTTGAGTGGTGAAGTAAGAGTTTGCCTTTCTCCCTGGGTTTCTTCCTGCGGCCTCCCCCTCTGTGCTGTGTTCGTCCCTGGACAGCAGGCTGGGAGGCGTGCAGCCGCAGTGCTGGAAGCTGAAGGTTCAGACTGGGCTCGTGGCTGAAGCCTGGAATTGACTTCATTCAGCCATGGCTGGAGCTTTTTTTCTGCACAAGCTGTGATGCTCGAGGGCCTGCAAGTAGTTTTCTCTCAAGGGATTCCGATTTTTAGGGTGGAGTGTTTTGGTGATGAAGGGGAGTTTCAAGGGTTTGTAGTAGGAGAGCTCCTATTTTACTCACTTACACTCCCTTTCACAATCTGTCTTCCTCGGAAAGAGAAGAAGAAATGAGAAGAGACAGCAAAGGGAGCAAAGACAGAGAAGAGAAGAAAGACAAGTGGGAAAAAACTAATGGGAGAGAATACAGAATATATAATCTATCAGTCAATCTATCTATCTATCTATATATCTATCTATCTATCTATCTATCTATCTATCTATCTATCTATCTATCTATCTATCTATCTATCTATGTGTGGCAAAACATGAAGGTGTTCTAGTAGTTTGGAAAATCAACTTCTCCATCAGATTTTACTAAAAGTATTTTATAGCCTTCATCAAACTCTAATCTGCTTTTCCTACTTAAACTCTCTGGGATTTTATTAGCCATGATTGTGCAACTTAAATCTTATTTCCAAGGAACTGACTGACCTTTAAATTTTGCTTCCTGTTTTAAAAGTACGGCGGTTAAAGGTTGACAACCTATGTAAAACTCAACTATGAAGTCTATAATCCTCAGTAGTGCATTATTACAAAACTCTAAACCGAACTGCCATTACTGGTATGCATCTTTTGTGTAGATTGGCAACCGTAAGCTTCTGCTGAAAACTAATAGCACAATGAATAATCTGTCAGTTACACAGTGTTATAGTCAGCATTCATCACTCTCTTTTTTTTCCCATTCTGTCCATATTTCTCTCTCTCTCTCTCTCTATCTCTCTCTCTCTCTTTCCTCTCTGTATCTATCTCCACCATTCAATCACAGTTGTAGTGTTTATGCTTTGGTATTGACTGTATGAACGGGCCAATGTCGGTTGCAGTGGTTGATTACAGTACATACAGGAAGTACTTGGAGTCAGTAGGGATAGGGGAGGCAGGACGGATCGGCTATAGGGGATCAAACCACTGTCTAAATACTATAATAAAAAAGAGCATGGGTAAATTCTGATCCTTCTCTATAATATAATAAGTGCTTGGTTTATAGAAGACAGAAAACAGAAAGCATTAAGATCTAGCATTAAGTGGTCCTACCTAAATATATCTGACATGGTAATATTTACTGTCGCTGCTCTGCCTGCTCAGATCACCAAGCGGCTGTCAGTTCAGATCTTGCAGTCAAGTACAGCTATCATATAGATGGGGTTCTTCATCATTATCAGAGGGGTAGAGGTGCTTTGGTAGCCAGTCACAAAACTGCAGTAAAACTGTTGTAAACACCATAGATTTTGCATTGTTTGTTAATTCTTGTTGAGGGAATAATAAAATGCCATTTCAGAGTTTGATTTGCTTTACTTTCATTCTGATATTAACATAAGATTACTTGACTCAGTATAATCATCGAATCTTTGACTGGAAATGCCCCACTAAGTTTGCTATTCAAATAAATGTTTAGCTAAAAGGAGCTAGCTGAATCACAGAAACCTTTATGGCTTCCTGACATATCCTATGAATTTTGCTGATCTTGGTTTTGTTGGTTGTTGAGCCTGGCTATCTTAATGTTACAATATCCAGAGCATGGTGAGAATGTTAGTGTCTCCGAGCTAACTAAATCAAAGTTAAAATGTTTACAACGCTCAAGATGTGGTACTGAACAACAACCGCAGATCTTGCATGGAATAAGAATGTGAGGGAAACAAGCAACACATCCAGTAACTGGGTATCAAATGCGTTTGAAAACAGTTGCCTGGTTGTCAACTCTGAAAATCTGAGACGCAGACTGGATCTACATTACATCATGTCACTCATCAATGTGCCCTGCCTTCATCCAACCAGTGTCCCAGGTCCTCAGCAATGACCTTTACTGTAGATCAGTTTCCTGCACCTGGGCCTCACCTCAGTGAGTGACCCAGATTCAACAGCCTATAATATTGCTGTTACCGTTATGTAAGTTTTGCAAATAATAAAATGCTAAATGAAAATGGACCAAAAATAACAAAACCACCCAGCTTATTTTTTTTTCTTTCTAGAGCCAGCACTGCAATACAGTCCAGCAGTTTATTGCTCTTGCAAGAAGAAAATCATGACAGCTTGTGGTAAACAGTGAGGTTTGGTTCTGGTTCCTTTTTGGATCTGCCTCTGAGTGTAATACTCAGATTAATCAAGTTATGAGTCTAATAAATATCTCTTTAAATATTTTATCTGGTTTCTCTTTTAATTAGCAACCAGTAATGAACCATTCAGGATGTGGCCAATCAATAGATCATTGAATTTAATGAGAAGATTTGGAGCAACAGATCAGTCCAGAATAGCAGTACACATGGCTGACCTGAGGAATAAATGTACTAAAGGATGGCCCGACTCTTTATTACAGCAAGTACTTCATACCCACTACAGAATATAATTTTAGGTGTGTTTTGGTGCTTTTCATTTGTTCACAGGCCCAAATATCTTGATTAACGACTGTAAGACTGTGTTTAGATTGATTGTATATATTTTTGAATACCCACCAAACTGATATATTTCCAAACCAGCTTCACTCACTGTGATCCGTCATTACATGCATTAGCATGATCTTCCTCTGATTTGCATCTCCCAGGAGTGTGTGGCTGGTCTAACACAGTATCCATTTCTTTCTGAATTGCTGCCCGCAGGCCAGAAAACATTTGACTGGGTATATTGTAGACTTTAAGTCTTTTCATAATCACACATGGCTGCATTTGCCAGAAGAATGTTGTATGAAAAGGAAATAGCTACATTACAGCACAGTAATGGTCACATTTACATGAAACTACATAAAGTGTTGACCTGAGTGCACGACACGGACTCTGAATTTTAAAAATCATGTTGAATGTGCTTCAAATAGTGGTAGGTTGTCAGATATGGGTTATATGAGAAATTGTTATAAAGATTGAACTTAAAATTATATTAAACATAGACTAGATTTACAGGACAATGTAAAATCTAAAATTTAGGCACAGGCTATATTTAATCTTGCAGTGGGCGATGATGAAGATACTGTCAGATTTTTCAATCTGATTTTTTGCTGAGCTGAAAGTATGCTACAGCTGTAAATATTGTATTAGAAATACATTTTCCACCACGCGTGTTTACAATTCAAATTACTGAAGTAGGCCTAATTTTCTTAAGATCTCTGCTTTCCTGATAGGGCACAGTAAGTCTGTTGTTTGTTGATTTTTGACAGTGCTAGTTAAACAGGTTACCAAAAAACAGCTCCAAATGAATGCTAATGTTGCTCTGAACCTGCTGGATGTATAAATAGAAAACTGTTAAAATGCACTAATGAATAATAACATTACCATACCATTCAATGCCATTTCTCTGGTGTGTAGGGATGTTTGACATTACAGAGAAGATAATCTTTTGAATTTCACACGATTTCAAAATTGGCTAAGGTTTTAAATATCCTGTAGTCTGAGCCCCGCCGTACGATTTTAAAACTCCTGAAGTGAGCCAGACTTGCTAACTTTTATGCATTCAAGAATTTTTCAGCAAGTAATAAGAATTGGTTAAATTTTAAAACTTGTACTTACCTTTTTTGCCACTAGGGCATCAGAAACAAGCTATGAGCACACAGCTTAATTTACCCCCCCCCCCCAAACAAAATTAACAGAGGCCAGAGAAATGTCAATTAAGCACCGTCGGCACACACCTGCTATGTCTAATTAGGGATATTAAGTGAAAGCACCTGTGTGGGTGGGTGCACCCCACTGCAAACACGTTAGCAAACGGTTGGACCCACGTTTCTGGCTACCTGATTAAGGTAAGTCCAACATTCACTCTTCCTTCTGCTCTTTTTTTGTCTCCAATAACTTTATAATAATAATTAAAACTTTGGACTCTTTAGCTGCTAAATTTTTCCCGGCTGGTCACACTTCGCTTTGTTTGTCAGCCATTTGGTGCAACGCTGCTCTGCTGTCACCAATGACTTTATTATAAGTATTTTGTCATTATTTCAGATTTCCTAACACCACTAGGCTACTGACACTGGCAAGTGTTTGACTGTTGTTTTCAACAATAGGACTAGAAGACAGCCTTATTTCGGGGACGTTGATTATGCTAATGATGAAATGTCATGCAAGGGCACCTCCTCGCGAACAGGTAGCACTCATCAGATTGAAATGAGCCATTTACGACAAAGAGTTCTGTGGATCTGACTTGAAACTAGGGGTATGACTAAGCCAGACAGAAGAAAAGTAAGAGAGGTTTGGGATAAGAATACAAAAATGTTCTGGCATGATGGCCATTGAGTTACTGCAATGCTGTGTAGAGGTGAGGGGAACTACAGGATCTGGGGATAATGGGTTTATCACAATGACCAACCCCCTTTCACACCCAAGAAGTCATGAGATCCATATTGATTATAGTTTTGAATTAGCTTGCCCAACGCTGGTTAAACCAAAGAGTGGGCTAAATGAGTCCATTGGGATGTGGACCTTCAGTAACCTTTCTGTGGGTCAAGGAGGTCTTCCTGGTCTGCTGTCACTTGCACCAGATTTTTAATGGCAAAAACACATTAGACTCTTCACTCTCTTCCTGGATTTCAACTGAGTTGCCCCCTCTTCATAATGACTGTTTGCACAGTTCCAGAGAATAATAATCACATATGTGAATTTTTAAATTGAGTGGCGTTCCCCTTTAAAGACAAAGCAGCAGCAGTGGCGGCAGCAGCACAGTAGTAGAACACCATCTGATAGTCATTACCCCTCCGCTCTCCTCCCCCCCTCCTTTCTCCTCCTCTTCTCCTCTCGCTCGATACTCTTCTCTCAGCTCAGACCTATTATTCATTAGTCTGACAAAAAACACCCACCAACTTTGCCGGGCTCAACCTTATGCATAGACACACTAACACAAAGACACATATAATCACACACACGTGTGCCCCCACAGTCCCAACCCAGCTGAACTGCTCTGGCGCGGGTCAGGGACCTGTCAAAACTCGGAAGCAGGTCTGGACCCAATACCGTACCACAGAGCGGGCGTCTAGAGGGGGAGAGAGACTCCAAGGGACTGAGCTATTTATCGTAGTCCTTGGACAGTCACTTTTAGCCCGCGCTGAAAGTGACAGAAGGAGGGGAGAAGGGAAGAGTATCTGAACTTGTAATGGTGCCATTGAGCAGACGTCTGGAGTGGGTCATTACCAAAAGTAATTGTCTGATTTCCACGGCTGTGAGCACAGAAAGAAGGACAGCAGGAAGAAGATAAGAAAAGGAGGGATGGTGGAAAGCAGGAGGGGAAAGGAGACGGAGGCAGCAGTTGTGAGACACAGGAAGAAAAGTAGGATGGAAAGGAAGGAAATGAAGGAGGGAGGGAAAGAAGAAGGGGAGAGAGTTGGCGGCGGCCTGCCAATGCTCCAGACTGCGTGGTGTATTGCATGGGGAAAATGGTCGGAAGTGCTCGCCCCCCAACTTGCACCCCCACCACCACCAATTTCAGCCTCATTCAGCCTCAGCTCCAGCCACACTCTACTGTGTTTCCCAAGAGAGCCAGACTCTACAGCTGGCCTTATTAAACCGAGAGAGGCAGAGAGACAAAAAAAAAGACGGAGAAGGAAAGAGAGGTCACACAACTGGAAGACATCAGTTGAAACCGTGCTCGCTCTCTTAGTTTTTTCCGTTCATATCCCGTTTTATGATAGAGTTTCTCACAAACACGCTTGCGGTGCACTGGGTTCAAACACATAGTAAAAAGCTATTGTTTGATTCGACATCCCTCAGAACGCTGTAAAACAATGAAACAAATGCTGGGAAATTAAAGTCTGTGTGACTTTTATCTCGTTTGTCTGAGTGCGTCTGAAGGCTGTCGTCAGACATCTGAGCCCTGCTGCATGAGGGCGTCTCTGCTAGTTTGTTTGAATCTCGCTGTATTTGTGAACACAATGGGGCAATAAAAGATACTTTGAGGGATGGAAGTCTGTTTCCAATCCATTATCTGGTGTTCATTGTAATTTGCTTCTTTTCTACTGCAGATTCTCTGAGTTGCCTTTTAACGTTGAAGGGATTTTTTTTTGTGTGTGTGTGTGTGTGTGTGTGTGTGTGTGTGTGTGTGTGTGTGTGTGTGTGTGTGTGTGTGTGTGGTGTGTGTGTGTGGGGGGGTGTTATTCTCAACAGATGCTCTCTGTTTGAGAATAACACAATAACACGCATGAGTATTTCCACAAACAGCTACTGGCCACTTATGCGCTCCACTGGGGTATCTAAGGCTGAAGCATATTGCTCAAATCCATCTCACCTCTTGTGCACATTCAGATTCAGGAAAGTGTTACTCACTTTTTGTCAGGGGATTCAAATTGGCAGCAAACTCACAGCTAAGGTGAACCTAATATGGTTGATCAACAGTCTCTTTTTCTCTCTTGTTTGAATGTGCTGGAACATTATTTTTAAATGGAGAGTATTTTTAATGTAATTGTAGTGTGGGACATTCTGGATCTGGGGCATGAGTCCTGACCAGTGGATGCAATGAAATGCTGCTATCACATTTTACTGTCATTACTCCTTCAAAGATAAAGATAATTGGTAATTATACATAACATAGCTCTTGCAGTCTCCATGTGGCATCTCTGTAGTCAGCATAGCCCCAACGTACATTTTTTAGGAGGTGCAAGTTAGCTAAGGTGTAGACTGTTGCACAATCATGTGCATGGGCTTCACAGCTACACCATAGCACCTTAACTTACAAACATAAATCCCTTGTATCTCCTATAAATCTTGTGTATCTCCCAGAAAATTATGTTCTGTTATTGTAGCATGGAATTATGTTAAATGTACTCAATGCCAGACCCCTCTCCACACTCTGTCACACTCTCTCAGCACTTTATTCCAGTGTAGGTGAAAGGTCTGGTTCACGTCAGCAGATATAAAAGGAAAAAAATCAAGGTACTATTCACTTTTCTGTAGCCAATCAAACTCTGAGCAGGCCTTAAAACTCTCTTTTCATGACTATTAGGCCTCTGTTTCCTGTTGAATGAATGTTGGACACAAAAAATGAATGGAGAGACACTTCACAAAGGTATACGAATTGACTGGGTGCCAGTTTGGAAGCACTGCTGGTCACCTGTGAGATATTTGCTTTGTTGCAGTATAAACAACTTTGAAAGCTCTCTGTATGCATTAACATGAGCCATATCCTCAAGAGAAGCTGTTAAAGTCTTTGTTACAACTGAATCAGTTGAATACAGACAGCTGCAGCTGCTCTACGGACCATTCATGAAAGGGAGTAACTCTAATATTAAAAACTCTGAGCTGTGATTACTCAGCTCAAAGAAGGCTTCTCCAATCTGAGTGGATCCAGCCTTCTTTTTACTTGCTCTGAGTTATTGGGGACATAAAAGCAGCTCCCCAGACTCTGCCGTTAAAGACTCTGGCCAGTAGCAGCTCTACCTCTCCTGTAGCAGAGGAGTGGTGGAGCGGTAGTAGCACACCAAAAGAGAAATCAGCTGTGATGTCATCGCCACTAATGAGGTGGCAGGAACGATTTGACCACCTGACTCACTCACCACCTCACCTCTCTCCCTGTATTTTTAACTTTCTCTTCAACTCTCTCAATCGCTTTTTCGCTTGCTTTTTCTTCTACCCCCATCTGCCACCATCTCTGCCTACCACTTGTGTTTTTCTTTTCCTGGACTATATGTTTTCCTCTTAGCCAGGCTGCCCGGCTCTGGTTGCTTGACTTCCAATCATTTCCAGAGCCACACTTGAGTGCAACAGTTGGACGGTTTGAGCTTATTGGAATAAATACAAAACTAAAAATGTGAATGTAGTTCACTTTTCTGAACATTTAATGAACCACTGGCTCTCTTTGAGAAACAAATAACTTAACATGGTATGTTAACAGGGTCAGCCATGATAAATGGATATCAGCTGAAAGGTAACAAAAAAAAAAAAGGTTCACACCATGGTTTTCCAAACTCTTAAGGCTTTGGTTGGCTCCACTACGTTCCATGGTGTAATGACTGGCTGCTTCAAATGCCAGGGAGCTCACATCACTGAGAGAGACAGAAACAACAATGGGGGGGGGGGGGGGCAGAAAAAGACACGGGTACAACTTGGTTAAGAGCCCACTCGCAGACTACTTGCCATTACGTTTGAAAGCTTATAGTAATTGTCATTGAGAAATAGAAATATTGAGACAGAAACAGTGACGCTACATCAAAAAACAGTAAGTGTCATATGTGTACAAAGACAAGGAAAGACAATAATTTCAAAGTTAAAACAGTCTAAAGTTAAAAAGCAAAACTCATCTGCTTGCTTGAAGCTATGTGCATTTTTGACCTATGGGCAAGATTTACATGTAAGAATACACCTGCTGGAATCAAGAAAAGGGTCACAAAGAGAGAAACCCCCCTTGTTTCACCCAGTTGTGTATGGTCTGGTAAATAGTCACATTCCCAACCACAGAGGTGATGAAATGAAGCTTAAAGTGACAATTTGACGTTTTGGGAAATTTCTTGCCAAGAGTTGGATGGGAGGATCGGTACAGCTCTCATAGCTGTATGCTAATATGCTATGTTGGAGTCAACATAGTTAGCTTAGCATTAAGACTGGAAACAGAAGAAAAGAGCCAATCTGGCTCTTACCTAAGGTAACAAAAAAACCCAGGTGGGTTGTCGGATTGTGTGACTGACTATCTTCCTGAAGTTGTGATTCGCTGTAAGGTCTCCAGACAACCAGGAGCCAACCTTCATATTTAACTTACACAGGAAAGGTATCAATCTGCTCACCTAACACAAGAAAGCAGTTAAGCATAATTCCCAAATGTTGCATCATGTTATCCCTGGGTCAAATTCTTCAAACAGTTGCAGCTTTAAAATACAAACACCATTAGGTGAACTGAAGCAAACCCTACATGTTATAAAATATTAATAGTTAATACTATTAAATTACTATTAATACTATGAATTAGTTAATACTAATTTCCAAGCACAAACATATATATATATAGGCTGACACATTGGTTTTGTGATTTTATTCTACAGTATGTTTTCTGTACTAGATATGCACTATTTGCTGACTAAGTAAATGTACTCAATACAGTAAATCTCTCAGTTATCTCTGACAGATTTCCAGTGCACCGCTTTTCAGATTTCTTTCTAGCTGTCCAATTTTGTCCAAAACTTTTACTCTGGAAAAGCTGAAGAGTAGGTATAATACAAATAAATATAAAATGCAAAAGCAGTTTTACTGCTAGGTCAAGTACAAACATTATATACTTCATATTGAATTTTATGACTGTAGCCTACTACTGTGGAGCAGCAGTCGAGGAACTTTCACAGACCAGACCTTGAAGAAAGTATAACTGAAATGACTGGGCAGCAGGGGGGGTTGAAGAGAGGATTTTTGCTTTGTGGATTTGCTTATCCTGCTCCAGTGAGGTCAGAGGTCACGGTCCCTGCAGAGCTACACCTGTTGTCGTGCTTATTCAAATTTATACACTGGCTATACATATACCATATAATACACAGAGAAGAATACACAACAAAAGAAAAAAAGAGGCCATAGGCCATCTATGCAAGCAGCTTATTCTGACCTATAGTGATGTTTTATTGTTTGGCCACTGTAGCGACTGTAGTAATTATGATAGAAGCAAAGAAGGAAGGTAGCTGTACTAAGTTAGATGTACTATATAAGAACAATAAAGAGGAGGTTGGGGTGGATGGATGGGTCAACAAAACTCACGACTTTCACCCAGGAGACTGCTTTCATTTCCAGTGTGAAACTGATGAAACAACCAACAGTGTTTCTCACATTCATGACCGTTTCACCCTGTTTATTAATGTAACCATGACAACAAAGGTACTCTAATGAAGAACTTATTTTTCACCCAAACCATAATCTTTCCCCAAACCCTACTAAGCAGTTTTTGTGCCTAAAACTAACCAAACCGTGACCGTTGCACAACTTTAACCATGATGACAAAGGTCCAGTACGCCTGCCTCTGGCTCCTATGGGTCCTATTTGAGGATATAGGACAAGCGACCTATATGGTCGTTTAAGGACTTGTTGTGTACAGTGTGTGTATTTTACTGTGAAGAGAGTGCCTGCAGGAGGTTTGAGAGTCAAGATCATTGGTATGTTGGGAATGGGAGAAGTGAGGAGAAGAGTTCATTTGATGAACTTGTTAAGGGAGGCTGAGCGGAGTGAAAGATGTGTGAAGTCAAACCTTTGTGTTAAGTGTGTGTGTATGTGTGTGTTTGATGTTACAGTCTTGTAAAGCAGCAGCTGGAGAGGGCTGTCCCCTGAGAACCACCGCAGCCGGCTAGTAAACCACACACACACACACACACACACACACACACACACACACACACACACATACATACACGCACACACACACACACACACACACACACACACACACACACACACACACAGATGCAGTCTTTAATAAAGCTATTGCCCGGGAAACAGACCAGACCCGGCCAATCTGAGGCTGTTTTAAAGCGAGAGTGACACGGTCACGCTCACATTCATATTGATTCACATCCTTTCAGCCAAAATAAAAAAAAGTGACGGGTTGCTACAGAAGAGACCCTTTATTCTGACTTTTAAACTTCCAAACCAACCTTTTAACTGACCACACAATTAAATAAAAAAAAGAGAGAGTAAAGCCTAATTAAGGTCTATTGTGAAAGTTTCTTTGCTGACGTATGCAATTTAAACATATTTCGTCTGCATATGGTTCTACTGTAAAACTGGAAATGTACTGTAAAACTGCCCCATCCAGATGTGGAGTTAGTAATACAAGCCACAGCAGGGGGGGACACCTAGTGAGCGCTATGAAGTCAGTAGCTCAGTGAAACTCATTAGAAAAGTGGAACACCTGGAAAACCCTGTGAAATACCAGACTGAGGTACGGCTTTTCATGTAGGCTATGTACAGTATTGTGTACTTTTTGTGGCTCTCTCTATGTATCAATGCTGATAAAGCAACAGGAGAAGAAAAACATAACTAATGTGTTTAGTGGATTAAAAACAAAGCTCTTTATTTCTTTTTTTCAACTGTTCATCCACTTAAGAAAATAAGAGACAGGTGCAAGGGCTCAGGCAACAAGTTTTTCTGTTTATGGCAAGTCTCTGTTTAGACAAACATTAGCTGCAGACTGAGCTCTGAATTAGTCTACACCACAAGAATCTCCATATTTAAAGAAACCACTGTTCTTTGCACATTCACATGTCATCAAATATCTGTTTTTTTCCTTGATTGTAGGAATTATATTGGATGACATCATGCTGCAGCTGACTGGGAGCAAACACTCCTATTTTAGAGCTGTGGACTGTTTCCAGGGAGATGATATAACGCAGTCCAGATGAGTCCCTCCAAGGATTGTCTCATTATCACACACGCCGCAGCTGCACAACCACTGTGTATATGACTGTGTGTTTATGTGTGTGTGCATGCAGGCTGCTCAAGTGCCTGTGTGTATATGTGTCTGTGACCATTTAAACTCTACTTGCAGTCAATTACCAGAAAATGACTTGTGTGGACCATTTTCCCTCCAAAAAAACTAATTACAGGGTTTGGGTTAAGGTTAGGATTGGGGCTGGGATTGCAGGAAAGTCCTGGACTGAGCTTGTTCCATGTGGACGAGGTGAAACCAGGGGCGTAGCCAGAGGGCTGCCAGGGTGGGACTGGACAAACTCCAGATCTGCTCATTCCCCCTCTGTGCCACCTCAGAGTTTCTAGTCTATCTAACTATCTAAAAACTCTAATCTAGCTATCTTTAGAGATTGCATTTCCCATTCAAGTAAATTATTTTTTATTCATGAAAAATTTCCTTTTTGTACAGCCCACTAAAAGCTAAAACAAATACATCTGACAAAGTAGAACAAAATAAAACAAACTGTCAGCTCACTGAAAATATGCACATACAATATCCAAATGCTTGTGTTATATATTCAACTCTCCCCAAAGCTACAAAAGGACAATTATCAGTGGGAGACAGCTTATTAGTTAGTTTTAGTATTAGTACTTTGGTGGTGATAATGTGTTTTAAAGGTTGACATAAACATGTAGTCCTTAGAAAATCAAAAAATAAAACCCAGAACAGTGGCTGAATAATTTACTGGGTGTTTACAGCCATTTTGGTTCAACTGAGGAATAAGTTGCTGAAAAGTCATTTGGTAATTCCTGTTTTTCAACCACATTCATCAACATTTTACTCACTAGCTTCAATGTTAAGGAATCTTTCTTTAATGAAGTGCTACTGTTGAAAACGTTTTCATCACAGTTTGTTTAATAAAGAAACCTACAAGTGAGTGCTAAAGACAGAAAGACTGGTTCTTTTTAAACTTTTTTTTTCTCTTAACCTGTCCAACAACAATAAATTTATTCAGAGCTGTTTTGGTTCATTGGAAAAATTGCAGAATTGAAAATTATTTTGACCCTTTATTTATCTTACAGCTGTGTCTGCTGACTTTATACGTCTCAAACTTCAAAAGCAAATCAATGATAGATGGGAACAGACCCAGAAGTCACTGAAAGCAAGCATTAGTGACTTGAATTTGATTCCAGCAGCCACAGGTAGCCATTGTAGGTCGATGAGTAATGGAGTGGCATGTGGCATTTTGGGCTAAGGTGGTGTATATTGCTAAAACGAAAGGGTCCCAGTACCGATCCTTGGGGCACTACACTGGGGAACGGGATGGGATCAGGATGTTTTCCCTTGCCATGACATAATGAAGAAGCACCCAGTGAGATAGGATTGAAACCAAGAAAGGACTTTGCCAAGATGCCCATATTGGAGTGTGTGGATAGCAGGATGTGTTGGTTCACTGTATCAAAGGCTGCTGAGAAGTCCCACAAGATACGAACTGAGGACTGACCTGCAGTTAGGGCTTCTGTCACAGACAACAGGGCTGTTTCAGTAAAGTGGCCGCTCTTAAATCCCGACTGATTTGGATTGAGGAGACTATTCTGAGACCACCACCCTTTCTATGCACTTAGATAAGAATGAAAGTAATGAGACCGGACGATAATTTGCCACTTGAAAAGGGTCAAGCAAGGACTTTTTGAGCTACCTGAGCATTTAGTTACAGAGTTGAAAAAGAAAACAGCATTATTATACATTTTGAATTAGCAGCAGTGGTGTGACAAAACTGCAATGCTTTAACAACTGTTTTTCCTATTTGCCAAATTATACACTGTATCTTACATATAACTTAACAGCAATACATATACTGTATACACTGTATAACCAGCATCTTGTTGTACAATCTTCAGATGTAAAAGTGGAACGAAGAGGAAGAGCAGGAAGAGGAGGAGGAGTAGGAGGTAACAGAAGGAGGGTTTCTGACAGTAGCCCAGACCTGACAGGTTCCTTCATATCCGACTTCATTCAGTCCCATACAGGGACTCTGCACATGGTAAAGCCATCACAGGCACACAGACTCCCACACACTGTCTCTCACTCATACACATACAGAAGACACATGTTCTCTCTCAGTCTCAACTAGGAAATGGCTTTTACCCATATATGAACACACAAGAAATACAGACAGACAGACAGTATTTTGGCTCTGAAGCAGAAAGTTTGTGCCACTGCAGACTGAGACCAAGATTTCCAGACACAAGAAGTGAACAAGGTGTGCTCTTCTTTTCCTCACATATCCTGTGTGTGAACCTTTGAATTAGTGAGCTTCAGAGGTGCTGGTAGTTGGAGTTTGTCGCCTTTGGACAGAGCCAACTGTTTTTTCATTTTTTCAGTCTTTATGCAATGCTAGCCAACTGCTCACGGTGGCCTCATATTCACAGAGACATGGCAGTGGTCTAACTGAAAGGAAGGAAACACTCTTCACTGGTAGGCATCAGAGCATCAAGCTGTCTTTTCTCTTACTGAAGTTAGCATGCTAACCAGCTAGCCTTGGACCATCTTGTCACTTTCCGATAGCGACTCACTGTAGCCTCCAATCTAGACTTAACGCTGCTCAGAGGGCTTATTATAACCCTTTTGTCTTGTAAACAAAATGATGGCCAAAGCTCTGATCAAGCAAGAATCACCACCCGCTCCTGTCAAGAAACCGTGTTCAGTGGCAGAAAAAACGTACAAATAGCCCCATTAAATGCATCTTTTTTCGGCCTGTAACCTGGCTAAATTGAAAGATAATAAAATAATTGTCAGCAAGTCAGTCAAATATTAATTTATTTTCATCCAATCTGCTCAGGTAAACCTGCTGTAGGTAAGTTTGGTAAAAGAGAGTCAGATCTTCATAATTCAAATCAACACAATGATAACACAACTCCTACACCTCCCAGCCCCGCAGAAAGGGAAAAGGTTTAAAGTGCAGCTTTGACATAAAATTCTCATCATGTTCATAGTTAAAAGTACAATTGTTTAATCTGTTTTTGCCTCAGTAGAACTCCAAAATACTATATAATAATAATTCCCTCTCAACTCACTGTCATTGTTTTGATATCTGCATATGCACCTTCAGGTATATTCTCCATCATCATCATAATCATTCATTTTTGAATGAGAAAATAAGAATAATCTACCTAACATGAAGTTAAAACCGCAATTTATTCTTACATCACTAAACAAAAACATGTATTTAATTCATCTAGCCTGGTTAAATGAAAACCTGATCTTAGTCAGCTCGGTTGGACGAGCCTCAAAAAAATAGATGTAATTTTGTCTGCTGCCACTAGACGGGGTGAGAGATGAGGGGCAGCCAAACGCCTGCCCATAATAACCACCAGACATGACTCATTCAGCGTGGAATACCACAGCAGCCACAGACAGGTCTCTGGCAGACAGGGAGCAGAAATCCGACCCTGCAGTAGAGTTTGTGAATGGGACAGGAATGAGCAAAACCAGGGTAAATTTAATAGTGCTGCAATAGGTTTCAAAGATTTAGGAGTTTTAAAAATTCATCAAGTGTTTGGTTTGGCCTATTTATGAAAGTCAAGTGTCTCAGTGGCTAAAAACTGTGTGTTTTATTGATAAGATGTATCCGCTTAACTAAGAAAAATCTCCTCTCTCCTTGCCTCCATTTAATTATTTTGTTTAATCCCCCATTGGTTTCAGTGATTCTTTGGCAAAATGCCATTCATCAAGTCATCATGTAGAGTCCCTAAAAGACAGCACAGAAACAACATATCACCTTGTCAGATATGATTGTAGCTCTGATCATCGTCATTCTTGCCCAGACTTCCCCCGCGGAGAGCACCACTCAATTTGAAGACTAACACATGTTGGACAGTCGAATCATTATTTGCTTATGTGGAGTCCGTCCAAGGCTGGAGGGCCTGGAGAGCCAAGAGTCTAATCTGTGGGCATAAGGAATAACATAGAAATAACATATTGTACAACTTAAAGTATGGCAGGGGAGCATACTGTGAGCGGTCACATTACATGAAAACAGCAGGCAGGAAGTGTTTTCAACAGCGGAAAATCTTCAGGTCCAGTCTGACCACCGGTCACACTTCATCTGGCCTGCAGGCTGCGGTCAGTGGATGGATACCTTCCCTACCGTAAGGTTGGATATGCTGTCATACATTTGTCTATTGCTCCCTCTCACACTTTTTTTTCTATTTCTCTGATAAATCTAACACTTATCTACTCTAAAAACCTATTCCTTTTCTTATTTTGTCCGCCTTTTCCTTTCTCTCCTTTCTTTCCTTCCTCCTAAGCAACCTTACCTCATCATGTTTTTGTCTCTTTTTTCCCCCTCTCCTACCTTCCCCTTCAAACTTTCTCATTCCTCCCTCGCTCACCCTCTTTCTCTCTCTGTTTGTGGTCAGTCACACTTAATCTAGCTCCATCCATCTGTTTCTCTTCATTCGTTTAGTCCAGCCTGTTTTTGATTAAGATTACATCAGGCTTTGACCTATTAGTGTGCCGTGATCCTTTTGAAGTCATTTTGTGGTTACAGGTTAAGCTCAAAGCCCACCACTCTCCATACTTTACATAATACAGACAGTATTTCGAGGGGGAAAAAAACAGTATAGGTTCTTAAAACTTTTCAGCCAGCGACCAAAATGACTTTTTTTCCCTGGGATCCAGGATCATTAAATCATACGAGAGTTCTTGTCATGTGGAGACTCGCTAGAGGAGGGCCTGCGACCCATTTTGGGTCTCAACCCATAATCCAACCTAGCAATCTGTGAACTGGAATATATTGTTCATTTAACCTCATATCCTGAGGATTTTGATTATATTTTGAAGGTAACTTTCCCAACCAGAGAATTTCTGTTCCTTATTAGGGTTGAAGTTCAAAGCCGAGCTCATTTTCCCCACTAAACATAATGCAGACCTCTTGTACAAAATAGTGTTTTGTCAGGCCCCAAATGAAAAATGTAACTATTATCATTATACTCGTTAAAACCACTAATAATTCTGTTGTTTTTATGTGAAGACCTACCAAAGAGGCCTGCGGATCCAAACATCCAGCAGGATATAAATCGGATATTCATCCATGTTTCCTAACTTCAATACTGATCCCTTATATTGGCCCCTCCATCATCTCTGATCAGTTGGCTAACAAGTAAAATGTCAGCATTCATTTCCAGATGTAGATCAAGATATCATCTGTGAAACCTCCCCCTTCTTTCCTCTGCTTGGATGCCTGTGAATAGAGATTGACTGAAATGTTAAACTGTACATCATCATTATTCCTGGGTCAAAGCTCGGGTAAGTAGCCAATTGGCCGAGTCGTGACGCTAAACTGACATCTATTGGCCAAGTTGTGGCAGGGTAGGATGTTAAAGTCATTTAGACTCATCAGGCTAAGTGGACACAGTTGACTGAGAGGTCTCGAACCTCCCCACGTCTGGTTGTGGGTAGTTCTCAGTGCCAACAATTCTCAATTAGAGCAGTGGATGAGAGGACATCTGGGCTGCTGAGTCTGTCTGCTTGACTTATGTATATTAATGAACGCCAACAGGCCTGAATTCATTTCTCAAATGAACCATGTATGTCTGTCTTTTTAACAGATAAACATGACTGATTCAACACATCAGTCAATCATGATGGTCTAAGTTTGCACCAATGACTATGTCAGAATAGAGTGAAGACTTTCGTAAAGCCATAAATCTGATCACTTAATATTCTGTATATTGATGACAATGAATATTTAGTTAAAGTTGCAGTAATCAATATTTTTATTTCAACAATGGGTCAAGTGTGTGATGTGAAAGGTGGTAAATGGACTGCACTTACATAGCGCTTTTCTAGTCTTATCGAAGATTCAAAGCCCTTTACACCACAAGCAACATTCATTCCTTCACACACACATTCATACAGCACTTTCTTCTACACATACAGCGCATCTACACACACTCATTCACTGATGGAACAACCATCAGAGGCAATTTGGGGCTCAGTATCTTGCCCAAGGACTCTTCGACATTCATACTGGAGGAGTCAGAGATCTAACTACCGACCTTCTGATGATACCTGGTGAGCCACAGCCGCCACCAGGTGTCAGTAGATATGGGTAGTTCAGTACCTATAGTAGTAATACTACAATTACAAAGTCTTTGAGTATCGATTCAATACCACAGAAAAGGGACTTTCCTCACATTAGTTCTCATTCTGGTCAGATGAACACTCTTCCTACAGTCTGCTTCTCTGCCGCTGCTGCTGCTGCTGCTGCTGCTGCTGCTGCTGCTGTTGCTGTGTATGTGCACAATGATCACCTCATTAAATCAGAAAATTCATACAATAAACATTTGTTATTGACAGTCTTGTGTTTTAACATGAACAGTGAACACAGTGGAGCATTTAGAGGCAGATATTTGGTGCTAAAAGATGAGAGAATGGACTTGTATTCATCAGGTGGCCAAAAACACGACCTGTATTCTCCTAATGTTACGCCATGTCTGTTGGATGTGTAAATAAGCAACTGCAACTGCTTTACAAGGTCACAAATCTTGTATCATATTGATTTTCATCAGTCTTTAACAACTTGTGGGACAAAAAAAACCTATTGATGCAGGTTTAAAGATTTCACAAGACAACAGCACTGAAGGTTTGCTTGATTATTTTCATTATATACAGATATATAAACAATCAAAACACCAGCAGACGTCTCATGTGACAAAAAGGCACTTATGCCTGTTGGTGTCTTCAGTACATAAAGTATTTTGACTCCTCTCTGTCCTTATTTTTATGGACCTCTCTCTCTCTCTCTTTCTCTCTCTCTCTCTCTCTCTCTCTATCATGAGACTACAGGTTATTCACGTCCAATTCAAAGACACAGTTGTGAATGTGACAAAATCACAAGGATGTCACATTTTCACAATAACATAAAGTAGGAAATCAAATCAAATTACCTTAAACCCGTTAAAGACATACAAAAGGAGAAGTGAGAAAAAGTGAAAATAGAAACAAGCTCAAAAGATGGAGGAGGAGAGGGTAGTTACTTTAAAAGCACACATATACTTCCTCTTCCTCCTCCTTCTGCCCTTTCCACTCCTCCGCTCACCTCACACCACCGGATTCTGATCACCATGCAACTCTCATCGCTATAAAAATCACCTCCATCGCTGTCCGGGTCGCACACATCCCACAAGTCTCTGTTTGACTGGCTGAGGTGAATGAAGATATTCTAAGAGGTGGGTGCTTCATATTTAATCAGCTGGATGGTGTTTATACTGATAAATATTACATTGTTCATCCCTCTGTCTCCCTGTGCTTTTCTCCTTCTCCGGTCACATTACACAGCTCGTGTCAGCGGAGATGTTGGCAGGTGCGTTAGTTCTGGGCACCATCCTCACAGCTTTACCAGGTAAGAAAAACACCTAAATATCTCTGAAAATGGACCCTTTTTTTCATCATGAGGTGCAAAACTTAACTGAACTAGGTTTTAGGTTTTTAGTTTTATTACTTTAAAGGATGAGAGATGAGCTAACAGGCTCTTTAATTGTCAATATTTATATTCTATTCCAAGTTTTTATATCAAAAAGGTGTCACACATACTGGTTTTACATACTGTTAAAAACATGAATGACTGACTTATAGGATCCATTATGCACATAAGGTTATGTAGCCAGGTGCCCTTGCCTTTACGCTCAGGTTATTTATAAGTATTGATCCCCTTTTGTGCAAGGTAGTCAGCCAGGCAGGCAGTTAGCAGCACAGGATGACACCACGGCTGCACATCAAGGCTCGTTCTCACTGCTTCACTTTTATGTGTCACTCTCTGAGCTGAGCAGAACTGTGGTTTGACAAGTTTTCCTCTGAGGAGCCGCATGGAAGGAAAAATTTTTACTTGTGGGCAGCTGAAATTTACACTTCTTTTAGTTTCCAAATATGTATTCCCCAAACCTACGGTCTGCTTTATTTTATATGAAAGCAATTTTGTGGATATGACAGCCACTAGATGCTAATTCATTTGGGAATCTGAGCTGTTCCTCAATAAAAACATTAGTGCAGCTGAGTGTAGAGCTGCTACAGGGCTTGATGTGAGCACGAGCTTCAGACTTTCAGGTGGAACATAACAGACGTTTGGATTTTATGATTTTGTATGTTAAATTGGTGCACCTGTTTGTGTGTGTGTGTGTGTGTGTGTGTGTGTGTGTGTGTGTGTGTGTGTGTGTGTGTGTGTGTGCAGGTATCCAGAGCAGGTGGAGTGTGTCATTTTCTAGGAGGGAGATCTGTGTGTGGGCAGGAACAACTGTCACTCTGCCCTGTCGTTATGACTACCCATCAGGTATAAAAGTAACAAATAAACCTCTTTCAATTTTATTTTTTATCCTCTTTTAGTTATTGGGTATTACATTTTTTATTTAATATTTTTAAATATGTATAATAATAATAATAATAATAATAAAGCCTAGAAATGCTTGTATCCGAGCTCCAAGAGACAAACCCTCTTGCACAATTTTGTTCTGGTTTTCATGAACTGAACAGGCCATACTGTGAAGAGAGTCATGTGGTTCCGTGTGTCTGCGGAGGGTCGCAGGGAGTTCACCCACCACACCGACACAAACCAGATCAGCCTGTCATACCGTGGACGCACACGGTGGGAGACGCCACAGATTTGGTGAATGATTTGAAATGAAATTTTACATGAATTAGAAATAAGGTGTCATCATTTAATCCTATTTTTTCAGCTACATTGGGGGCAGCTATTCCAGCTGTTCAGTCCAGATTCGGGGTGTGAAGCTGAGTGATGCGGGCCAGTACCACTTCAGGTTTGAGACAGACCAACCACTGGGTAGATGGACCTCCCCTGACACCATCACTCTGGATGTAACGGGTAGGTTTATCTCAGCTATGACAGTGATGATGAAAGTGAAGCACTGTATAAATGTGCGTGTGTGTGTGTGTGTGCGCGTGTGTGTGTGTTGTGATGACCGTAACCACCCGCCAAATGTGTGTGTGTGTGTGTGTGTGTGTGTGTGTGTGTTTTCCAGACCTCCATGTCCAGGTGCATCCAGCCAGGCCCGCCAACATGTTTGGCTTCGGAGAGACAGTGTTTGTAGGCTGCCAGGCCAGAGGATGTGCTGCTCCAGGAAGGAGCCTGGCACTCTACAGGTGTGGGGGTGGACATGTGCACATTTCATATGTATACAGTTTATTACACTGTATAGATGATGTGACGCTCTGCACACAGGAATGGACTAAACCTCGGCTCCTATGAAAAATGGATGATCATCAACCGCTTTGACCAACAGCATGCTGGAGCGTACGCCTGTCGACCAATCCCACCTCAAAATGTACAGTCCCCATCCCTCTCCCTGGCTCTGGGACGTGAGTAACCTCGATCAACCAATCAAGCTGAGCAAAACAGGAGCTTCTCAGAACACCTGTTCATTATCTTAACTTGTTAACATGCTTGCAGGAAGGTATATCTGGGAATTGTTAGACACAAGTATTGCTCTGATGTGTTTTACTCTTTCAGGAAACAACACAGAAAACTATTTCACTGAGATTTTTAAGAAGAACTTTTTTCCAGTGTTCAATAGCACATGAAGTATTTAACAATTCTACTTTAGCAGAAATGTTTGATATACTAGAAACTGTATTTACATTATGCATTAATTCAGCTCCACTCTACTTTTTTCTGGCCTCTTTCTCCCCATTTCTTCCTCATATATGTTTCTTTTCTCTCTGTCTGTTCTCTTCCAGACGCCCCTCACTCCACCTCCATAGCAGTCTTTCCAGTAGGGGAGGTGTCCGAGGGGGGGTCTGTCACTCTGACCTGCAGTAGCGATGCAGCTCCGCCTGTGGAGAGCTTTGCCTGGTTTAAAGGTACAGGACAGTCCTTT
Organism: Seriola dumerili; assembly: GCF_002260705.1. Taxonomy (NCBI): domain Eukaryota; kingdom Metazoa; phylum Chordata; class Actinopteri; order Carangiformes; family Carangidae; genus Seriola; species Seriola dumerili. Next base: position 5,897,969 of record NW_019174446.1, on the reverse strand, counting down.
GTGTTTACTGATGCACTGCATGATGGACACACTAACTGACACTAACCAGCTGGGCGGCAGATATGAGCTGACTGGTTGATGATAGCTATAGCATACTTGATGACATGGATGGCGTTTGAATTGCGCTGTAGTGTAAAGTTATATGTGTGCTAATCTGCACCTGTGTCTGTGTCTGCTCTGCAGACATGGAGAGTGGCAGCATCCCAGACAGTTTCAGGCCTCAGCTCCATCTGTCCCACCTCAAATACTCAGACAGAGGAGAATACTTCTGTGTGGCACGTAACTCACTGGGAACGGACCGCTCCAATCCACTGCAGCTCAATGTCACTTGTAAGTACGTTGCATGTTTTCAGTAGTACCACAGGCGTGGTGTTTTTGCCCCATGTCACACAGTTCAGAATCAAAATTAGATGCTTAGATCAGAATTTGATTTAGGTTTTAAAATTGTGGAAACTTGAGATATCAGCCACACTGCACATTGGGCTCAGTGTGATAGAAAAATGTCCATAATGCAGTAATGATCGTTGTTTTTCCCTCTGTCTGTTTAGACGCTCCGAAGAACACACATGTGCTGGTGAGTCCTCGAGGTGACATCAGAGAGGGTTCATACGTAAACCTGAGCTGTGTCAGCCACGCCAACCCTCCTGCCAGCAGGTATGTGGGATCAACATAGAGAGAGTTTCCTACCAAGCAATAAATCAAACATATGACAGAGCTGAACTGAGTCTGATTCTATTTGTTCTTATTATGCCCCTTAAGTGGGACAAAACTATTTAAATCAGCGGTCCCCAAACTTTTTTCAGTGGGGGCCACATCAACTTTCCTTTCTGAGATGGGGGGCCGAGGTTAGTCTATAACAGGAAATGATATGGGCCAGGGTGACAACCAGTATTATTGTGGAGATTACAATGATAATTTGTTGTAGCTGCCCTTCGTTTGGCTTTGGCACCACCTGTTGATTTGCAAAAAAAAGTAATAAAAAGTCTTCACATGTGTTTATTTGAAGTACCACAGATACTCCATTTATTTTATAGAAAATAACAACACAAACTGATGGTAATGGCAGGGGGGGGGGGGCGCCGGCGGGCCGGCGGGCCGGCGGGCCGGCGGGCCGTCAGGCGGCTAACTCTGCTTGCTAGGCGCAATGCCTGTGCCAGGGGGAAAAGTTTGTCCAAAGTCCACAAGTTTGGTGTCTACAGACTCGGCTCGGCCGTTTAAAATTTCTGACACATCTGTTAATAAAGGCGAGGTCCCATTTCCATTCTGTGTCGATCAGCTCTGGGACAGTTTTTCCCTTTGTCAGGAGAAAGGCATTGATTTCGGGTAGCAGGTCGTAAAAACGCTTCAAAACTCTGCCCCGGCTTAACCAGCGGACATCAGTATGGTAAACCACGTCTCCGTGGGCGGATTCTAGTTCGGAGAGAAAGGCTTGGAACTGCCTGTGTTTAAGTCCGTTTGCTCTGATGAAGTTTATGCAGGACACAACCACCTTCATGACAGATTCCCACCTCAGAACTTTGCAGCTTGACGCTGGCTCGGTCACGATCAAAGTCACGTCAGAATATACCATTGTGTGAGGAGGTGAAGATGAGCCACTATTAACTATAAATAGCTCATAACTATGGTCAATTTTAATTAGAATGCCAACCTTTAAGTACGGATATGTTATGATGTTATGATAGGAAAATGCAATTTAATAAAAATTGGTTGATGTTTAGAGGGATTGTCTGGGATCGTTAAGTGGGCCACTCCAATTGCTTTGGCGGGCCGGATGTGGCCCGCGGGCCGTAGTTTGGGGACCCCTGCTTTAAATGTTTATATGTATTCACATCTCTTCACCTAAATAAAATCCAGTGTTCAATCAATCTACTTATTAAAAAATATTTTTGCTCGTCCTATAAATCCTTTTTCTCATCATCATCATCATCACCCCTCCCCCCAACCCCTCACACACACATACACCCTCACACACTCTCTCTCTCTCTCTCTCTCTCTCTCTCTCTCTCCTGCAGGTATGCTTGGTATCGTATCCTAGGTGATCAGGTGTTGGCTAAAGGAGCAGTTCAGAACCTGACGTTCCTTTCGGTGCGTGCTCACCACGCTGGTCAGTACTACTGCACAGCGTCAAACCAATTAGGATACCAAACCTCCCCTGCTGCATCACTCACTGTTCTCTGTAAGTAGTGGGTGTGTTGTATGTGTCTGGCAGTACTGATACATACGGTATTTATATAGCCATGTTACTCTGTCAGTATTGTCCAACCTCTCATCCTTCAGTTCATCCTTTCACACATTATCTAACTGTACGTTTAGCTGTGTCTTTATAAAACAATCATTTAACACACTGAAATCAGATTAGGATCCATCTTTGGAGGTTAATTTGATCCTTAGGAAATCAAACTCTCCAGACCTTCGCCTTCTCCAGCCCCTGTTTCTTCTCTGTAAATTTGAATAATTTTCACATTGAATTTGTATCCCAAAGATTCACAACACTGTAGGATGGTCCCTTATATATATATATATATATATATATACTTCTTCTCTGGCTCCAGATCCTCCTAAGAACACCTCAGTTCTGGCTCGTCCCTCCAGTGTGGTGGATGCTGGCAGGCCGTTGACTTTGACCTGCAGCAGTCAGGCCAACCCGGCAGTGGACAACTTCACATGGCACCGATTAGCTCTGGACGGGGGCTCTGTACAATGTTAGCATCCTAAAAATGTGATTCCACTCAAGGTTAACGGAACAAAATCATCAACTCTCTCTGTGGTGAAATGTTTGTAGTCAGTAAAACCTCATGTGCTTTGAGCTCCTGTTCTGTTTATCTGTATCTGATTCAGTAACTGAGTCTTCTCCCTCTCTGTGCTCCTTCATGCAGCGTGGGGCACAAAGTCCGGTCCCGTTTTCACCTTCTCAGAGGTCGGCCCCGGAGAGAGCGGTCAGTACTACTGTGAGGCCAGGAATCGGATCGGAGCCCACAGCTCTCCTGTCCTCACTGTGCGAGTCAGAGGTACATTTTCTTCATCTTTTAGACTTTTTGTCAGTCTGTCTTTGTGTTTTGTCACAATAAAAGTGAAGCATTTTTCGTTTGTTAGTACAGTGCTCCAGTAAAGTGGAGATTCTCACTTTTATTTTTAGCCACACTAACAGCGCTTTGTTGGTTGGTTGGTCTGTCAACCCCTTTGGCCTAGACTGAAATGGACCCCAAAGAGTGAAACCTGACTTTTTTGATAGTAACTAAACTGGGATTTATTTGTTTGGAAATGATTATTGCTTCACAATCAAGATCACAATGGATTTTTTTTTAATGTGGTGACTTTCCTGAGTCCTGAAGGTTTCATTCAGAGTTACATTCACACTCTGTCTGGGTGACTTAGTGTTTCATCTCTGCTGACCACTGTTCCCCACAGATTTTTCTCTTTTTTTCTAAGTCATAATGTACACTGCCACTTTTGAGTGCAGTGGAAGAGATGAAGTGTCACTGATAACCTTAGTGAAACACTCCTGCCCCATTTTTACATCTATGTTTTTGATTATCTCAGACTATTTAAAAAAAGAAAAAAATGCTTTCATGTGTTTATATGAGATTATGGTTAAATGGGTGTTTGGATAAGTTTCTGTGAGTCTGAAGTGACGAGTGATGAAACCTCCCTGTCACTATCACAGCATGGGGTCCACAGGCTCTGGTCTTCATTGTGTATGCTCTCATGATTCCTGACTGTTTTTCTATGAGTCATGGTGAGTCATGTAAAGCCCTCTCACTATGAGGGGAGAGGAGGAGGTGTTGTGGAAAACTACTATTTGAGTCTAGACAGCTGAAGAAGTAGAGTTGGGTTTGGAAATCAGAACTGGAAACACAAGTCTCAAGTCTAGACGACTGCACGATGATGCACGGCTCTTTTCCCGTTCCTCACTTTCTCTTGTTCTATTTTTAAAGTCTGATGTTCTTTTTTTCGCTTGTTGCACTTCTATTTTTGTTCATCTCATGTGGTCTGTCATCTGTGCGTCATTTCCTGTTTTTACTTCATGCTTTCTGGTCACGCTGATTACCTTTATTAACCTTCCACTGGCAGGTCGTCTTAAGGTCATTGCCCTGGCGTCGGCGGTGGGCGTGTCTGCTGGACTCATCACTCTTACCGTGGCCATAATGATCAGGTGACAGGAAGCACAGTGGTGCTAGAAAGTTTATGACCCGTTAAAAATGTTCTATATTTCTACACACAGCTGACCCGAATCATGACAAGATCTTCATCAAAGATAAAGAAAATCTAATTAAAGAAATAACATTAAAAACATTTAAACATTTCATTTATTTATTGAAAAAGGAAAAAGTACGTGAACCTTTGTTTTGAGTGAGTGGTGCGACCCTCTCAAGCAGCAACAACTTCGACCAAACGTTTCCAGCCACTGTTGCTCAGTCCTGCTCATCGACTCGTTCCTCCTTACAAATGTTGCTGGGCTTCCCTGACTGAACTGCTCAGGTCCATTTCTACTGGGTTAAGGTCTGAGCTCTGACAGCTTTAGCCGTTCTTCGGTTTACTGGTTTGTGCGTTCAGGCTCATCATCTTTCTGCAAGACTCATTTTCTGGTGAGCTTCAGTTCACAGACAGAAACGCTGATTTTTCCTGTAGTATTTGCTGATACAATAATTAATTCATAGTTCCATCAATGATTGCAAACCATCCTGGTCCAGAGGCAGCAAAGCTAACCCTAAACCATGATGCTGAGGAGAATAACAACAGTGTTGAATTTCCTTCATTTGTACATGATCTGCCTGACAGTGGATTGTTGGAGGCCAAACTCTTTAGAAAAATGGTTTTGTAACCTTTTCCAGTCTGTTGAAGAGCCACAACTGTTTTTCTGAGGTCCTGAGAAATTCCCTTTCAGTGATTCAGGCATGGTGCACGTGCACAAACCTGTGTTGAAGATCAGACTTTGAGAGTGAAGACCAAGGTTTGTGTTGTTTAAACAGAGCAGGACCTCCCACACTCACACTTGGTTGTCACCCCGTTGACTGAAACACCTGACTCTAATAAGCCCTTTAAATTAACTGATAGTTAATGAGATTTACAGAGTTCGACCATTTTATTTTTAAGTGAATGTAAAAGTTTTATGTTTATTGTCATCTGTTTAATTTCATTCTCTTTATCTAGTTTAAGGACTTAGATGAGGACCTGGTCACGTTTAGGGTCAGAAAGCAAGAACATTTTAAAGGCTTGTTTTGTGGTTTAATTGCATCACTATTGTGGCAGGAGTTATGTCCTGGTTGAGTTTTATAATTGTCCCTCTGTCTTCACAGTAAGAACATGCACCGAGTAGACATGGAGTCAGTAGAAATAGCAAACAAGGTACAGTATCATTGTGTATTCACTTTCCCTTACAAAAATATTGCTCAACATTTCAAAAACATTTTTTTAATACTAATAGATAAAAAATAATCATCCAACAATCCACAGTAAAGTCAGAATAATTTCTAAAGATGATGATGTGCGATTGTAATTTCCCTTGTTCCTTGTTTGTGTGTGTGTGTGTGTGTGTGTGTGTGTGTGACCCCAGCGTCCTTCAGTGACAGCTGACACCATGTTCTATGAGTCAGCCCAACAGAACTTCCCAGTGAGAAAGGGCAAGATGTCCGACATACCGGTGAGAAACTCAGTGCACAACCTGAGAGTCTTACATAACTGTGGAAAAAAGTTACAACAAGAGTGTGTGTGTGTGTGTGTGTGTGTGTGTGTGTGTGTGTGTGTGTGTGTGTGTGTGTGTGTGTGTGTGTGTGTGTGTGTGTGCAGGAAGAGCCAGATGACTTGAGTGACAGCTCCTACCCCTCCATCATTCCTCTAAAAGATGCTCCACCAATCACAGAAGTTGAAAAAGGCAGCTGCGCCCCCAACTACATCACTGTCCAGTACTCCAGGTTGTCCAGGTACACGCCCTCTTCCTCCTCCTCTGTCACTTTCTCTTCTCCTCTGAACCACATCCCTCTGACTGTTTCACTCTCAACGCTCCGTCACTTTCTGTCTCCCATCTGCACCATCTGCAATCTACTGTTTCATGTCTTGCAAATTTTATTTTACAACTACATTGGCTTAATCCTCCCATCTCCCTCTTGCTTTCTTCTTTATTCTCCTGTCATCACCTTCTCCCCTTCTGTTTCATTCCCCCTCTCATCTTCAACACCTTCCTCTGTTTGTGAGAGGACAGTAAATCTCTCTTCCCAGTTTTGACTCATAAAATAATATCTCTGTTTATGATATAATCTGAGTCAGATGTCCACATGAGCTCATATGGTTTCTGTTCGATGTTGATGTCTGCTCAGTGGAGACCAGGTGCAGGTCCACAACCTGCCACTAGGTGGTGATAAAAAACCAAAGGACTCCTCCAAAGTTGTTTACACCTTACTGCCCCAGCCTCGACACTGAACACAAGGAAAAAGGTACAGCAACCTAAAGTAATGTCTTTTGATCTTGCTGTATAATTTCATGGAACATGTCAGTACTATTATCATCCACATGCAGTATTATTTTTACAATAATCCAGTAAAGTTTTGCCCCTGAAAAAAAAAAAACTTGCAAAAGGATTTAAACACAACAAATTTTACTTTCAGAGTTTAGCTCTTTGTCTTAATTATGTACCAAATATTAAGCAACTCAGTGGCACAACATTTAAAATCACGCAGGAAGAATTTACACAGCTCAATGAAATGATTATTAAATTAGAATGTGTTCTACTCATGTTTCTGCCCTTGTTATTCTCCTCTGCTCCTTCCCTATGTTCTTCCTCAGCTGACCAGCACATCAGTCTTGCTCATGTCAACCAGTCACTTTGCTTCCATCCGTCCACAGAGGACTGTGGAAACCAGAAACTGCTCCTCGTGAACTCTAAAGATGCCTTACACGGTTCTAGGTCAGACATGTTGTTCTGGGATTCTCCATGGTTCTTCAGACCATAAGGGCAACATGTGGTCTTGCTACTGACTGGGAGTCCAGCCTCTACACTGTGTTGCATGTCTCTCCTGTTTTTCCTATGCATCTTACCACAGCATGATGTCTGATGAAGTCCTAAAGGGAAAAGGTGAAAAAAAAGGAACATCAACACTGATAGCCATGTTTTACTTGCCTTCATATCCACAGCACAGGTTATAACTACTGTTGCTTTTCAGTTGATGCTTGACACTGAAATTTGCAACCAAGAATATGTAGATGACAAAATATGACTGGTTGCTGCATTAACCTTTGCATCCTCAGAAAACTGAAAAGTGATAATCATCTGTATTTAAACATAAATGTCTCCAATAAAAATGTCAGTTTGGTATTAATCATAATAGTGAAAAATACATCTATAGATAATATGAAATATTTGACACGTGAATTTCCACATGTATTCAACATGTTCTAAATAGGCTTGTTCTGATTGCTGATGCTGCAACATTAATTCAGTTTATACAGCTTGTTTCCATTAAATCATTCTTTCCATTTTTATGTAGTATGAGCTAGGCCAGTAATAATGAAAATTACATGTTGTAGTTTGTTACATTGAAGGAAAATAAAAAAAATTTAATAACTTGAATGTGCGTTTTTATTTATTGCAAAGAAATCAATCACACACTAATTTACTTTGTCACAGAATGCGATGACGTCCATGTAAAAGGTTATACTAACAAACAATCTATTACAACTAAAAGTAACACAAATAAACTACAGGGTGTGGAAATCAGCACGATTAGCCATGAACACAGCACGAGCATGTGTGCTGCGGAGGTGATGATACAAAGTGCGTGTCATCAGTTGGAGGAGAGAGCAAAGGAGCGCAGCTTTTACAGTCTGGAAGGCCCAGGTGATCTACATCCAGTCTCCACCAATGTCCTGCAAGACAATGTGAGGGCATCACAACTCAAGTGATCATTTCATCATTCCAGATGAGGGACTGTGGACTGTAATATCCCACTACATGTTTGAGAATTTCCACTATTATGTTGATCATCTAAGCTCGCTCTTGCCACATGTTGCTGAACTGTGAAGGTGTCATAATTACATATTGTGACATTTCCTCGCTTGACTTGAAGCTACAATGGAAACATTCCTATGGTAATGTGCTAAAAAACTATGATAAAACACAATAAAATAATATTTAGGCATTATATTTAATGACGTTGCAGTCATCCGTTTGAACCCAAAGTTTTTATTTCACCCCCCAGGTTGCAGTCATTTATCCATTACACTGAGTATTGAGATCATTGCATTGAGTGTTTCACTGCATTGTCAGTTTATCTGAATCTACATGTTTAATGCTCACAAATCTGAAACGTTTAGGTGAATTAACATCTGCCACACAGACCAGGGAACATTTGGCATGGAGCGAGAAACTGAGAGTAAATTTCCAGCAGAGTCCTCGGTGACACTTCACCATCCTCAGCTTGTGCAAGAGTCACTTTGGTGTGTGGTGACAGCTGTGTGCTGCTGGAACCTGAACATACACTGTACTGTGTTGCCTGTTGTGTCTCGGTAGCGTGGTGTCTGATTGTCACAGTCTTGTTTCCTCACATCCCTCACACCTCACATTTATGGTGTTATTGCAGGCTGTATAACTTGATGTGATCAGCACTCTCAACATGTGATGTTATAATGAGAGGAAGCAGGGTCGGGACATCCTCCCACTTCTGCTTTTCATTCCATAAAATCATTTCATGAATTAGCAATAAGACAATTTGCTTGAGCTGGTGAGTACTTAAAACTTTTAAACACTGGTACTTTTTTTTGACATTTTGTTGTCCACAGCCTGAGAGTATTGACCTGTGTCTTGAACCATCATGTTCCAGGATGATTTTCATAATGGAGGGTCAGATTCTGATGATCCTGGTTATTATGCCGGGTAAGAAAACATACTCTTTTTAATTGAATGTAAAGGACATTTCTATGATCTTATACAATCTCTGTTTAGAACTTTTAAATATATTTAATATGATGTTACCAGTGCCTGTGGGAACTAGAGCTACAACACAATTTAACTGAAAGTATCTTTATTTTCATCCAAAGGTGTTCTCAGTGGATACTGGAGTGTGATCTTTGAAAATCAGTGCGCTTTGAAAGGGACATCAGTAGTTATAAAGTGCCGCTATGACTACCCTTCCGATCATACTGTCACTTCACGTTGGTGGTCTAAAGCACAGTATATTTTTGGGGCGTGGAGTCTGGTTCCCCTGTCTAGACTCCATTCACCCCCAGACTTCAAATATGTGGGCGACGACCATGGTAACTGTGATCTGGAAATCAACAATGTACGACACGCTGATGAAGGAGCGTACTTTTTTAGTTTTGTGACAACACGCAACAGGTGGACAAGTAGAAACTTTGCTGAATTGTCTGTAAAAGGTAATAACAAAATAATGGAATAATGTAAATTTTTCATGAATTGAAAAGGTTTTAGTAAAAATGTGTAAAGTGGATCTGTTTCTGTTCCTGCACCAGAGTTAACCGCTGTTGTACAGCCAAGCACTGTGACAGAGGGAGACCACGTCAGCCTGAGCTGTGTGTCAGGTTGCTCGACACCTACAACCATTGTCTGGTTTAGAGATGGACAACTTGTACCGAAACCAGTCTTCCGGGCCAGAAGAGACGATGCTGGGAGGTATTACTGTGCCGTCCTGAGACAAGAGACAGTCACATCCAACCTGGTGGCTCTGAATGTTCAATGTAAGTAAACAATAAACACTGAAGCTCAATTCATGGGCTTTTCTCACAGCAGACACAGCTCCACTCTGCTCAAGTGTCTGAGTAAGCCATGGCAGTGCGACAGTGAGCCAGTGAGAACAAAACAGGAACCTGACACTGAGGCAGCTAAATGGGATTCAGCCGTCATTAACGATGCCTCTGTGCCGATGACATATCGGGATGAAAGAAAAACAAATGGTTGCATTGGTACATGGATTTTTTAAAAGGATCTCCGTATTGTCATCCAACAGAGGGAGAAGATATTAGAAATATTGTTATGTATTTGTTTCATGCTACTGTAACCCTGGAATAATATCAGCTTGAGGGGCCAAGACGTGATTAACTCTACTGAGATTCACCTTGATGTCCAGTGTGAGTATGATGAGTTGAGAGATGAGATGAAGTTACACTGACTGATGCTGTGGATACAAGCACACAATGCAGACACAGCAGTGCTCTAGTTCTCATGCTGCGTTCAAGAGTTGTCAAGAGTTCACCCTTTACAGTGACAAGTGACAATTCATTCAAAGAGGGAAACGCTTGGTTACCTGATAGAACAACTTCCTTCGTTTTATTATTACCCTGGTCTGCCTGTCTGTTTGTTATCAGGACAATGTCCTGACGCTGTGAAAGACTCAGGAGAAGTGCTGATAAAAAGTATTTATACTGACTCATATTTGCAGAGCACTTTAATTCAAAGAGATATATACCTGATTATTTCAATCCGTCTTTCATGAAATACACAACTTCAAGAAATAATCAACTTCTGCAGAAAATTCAACCCATAAGACTAAAATATTGACAAAATAATTAACAAAAAAATGCATAATTAATTTGGTAGTCCAGCCAAATGAGTGTCCTCTAGCTGAGTGATCCCCAGTGTTTTGGGTTTGTGATTCCTCCTAATGAAGTAATTATGACCCCTAATCACAGGCTATGGTCTTAGTTGTGAGCAGCTCAACCAGCAAGAGATTTTTGCATCACACATTGTTTCATTTGATGATTTCTAAAAGGCCTGAAGAGGTGAATGTGTCCAGTATCCACAAGAAAGTGTAAATCTGAGAAAACTCTAAAATACAGCCACTTATCTATCTTGTCTCATTTAGGAATAAAACAAAATAATATCAAAAACGCCATTTTCCTTTTTTTTCAGACCGTCCAACAAACTTATCAGTTTCAATAGATCCACCACAGGCTGCCGAGAGCAGCGGTGTGAATCTGACCTGCAGCAGTGTGGCAAACCCCGCAGCAGTCAACTACACCTGGTACAAGAAGACAGATGATTCCAGCTCCATGCTGCAGGTGGGCTCAGGACAGGTGCTGTCTCTTCCCTCTGTGGAGGCGTCCCACACTGGACTCTACCTCTGCCAGGCCAGGAACAGTGTGGGGGAGAACAACTCAACTGAGGTGCTGCTGACCATGACGAGCGAGGAGCAAGGTTTGTGTCACTTTTTACACTTTTTAATCATTATCTCCAACAGAGGTGATTTTAAAGTGGCACAAAGCAGACGTGCTTCAGCTTCTACCTACAGTAATCTCACCGGACTGTGTGTTCCTCTTCAGGCAGCCGGCTCCTCCCAGTCTTAGCTGGAGTTGGAGCCTTTGTTTGTGTGGCACTTGTGATAGCACTTCTTTTGTTCTGGTGAGTCAATGAATGATGCAGACGTTACTTTTAGCATCTTTGTGTTGTATCTTCAGCTGTTTTTCTGCATGATGTGTATGTTTTTTGATGTGTTGTCATGGCTACATGTGTGTGTATGGAAGAGAGGGGGGTGTGTCAGCTTAAATTTTCTGCTTTGTTGCCACTTTTAACCCCTTAGTTTTTAGCTCACCTCTAACACAGATGGTCAGTAAAAATGTGTCAAGCTGCTGCTTACAGAACAACTCTGAAATGTGACGCCACAAAGTTGAGCAACAACTCACCAACTCACCAACACACGACTGATTTATTTTGGTTTTTGATTTCATTTATTTGGCAGGAGGAAACCGAGAACCTGTGCAGAGGAAAAAGTGAGTACATCGAATAGAAGTCACAAAAATAACTGATCTCACTCTGATCAAACTCTTATCATTAACCGTCAGTGACGCTAGGATTTGGGGGAATTTGAACTTTCCCATTCAAGCAGTAAACAAAAACAATTCAAATTTCATTTTCAGTCCCTGTGCTTTATCAAAGATCCAAGACAAGATTTGAAGAAGTGAATTATTTTTCCTGTAGCGTTTTTTCTATAGTGAATTTTTATGATGTTTCACAGTAACACGGTTTTTAGTGGAGCCAGAAGTAAAGTACCCAAAGTGCACCTGTGGAAGAAAACCTAATCTGACTTTTGTTATTTCCTCACCAGCAGACTGCATTAGACTCCAGGCTCAGTGGAAGAAGCTCAAGCTCATCAGCCAATGAAGATCAGTCTGACACAGTTTATGCCAACATCCACACATTTCCATCCCCTCCTCCACTTGTTCCCGCTGCTCCGGACATCGCTTCTCATTCACAGAGGAGCTCACACTGTGAAGATGATGTAAATATGATGCACAAACATGAATGTTCAAATGCAAAAGGACAAAACATGAGATTTTGAATCAAATTCCCGTCTGTCCTCTCCCTTCAGGTCCCCACTTCTTATGAAGCTGAAGTTACCTACTCAGCAGTGACCATCAAACCCCGAAACCAGAGTCTCCACCATCACACAAACAACAGCAGAGCTCCACGAGACTCCCGGTGGGTTTACTTTCCAAACATTGAAAATTACAGCACTGTGGCATCACTGCATCATTGTATTCACTGTCTCAAGTTTAGATCATATCAGCAGCCTTTAGTCACTGTTACTGTACGGTATTACATTAACAACTTACAAAATAACACAAGAGGACCACACCTTGAAAATGGGAACTCCCTCTTGTAATAGCTGAGGTTACAATTTCAAATTCCTTCCCAATTTTTTGACTCATTGGCCACTAATGACTTTCATTTTTCACTTTACACTTTATATGCAGTCAGACCGCTTCTGAATCAGACTCAAAACTGCTTTGCCTTCACTCTGAAAACCCAATAAAGTCTTTCAGTTATGTTCTCTGTAAACATTTATCTCCCTGCATTTAAGATATTCAATCTAGTCATTATTAACATGAGTAATATCACAGTATTACCAAAGAATGTCAGTTCCGTCTGCAGTCATTTAAATATTACACAAATTCCCAGAAATATTATTCAGGAGGACATGACCTCAGTGTTCTCAGAGGTCGTGACAAATGATAAATATACTCAACTTAAACTGCAGTTTATTCTGTGAAGCAATAAAACAGAGTTATGTATAAAACCAATGCTTGGCTAAAGCATATGGATATGGTGCAAGGTGTCATAGCCGCTACTAACCTGCCATCAGTGTAGGCACAGGAATACTCTGTACTAAGACCATCATTTTCTCCTCAGGTCCAAAGCAGGAGAGAGCAACGACTCTGTGATCTACGCTACTGTGGCTAAATCCAGCTGATCCACATCTTAGTGTGAGAGTCTTAAAACAAGCCAGTGTTTGTCAAAGGGATGAAAATGTCTTTTTGTACACCATACTATATATTTATGATTTATTTATATTAGTGTTTTTGTGTTTTGATTTATGATTTTTTTATACTTTGCAAAATAATACTTATTGTCGGCTATTGTATATTTTTGATAAACCAAAGCGAAAGAAAGGAAATCCTGAACATCAAATTTTCTGACTTTATACCTTTGTATTGTGTTTGGGATACTGTATACTACAGTGTAACAGTGCACAGAAAATCTATAAAGAATAACTGTGATATTGGGGCAAGTTGTTTTTAATTAAGGCTTTATTTCAATACAATACTCAATGCAACAATTTACATTTTACAATACTTATTTCTCTTGTACACATAATTCCTATAGATGTACAAACTGTACATTCATTTTGTTTCAAAGGGGGAGATGGTGGTGTATAGTGTGAGCCTTTATAAATGCATTTGCATAAATCTTACAGCTTTTTGCTGGTTTCTATGTCGGACTTTACGTTACATTCTCCTTAGTCAAGAACTAAAGATCGGTGCCAGAAAGGGTTCAAATTCATTTTGAATAAAGTTATTAATGCTCACATCCCGTTCTTTATTCAGGCCTCAAGCAGGATGAAGATTCAGTGATAGCTACAGGTCCTCACAGGTAAGTCTTTGTAATATGTAGTGAAAGATATATTGTACGAGAACATGATTTATGTTGTTATTGCACTCTTGGTGTTAAGATCTGTGGATCATCTGTAACATGTCTGACATAAACATCTACATAAAGAAGACAATGACTAATATTTACAAAACAAAGCAAAATACTGATTTGAATATGAGTCATCTTCACCAGTCCATTTTTAACATGGGAATTTGGTAAAGACGGATCAGGTATAAATGATTATTCATGATAAAGTCAGGCTACATATAAAAACACATGGCGTGTATAACAGGTAAGAGTTTAATTACAACATGAGAGTTTGATCTGTCCTGTAATGTTTCAAAATAAAGCTGATTGAGAATCACTCATGTGTTGCTGACATCCTACATCTGCGTCTGCCTGTTGGTGTGTGTTGCACAATATTAAAGTACTGAATGTGCCGAGGTTGCACAAGATCTTTACTGATCTTCATTACAAATCATCGGTGCAGTCTGCACTCACTGTGGCAGGAAGTCCAGGTCTGAAGAAAGTGACTCATGTGGAATAAGTAGATAAAATCTCTAGATAAAGAATTTAAGTCTGATTGTATGAATCCTTGTAATTACATCTGGAACACTGAAAATGAACCTAAGCCTTTACAAGTCTTGATTCACTTTGCATACATTAAACTTGTTTTTTTTTTCAGTTCACAGCTGGTAACATTGCAGAAGTATGCAGCTATAAAATAGAAGAAAAACAATCTCATTATATTTTACAAAACTGGCATCTGGCATGATTCTGATCAAAATTTTACTTCATAAAAACAAAGTTAGTCAACCTCAATGACTTTTTGCTCATGAGTTTAAACCTTGATGTCACTTTTAGAGCTCTGTCTGTGTGTATCTGTGTAGATACAGGACACAGTTCAGACTGTAAGTATCTGGACAGTTACACATTTTTGTCATTCAGGCTCTGAGCTTCAGCCCATTTGAAATATAATAATGGCTACTTCAATAAGTAAAGTGCCTAGTTTCAGCTTTAATTTGAGTAGGTTTACATAAATATAGAAAGAACTGTGTGGAAGGTATAGCCATTTAAATACACAGTCCCCAAATGTTAGGGGTTAAAAAGGAGTTGGACTAATACAAATGAAGTCACACAAAAACATCATTTTCAATCCAAAGACATCAGCAGATGCTTTGTATGTCCTTCAGCTCTTGTTTGTTGTAGAGTCTCTCTGGTCAGTCTGGTCTTCACCATGTGGACTTCAGCTCAGTCAGACTGAGATCAGACTGACTCGGCCAGTCAAGGACATTCAGAGTAAGTGGACCTCTGCATTCATCCTGTTCTGTCAGCAGTGAAATCAATAAATGTCAGTGTGTCAGTTCCATTGGCAGCCATACATGCCCGAGCCATTAACAGTACCATCACCGTGTTTGACAGATGAGGTGGTGGCTTTGGGCCATGAGCTGTCCCTGTTTTCTCCGCAATTTCAGTTCATGAAGAGGACTCATGAAGTCTTCTCTTGATCTGTGACAAGGAAACATGTCTGCCTACATCCTGGAGAGCTTTCTTGACCTGCTGTGCGGTCATTGAGGTCACTTCTTCATCATGCAAATGATTCTCTGCTCATCCACAAGTCTTGTGCTCCTTCCCCCACCAGGTTGTTTGCCATGTTCTAGTTTTCTTGTGCACGCCTGCTTTTTTTTAAAGCGTAACCAACTGCTGATTTCGGTGAACCAGCTGCCTTCAATGTCTCTCATATATTTCTCCTTTTCTCATTATCACTTGCTTACTCACGCCTGCGCTCCTCATACTGACAGACAACACAACTGCAATCTAAATGACAGCTCTCAACTCTGAGCAATGTGTGAGATGTTTCTGTGCATGAACTAACATTGAAACAACACACACATTTTAGTAGCCAAGTGTCCAATTACTTTTGAACCTTGCAGTTTTGGCAGTGTGTTAAAAAGGTTATATCACCTACACAGTTAGTTCTTTCTATATTGAGTTAAACCTTCTCAAATTGGGACTTTAACGTCACATCTATTATATCATTTCAAAAGGAATGCGCCGAAGCAAAGAACCCGAAGAACAAAAAGAAAGTGTAACTGTGCAAATACTATGGTACTTATGGTGGGGACTGTACCTATTAAGGAGTACGATATTGGCATCATTTAAATCCTCAGTAAAACATTTTAGGTAAGAAGAGGAATCTAAAACCGTGATACAAGGGAAACATCACAGCTGTCCTTCCCTTGTTGTAACGCTCCTCACTGACATCTACAGGATCTGTCCGTACTGTCACCCAAGTGTAGAAAAAGTAGAAACATGGCCGCAGTAATCTCATGTCCGGGCCATTTTGTGAACCCCTGGTGAGTTGTGATAGTTCTAGAGGAGAGAGATGAGAAGAGAAATTGTTGAACACGTCTGTAATGTGTGTAACACATTGGAATTACACATGTACTGCAAAAGCTTTAACTCCAGTCTTGAAACATTTATGTAACTTTAATTCAATGCCTCTGACCTGTTCTGGCAGTATGTGGGGAAACAACACTTTATTAAGACATTTTGTTTCTGTAATTTAGTAATCACGGGGTTTGTGTGTGTGGGTGTCAGGAAGTCCTAACTTGGCCACTATTGATGATTCTGTTTTTCCATGCCACATGCTTTGACTTTTACTGTGTTACAGCTAATAAACCAGTTGATATTTTTGTTAATGAAAACGACAGAAAAATGTTTCATTTGAAAGTGGACTGTACTTTTCATTCAACTCCACAACCTGAATATGATCACATGCTGCTTGTATTTGTCTGTGTAACGTCCACACACTGGTGGTGAGTGGTTTATAGCTGACCTGAATGCCAGAGTAACAGGCCATAGTAACAGAAACTGACTGTTATTGGCAGTCAACACTTTCGTAGCAGAGACACTATTATCTGTATGTCTTTAGTTCGCATTACAGCAATTACAGCATAATGATGATAATCATGAATTTTCCCTAGAGGATGAATAAAGTATCTGTCTATCTTTCTGTCTGTCTATCTATCTACAGTATCTATCTATCTAATGTGACGACCCCTGCCATTTCCTGTCAGCCTGTTTATCTGCCTGTGTTTCAGATGTCTGGTGGGTGGGGTCATCTGTGCCGACTGGTATCACCTGGGCCCAGTCTTCCCTGTCTATAAAAGCTCTGGCTGCTGCAAGCAGTTTTCTTCTCTTTCACCTTCCCTGCAGGAAGCTGTTTAGTCAGGATGTTTCTGTTCTTTGTTTGTTGTTTCCTTTTACTTTGTTTTCATGCATTTACAACACTTACCCACACTCTCCATGCTCACACACATCCTACACTACTGACATTCACACTCCATGGATTACTGTGTTTTGTGTTATGTATCTAAAAAAACCTCAGTTTGTTAAATAAACAATTTCTGTTTGGCTGTTGCTTTTGTCGTGGCCTTATGACCCGGGTTGTGACAATAATGACAACACAATAAACTACAAAGAGCCCAGTCTCTCACCCTCATGGCAGTAGATATCCAGGGCAGAAACCGGGACACTCTGGTGTAGACCCCAGGTTTCTTTGGCATGGCACAGCCTGTTCCCCAGCTCACCACCCCCAGCAGACGATACCGACTGGTCTTAGACAGACAGTCCTCTGCCACAAAGGGGCCGCCGCTGTCTCCCTGAAAACACACATGGTGGAAGCAGTTTACACACACATTATAAGTGTAAATTTTAGACAAACATAAAAAGAAAGTTAAAGCAAGTAGGAATGTAATAACATATCAAACAAGCAGGCGTATGCACTGAGCACACATACAGTAGGTGTCTTATTATAGACATACACCAACATCAGAAAAACACACAGATTAAACAAAGTTGACACACACATGGGAACACATCAGAGAATATGGTTTCCTGATTAGAAATCCAACATGCCAGCATTGGTGCAGCAGAACAGATAAACACTGGGCACTCTGACCTGGCAGGCATCAGTGCCTCCTTTCTCATAACCAGCACAGAACATACTGGTGGTGATCTGATTGTCGTAGTAATCAGGAGCGTTACAGACAGCGTCACTGATGATGGGGACGTTTGCTTCCTGGAGAACATCTGCTAAATGACCTGCGAGGGAAAAATATCAAAAACAGGTAAAAACATCAATACTACAGGACATTTATATATCAATATGTACCAGCTTCTGTCTTTTCAACTATTGCAATAGTAGAGACTCAATCAAGCTATTTTCACCTTACTGTGTATCTATGCTGATCAACGTTTAAATTGGAAGTGTTTCTTGATATGTTCAAACTAATGATTTTCAGCAGTGTTTTACAGTGCTGCTGTGAGTGTAGACTCACCGTAATATCCAACGTTTCCCCAGCCTGTTACTGTTCCCATCTGTCCGTCTATCAGTCTCTGACCATATGCTGGCAGGCAAATTGGCTGGATGTACTCTACACACAAACATATGTATTAAGATATAAGCAAACATGTATACAATAACACTGCACCATCAAACACACACACACACACACACACACACACACACACACACACACACACACTCATCCAAACTTCACTTAGAAACCACTACAACATGTGTCCAAACAGGGAGACACTTGCTACACTGTAAGAATGATGTGTAACAGTGAAGATAAATGGGTTCCAGTCTATTATGTCCTTGAATTGAGTCACTGTAAAATGAGCCCTTCAATGAGAGAGACTGAGACGGCTGTTCTTGGCATATACAGTATTAACAAACTGAAATTGTAGATTTAATTTTTGTTAGCTCCTGTCTTCTCCTCAATCACAGTTAAAATGTGTAATGTCTTTGCTTTTATTGTCATCTATACATAGAGTAAAACAGAAACAACTTGAAAATGTTGTTTAATTCAAGGATGAAATTACGAATAAATTAGGCACGAAATATGTGGGTGAAATCGGTAACTTATCATTCACAACACATATTTTTTCTGATTCTAGCAACAACACTGAGATAGCAAACTGTGCAGACACACATTTATCTTTAGACTATGTTTATTCATTTTCATCACAGTGAGCTCTGTGCTGTGGCTGTAATTATGAATGCCAAACACTAGGTGTCAGACATAACCTAGTGAACCGTTGCTTGTAGCGGTCCTATTATAAATTCTACAGCATAAAAGGACACATCCATGACATGATGGCGTAAATCATACACATTTCTACACTCATCTACCTTTCTTTTCAATGCTCCTTCTTTGTCCCATAAAAGTACCAATGAGGCCGCTTTTTGTTTCTATGCCTCTAAACTGTGGACCACACTGTCTCTGGACATTAGAACGGCGCGTTCTCTTGGCATTTTCATAAAGAAATTAAAATTTGGGTACATGTTTGTATGAAAGGCGCTATAGAAATGAAGTTGAGTTTCAGTTACTGTAGCCCTCTTATCATTGAAGTGTGAATCTTTTATGAAAGGAGTCCAGGACACAAAGAAAGGATCAGAAACAAGAGCAACTGGTGATTACATCCTGTTCAGTGCTGATATAACTATGTTGATAAAAGAACATTTGTCCTGCTGACAGGAACAGGAAACAAGAAACCTAAAACAGGCTAATTACCATAATGACTGCTTCTCTCCGTCTCTCTGGCTGTCTCCATTCCTCTGCCATTATTCCTTCCTAATCATTGTTATCATGCAATCAAATGCCCAGGTGTGTTCAGATGAGTCTGTTTCATATTTGATGAAGATGTGTGTCTGCCTTTGTGTGTCCTACCAGTGAAAGTGAGCGGTTGGGTGAGGGCCAAAACGGCGATGTCTCTGCTGTTGTCATCAATGTTAGCATCTACAAAGGGCAGGTAGCTGCTGTGGTAAACGATAGTCTTCACCTCCGCCACGTTGGCGTTGACTGGTTTATTGTAAATGGAGCCCAGCAGCACACGCCAGCGGTTAACAAAGCGGTACCGTCTAGCATGGAAAGAGTGACAGAGGAAGAAGCAACGACGTAAAATACACACAAAAAAGATAAACATAGTTCTATTCAAAAATTACCAGCATGCATTTTGGTCAGACCGTCTTGAAGACATAAAACCCATTAAATAAGATAATTTGTCGAGCATGTCCTAGCTTTCACTTCTGTGTTAAATCAAGCCCTGTCACTTACTCTGGGAAGCAGTGAGCTGCAGAGACAATCCAGCGGTTTGAGATGATGGATCCTCCACACTGATGAACTCCATCATACTGCAAGCTGACCTGCCAAGGCCAGCTGCCCTGCCTGGCATCCACACCACCAACTATACGGTCTGCTGCAAAACTACGTCTACCACAGTCTTCCAAGGAGAGAGTCATGGAGAGGAAAGAGGAGGGAGATGAAAATAAGTTGACTGTTGAAATACCAAATATATTTAGACAGAGAAACTGACCAAAGTCAGAGTTTGCAAGATTTTAAATGGGTGAGTGAAAGTATAAAATCTGAGACGTAAAAATCTAAATAAATAAACGTGAGATATTCAAAGGAAGATTGCGGGCTGTGAAGAACAAAAACGAAAGAATAAGAAGCAAAAATAATAAAGTGTGAGGCAGGATTAGAAGCCCAGTATGTGGAAAAGATGAGAGGTGGGTGTAAGATCTCAGAGTATAAAGTGTGTCAGCGTGTCAGCTCACTGAGCTCACATCTTACCTTGGCACAACAGTGTGAGAACCTCCCTGCTCTCACAGTCACTGAAAGACAAGACAAGACAAAGACAGAAAGAGTTACTCACAGGAAACATTCAAATTAACGTTCTGTTCAGCTTCTCTCTATGTTAACTGAGGAGACAGCTGAAAGAAATGACGAAGAGCAACAGAGAGGACAGTGTAGAACAAGGTCAGACTGCTGTAAGACAGGTGCAGCATTAAACAGACAGGTGTGTGTTACCATGGGAACAATGAGTCTTTAATCTTCTTGCCGTAGCTGAGCTCTTCCTGTCTGACACAGAAGAACTCTCCACCATCTCCACTGGCTTCTGGCACAGATGTGACCGAGTAATTCACCACACTAAAACATACACACACACGCACATTAGTCCTGTATAACACTACACTCACACTGAGTGACACTGAGATGTAATTGTAAAAAATATCTTACCTGACGAAGCCCACTTCTTCACAGCTGATGCTAGCCAGCAGTTCATTGGCTGAGGAGGAACACACCTGACGCCACCTCCTCTGGGCGGAGTCAAAGACTCTGAGACGCTGGTCAGCAGAATTTACTTGAACTGCAGGGGATGATATGGGTTTACTTTTAACAGAAGTGGTAAAATACCTCACACTCCTGTTTGCATGTCACATATATTTATTTTTTCTTTTCTGACTGTGAATTGTGATTTTTTTTAATCAGCCCAGAGATAATTATCTGTTTATAACATGGTCCTATTGAGCAACATGCAACCTAGAATTTAATCAGACCACAAATTTAAATGTGCTATATTTTATTTCAATAATACAATACAACAGCTGCAGCAGGACATAAATCTTATAGAAACAGATAATCAACAGATTGTTTGTTCATTAAAGTGAGACATTAATCAAGGTTTAGAAAATCCTGTCAAAGAAAATCCTGCATCCACACCCTAATGAATCACGATTTCTAGGCCTAACTACAAACAACAAACAGTGTCCTCCTTAAAGCTACAGTCTGTAACTTTTATCCAAAATTTTTAGTTGAAATATGCTTCAAAACACAAATGTGGAGATGTGTTTCTGTGACCCAGACTCATTGAACAGCTTGGCAGCATTGCAAAGACATTTATCCCCTTCAGAATTTTTTGAGCGCGCCTCGCCCTTCTAACCAATCAGAAAAGGCCATAGTCAGGGATGGGAGCTCACGGCTGTCAATCATTACATTACATCACATTTACTCATTTGGCAGATGCTTTTATCCAAAGCGACTTACTATTGAGCGACATCACTAACCCTTCAGTGCCGTAGTACTACACCTATTCAAAAAGTGCAAGGACAGTAGGTGAAGATGTGCACCGAAAGTACATTGTAAGTGCTAGTTTGGCATGTTAGGGTGTTAGAGGTAGTAGGAGAGGAGGTGCTTTTTGAAGAGATGAGTCTTCAAGAGATTGGTGAAGATAAAGAGTGATGTCCCTGAGTTCACTATGTCTCTCACACCAAGGCTTAAGGCTAGTATTAGCCCCTATGGCTAACTCACAGGGTAGCTCCCATTTCCTGCATTAGCTCAAACAGTGAGGATGTAGGTGAAGAGCTGGGCGGAGCAGGGAGAGAGAGGGGTGGGAGGAGCCAACTGGTTTTCTATCAAGTCTCATTTTAGTGCTGATAGCTTGATTTCCAGATCATTATGCCTAAAGTTAAAATCTGATGCAAGACCATGTATTAGAAATCTATGAATTTGAAACCATCAGCATGTCCTCTGGTACTCACCATCATACAGTCCTGTGTCTTCCTCCATTGTGCAATACGTAACTACAGAGGGGTAATAAAAACAGCAGGCATTTATTACGTCAGTGCAACGTATGACAGCAAATAACAAAAGACTAAATAGAACATAAGCACCTTGAAATATCAGAAACAACACATATCGGTGATCAAATATGTTTGTGGGTGTATGAGCATGTGATCTAACCTACGGCCCAAACGGCTGCTCCAATGGCTCCCAAGATCATCAGCGTCACACACACCCCAATCAACCGGCAGGGGGTCAACACACAGGTCAGAGAGATTCCCCTGCTCCCTGTAGACACACACACACACACACACACACACACACACACACACACACACACACATCAGTGTATATGGACTGAGCTGGTCTGAAACACACACATGAATGTGTACATGCCAGTGCACAGACACAGCAGCACTCAAACCTTTAATATTACATATCATACCAACAAACACAGATGGCTGAAGAGAAGACTTAAGTGATGAAATCAAAAGAGTAAATATTGTAACAGTGAACTAAAGTTAACTGTGTTGTTGCTGACATTCATGCATGCAGATATTTGACGAAATAATACACGGCAAAAGTTCAGACTGCTGGTTTGTGATCTCTCAACCACCCGATAACAAACATCAGCAAAATGACCAGTTTCAGCTCAGTGTCCCAGTGTGAAGGGGCATACAGCACATTTTCCTGGCACAGACCGAAAAGTACAAATGACACTGATTAGATCAATAGTCTAAAGTCTAGCATTTCTCCACAAAGCAAGAACAAACTCTTAAACTGGGATATAGTGCCATGTCTGTCCCGCGTGCACATGCAGTTTGTGTGTTCACATGCATGCCTTGTTCTTAGTGTGTCCCTTTCTGCCCTGTTATCCTCTGCTCTGAGCAGTTTGTCAACCTGACCCACAGCTTAGAGTTAATACACATTATTCACTGCGGACATGTAATGGGATGAAAAACAAAGTTGTAATCATTAACATTAATAAATCCAGTCAAGGTGTGCCAGTGACCTGGTATCATGCACGCTGGTTCACTGTCATGACTTACTTGGTAATAACGGTACAGAGCTAAAATTAGTCTTATAGTTACCACTGGCTGTTCCCTGTCCACTGATATTTCATTATCGTGTTTCTCTTTTGTAAGATATCTAAATATGGAGGAGAGGATTGATTTAGGGTTACTGAACATACAAAAATCTTCTTTTTGTGAACTGCTCGCCTGCCAGCCTCGTTCCTTATCACTGAACACAGCTCAGCTCATTTCACTTCCCACCGCAAAACATTTTACTCGACAGATGATTATCATCGTCGTCATCAAAGCTAGAGTAACAGTGCAGACAAAAGCAGGAGGCACATTAAATCAGAACAAAAAGCTGTAAATCTTGACTATTAATAAGAGAGGGCCTTAGCTGTTGTGGTCGCCAACCACAACAATACATGAATAAAAACAGCCTCCAAACCAGCTGATTCTGTTGATGAATATTTCCCTTTAAAGGCCCTGCACAGCCACACAGGTGTTTCAGTTATCATGCCTGATGAGACCTCTGCTCTGGTGGAAGCTGGGTGGAGCTCTGATGAAATTTACGATGTCACCAAAGTCCAAACGCTTATAAGAAGGATAAAGATATGAGTTGTCCCACTCTGATGGTGCTGTCAAAGCAAACAAGGCAAAATTAACTCACATGGTGTAAACAAAAGCAGGAGGGGACAGGAAAATGCATAGGTCGGGTTGTAAGCATTACCTGCAGGGGCTAGCATGGCTAGATGGCTAACAACAGCAGTCAACAAAAAACTCTCGTGGCCATGAAACAAGAATGTAAACCAACATTAACTCCTGAATGAGAGGTCAAAACCACCCCATCTTTCAACCTAGCTGGACAATGGAGATTACTCTGGAGTGGAATGAAGTGAAGAAGAGGGGTCAATTTGTGTGTCTCACCATCTTTCAAACAGACAGGAATAGGAAGCAGATTTTGTTCTAACTGCACTATAGCAGGTGCAACAAAACTAACGGGAGAATGGATCGTTTTCGCATCAGACATTTTGAATTACACAAGCAGGAAAAGTGCAGGTGTTGCTACTAACATTAACGATGGGTTTGTAATATTCGGGTGTCCCATTAAGTCACAACAATGAATCAGTGAACAAAACCTGAAACTGAAGTAGCTAATTGGTATTTAGACGTTCATTTTATTATTTACACCTGTGCTTTTCCTACAGTCCTAGATGTCAAAATGTGTCCAGTGAAAAACAGTTATGTATACTACCACACATTAATGACCTAGTATTTACAGCCTGTGTCAAAAGCTATTTGTTCTACAAAAGCAAGAAAAGCGTGACTTTTAGCAGATGTTCTGTTCACCAAATGCACGAGACAGTCAGGATTGTAATAGTAAAACTGTCCCTCTGTGTGCAGCTTGATATACTGAGTGTTCCCTATCAAATCAGAGAAAACATGCAACATGCCTAGTTTCCTTCCTGCCTTTGTCTCTCTTCAACATTTTCCCTCCTCAGTCACACCTCTATCTCTCTCATTTGCTTTAAATGTAAATGTTCATAGGGAAGGGGTTTAATCTTTAAAGATAGGAGGTGTAGAACAATAACAATGCTGCACTGTTGCCAACTCCTTTGTCTTGATCTGTGGAAGAAAACAACACAAACACTGACATGGATCCAGTATTGTACAGAACCACTGACGCTGCTTGGTCCCACAGTTGCTGATGTTGCACCTACAAATCACACTGGACTCAGGCTGAATATATTTTTTAAAAGAGGGTGCTTTTATTCTGAAAGAGTAAAAGAAACAACAATAACTTCGGTGGTCTTCAGTGGCTTTACTATCAGGGTATAACTGGCAAATCATCTAACTCAGAACAAATATATCAAAATCACAGTAGCCTATCCAAAAAGAATAAAACGTTCCCTAAATAACTCCATTTAAAATCATTAAACTATAACATTAAAACAAAATGCATTAAATTGAATTGGGTATCTGTGAAGATACAAAATAAAGTTTCTATTATTTATAAAATAATACAGCTACAAGTGAGTGGGCAAATACATATAAATACCATATATCCCACACTTTCTTTCTACATTGTTGTCAAACGTGATAGTTGTGCAGCCCTGCTACTCCGGTGACCTCACCCGTCTCAGCTGTCTCTTCACGTCTGCTGTCTCGCTCTACACCATAACCTTTCCATGGCCAACTCTACCTGTCCCTTGACAGGAAACTCCCCACCTCTCATTTCCTTCCTCTCTGCCCATCTCTCTCCTGCCTCTACTCCCCTCTTTGTGCCTCATGTCTGCTAGGCCTCCCTTTCCATACCTGTCCTCGCTTCCCCTCCCTTCCTTGGGCTTCCCCTCCAAACCTCCAGTCAGCATGATAATGGTGGTATTGTCCCTTAGATTGTAAAACTGCAATTAACAGAGACCCAGAGAAAGATGGAGAAAATTTAGGCAGAAAACAAAAAAAAGTTAACATAGTGAGTATCTGATCAATGTCAGACATCCTCGGGACATCATCAGAGAGATGCTCCAGACTTTTGCTCATGCCCTTAGATAATGGTTTCCAGGAAATACCCCAAAGTTTCCTCCACACACCTCAGCTACAGCACCCACGCTGGTACTGCCCACCCCCCTGTCCTGAAACTCCTTTCTTCCTCTTTCTTTCCTTCTCTCTTACCCCAACACAGCAGGGCAGAACAAGAACTCTATTGTTTCCATTTCTACCTGAGACCACCTTCACCTGTGTGTATGTGTGTCTGTATATGTGTTTTTAGGAGGCAGGATTCTTCTGAAACTACTGTGGTACAGCGGGTAGTAAAAGTTGATAGACAATTGTGAGTTATATATATAATACAAATAAAGTAGATCTCCATAGAAAGACAGGGTTGTGAAAGAGGATTAAGTTTAAAGTGTAGTTAATTTTGAAAACAGATATCATTTTGACAACAACAAAAGAGAACTGACAGGCACTTAGTGTTTAAGCACTGTCCCAGAGTGGGTGTTGTATCAACTTTACCTAGGTTATGTAGCACAGTTCTACTAATTGTGTGTGAGTGCTATTAGGTTTATACTGTATTTCAGCTTTTTTGTATTGACTTCAGTTTCTAACTCTGCGACTACACCTCACACCTTAACTTGCAGGATTGTCAGTAAAGCAATGCAATGCATTTCAGGCTTTTCAAATAGTTCAGCTCATATTTCAGTCATTTGTCAGCATTGCAACATTCAGCTATTTCCTTCAGCTTTCACCTTCTAATGTATTTGAATTTTCAGCTACTAAGTTTTAATTTTGCAATTCAGGTGTCTTTTCAGCCATTTTCAGCTTTGCTTCAGCAAGTTCCTCGAGATAATGAAGTTAAAATGTCTGCATTTTCAGACTTTTCAGGCTTTTTCAACTCCACCATGACTACACGATTATCAGCAATTTTTGGCGTAGCTTCAGCAATTTCTTTGTGCTTTCAGCTTCCAATTTCTTTTTTAGTAATTTGAAAGCATTGCTTCAGCCATTTTCACCAATGAATGTGAAGTTTTATTCAGCTTTCGGTTTTCAAGTTTTGATTTTGCCTTTCAGTTGTTATTTCAGCCAATCTAGACTCTTCAGCATTAAGCATCCACACTTATTTTCTCCAAGAAATGTAATTTCTAGTTTTGTTTGAAATTCTCATACAATATTTTTGTCTGACAAGTCACACAAGAGTTCTCATTCATGTGCAACTTATTGGTTCAAAACATAAATTGCAATTTAACAGCCTGATCAAAACATATTATCTACAGTATGAACAAAAGTTTCTCTAAGACCAGTGTCATTAAAAGTTGAAGAAAAGTGTTACAGCGCATCACTGTTGTTGTGAATCATGGATGTTTCACAATACAACATTTAGGGCTGCCCCACAGTGTTACTGGATAATTTGTTGTCATGGTAAATAAGCTGGCATGAAAGGTAAGAATGAATCATACTCTACATACATACATTTTTTGGGTTATTTCTATCCTCATCCATGAGTCATATGACCAGCCAGATACAGCAGAGTGGAAAAGGTTGAGTGAGTAATTTCTCTTACTGTAGGATGTTGGGAGGGATACCCTTAGCCTTGCATACTATACGCCCACCTCACTGTGGGTGAAAAGAAGCAGCTGTATACCAGATGAGATATGTGGCCCTCCCCATACCACAGTGGAGAGACAAACATGAAAATGGATCAACAACATTTTCTGTATTTAAAACAGCTTCTCAAAAGTCATTGCTTTTAGACAGAAGTCTATCTTTAGTAAAAGGCTATTTCTCTGTGGAAAACCTTCTGGACCTCCTATTTTAGGAGTATTAGTCATATACTGTAGGTGGACTTGACTAAACAATTTTACCTTAAGGTCTGCTTACTAAGTTTTTCCAGAATTTCCAGCTGTATCACACAGTTTTCATCAGTGGATACTTTGTTCAGGGATACATCTTTTGACATGTAGCACAATATTTCTTCCATAGCACATAATAGTTGTTGTGTGTGTTGGCGTAAAGTTAACTATGAGAGTTCATTCCTGATCTGGGAATAATTAATTTGACAGATGAAATCTCAACTAGCTAGCTTTCTAGTTTTTTTTTTATATATGTTTGGTTTATGTTGATTAGGTCTCCTGACCAACTGCACACCTCATTGCATAGTCAGCATTCACTGTGTTATCCTTTGTCCTCTTAAAAGCACAGAGATTTGGACTATGGGAAACAGAAACTACAAAGGTTTTACGTATCTAGGAGTGGGATGAAGCAGAAGTAGTCCCTACATACACAGAGAGAAGACACAGCAGAATTTATGACTCATACTTGTAGTGTCTGTCATGGCGGAAAAGTAAAAATAAACATAATCACACTGTCCAGTGAATATTCTCTTGATTAGAGAAAAAAAGAGTGTTTGTGTGAGTGTTTTTGCGTATGTGTACATATTTGCGTTTCTGTACTTGTTCAGACATGCATGGTGTATAAGCATGTCACAATAAGGTAAATACAGCTTGCTTCTGAAAATGATGTCGCACTTAATCTATGCACACACACAAAAAAAGCCACACCATATGTGCCACTCCTTGAATAGTCTGTGTTTTCCTTGTAATTACATGCACACACCAAAGACACAGTCTGATTCATTGCGTCTGGGTGGACTCCCTTCAGTCAGGCAACAGAAGCTGTAAAAACCAAACATCTAGCTGGCCACATTCAAACACAGAAAGTTAGAGTACAACGGACACAATGACCAAGAAGACCTGTTGATGAGACAGAAGATGCAGAGATATCAACTTTCAACTAAAAACTTCACTTAAAGGGAGACTATCGGCTTCACTATATCAGCACTCAATTTGGCCCTAAAATGTCAGGTGGGTACTTACACTGTTGTCTAGTAGGGTTTACAGTATTGTCTCTACAAAGTTTTAATATTTGAACTATTGAAAAAAAGAAGTCTGACATCAATCCAAAATCTAGACACAGGCTTTCAAGACACAACAAGAAAATGTCAGCAACATATTTCTGTAGGTGTCACCAACAGAGTTTCACAGTTCATACTGAAACAAATGCTTTCCAGCAACAGTAAAATACAACACGTAATCTTATCTTTCCCTCCATAGAAGCGTCATATAATTTGCAGTTAACTCATTAGGAGCCATAAAACTGAAAAAATATTTGGCCAACACTTCGACATCACAACACTGCATTACAGCTAATGCCAATGAACAGGAGGACTGATGTGGATTTTCTGGTTTCATTTTAATGTTTTCAATGATGCTGCTGGGAGTGTGTTGCAATAAGGTAAGAGAGCTTCATATTGGCGATGATGTGGGTACAGTGAGTTGTTTGTTAATGACTGCTAGGAGAGTGTGTTGTTATTGCTGTAAATATGATGTGTTGCAGTTAAGTTCATTTGGTTTATATTATTTGGTGTAAAGAACTGTAGCTATTTCTGGCCCCACTTATCAACATCACTATCACATTTCTCTTTGGTTAGGACTTTATCTCATTGGATGAAAAGAAAATATTACACCCAATCTAAGTAAATATTTTCCAAGCTGAAAGACAAACCTCAAAAATAAATCAGGAGAACATCAGAGAGACAGCCAGCCAACTTCGAACAAACCTGTTAATGGTTAACTGTGAAGTGGACTGATGTCTGGTCCCAAATACACAGAGCAGGCAGCATGAGCTGTAGCATGACCAGCACAGCATTTTAATCCATGCATGTTTGTGTGTGTGTATGTGTGTGTGTGTGTGAGAGAGAGAGTGTGTGTGTGTGTGTGTGTGTGTGTGTGTGTGTGTGTGCAGTAGGTAGGGAGGGGTAGGAGAGAGCAAGAACAACAGTGCATGTAAAATGTACACTCACCCATCTTCCCCTCTGTTACAACTTTCTCAGCATACATCTGTATACAATGGGAGGCAGGGGGCAACAGTATGATGATCTAGCTCCTTCCTTCCTTCTGTCCTTCCTTCCTTTCCTTCCTTCCTTCCTTCTCTCCTTGACTCCTCAGGGCAGGTGGTATAAGCCCTCAACAGTCCCTTTAGCCTGTGATAATGGAGCGACAGAGAGGGAGAAAAATAAGATTCAATTTGAATACAATATATTATATAAAGTGAGAGGAAGACTACTTTCACCATCTACTAACAGTATCATATTTCATAATAATACTAATACTCACTTTAACTACTAATAAAATGTCCTAAATATTTGACTGATAAAGATCTACAGTGCAAGACCCACCCAGTCAAGAGCCAGGTCTACTGACAATCTCAATGTGTAATGTCTTAGCCCGAGTTGAAAAACTGACAATGAAAATACAAAAGTATCAAGTAAGTAGACGAAATTACTTTGTTTATCTCATATAAACGAGATTCTAGTCCAGATAACTGGATGTTTTGGTTAATTAACCATGACAAAGGTTAAACCAGTTACCAGACTCACTGCACTGCAAACAGAAGGACATTAAGTCCTGTAAAGCTTTCTTACTTGGAGTTGAGGTGTATCTTTAGCTTATGGTTAGTCATTTAGGTGAAAATATTTTGTCTCCTAAAATTGCAAAAGCCATTAAAGCCATCAGATTTCTGATATGATATTTGTGTCAGTTTAGTATTGAACCTATCAGGCTAATTTAAACTCAAGATGTCTTGGGACAAATGATAAAGTTGAACTACTTTATTTTGATAAAGACAAATGTAAATTTAAAACGCTGCTTGTTGGTTTCAGCAGCATAGCTCACAGCCTGGTTATGATCAAACCAAAATTAGGCTACTACCTAAGACTTTCTTTTCAGAGTCTGCATAAAACTACGAACTTTTGAAATACACTCTTAACGTCGCCTTACGGTGACTCACCTGTCTTTTCCTGCAGCAGGTGGAGTCTTGGCCTTCTTCTTTAGTGAAAAAAAAATATATCTTCTTTATTTGTAATCCGCTTTAAATTCTTTTTTTTTTTTATAAAGCAATATAACCTTATGTGTCTCGAAAACAGGCGACAGTGCTGTTAACACGCCACCACAGGTAAATCCCAGTTTTCAGTAAATCCTTTTCTGCTCTCTTCACAGGTTACTGACCCCAAAGAAAGAAGGAAAAAAAAAAGACAAACGTTTTCAGCTACAGTTTTAACTGTTTTCTATCAACCAAAACCACCTGCTCCCGCTTCTAATAGAAAAGAGAGAATCATTTGGAAGACCGGGCAGGGTGAAAGAGTGAGTTAGTGAAAGTTTATCCGGAGTTTGTCGGTGTTGTGTGTGTGTGTGTGTGTGTGTCTGTGTGGTCGTCCTGTGAGCGGCCAGTTGCACAGACTGAGGGGCGCGAGTGACGTCAAGTTACGTTCCTGATTGGACAAACGAGGGCACGAGAGCTCGCAGAGCAGTCTTACCCTGCACATTGGCACCATACATCCAGGATTGGCAAAGGTGAAGAAATCATATTAATACACAACCGCAACAGGGACTTCAAACTGGCGTCAGGATGATAGCTGATTTGATACAGAGATTACCCTCAGCAAGTGTGGTGTCCTCATAATCAAATGAGTCAGCAAACATAACGTGTCTCCCAACAGCAACCTTCAAACACACATTTATGTTTAGCAAGTTCCCTTTGCATGACATAGAAGCCCAGCCATCACAACAGTTCCTTGCTGACATGAAGAATAAAAGGGAAGTTGTACAATCTGACCTCTGAGTGTATGTTCTGAGGCGAGAGAAACACTCACAACACTGAGTTCAGTAAAGAGCAGAGGAGGGCAGACTGGTAGACAAGGCAGCAGAAGGACTGGGGATAGCCCGAAGAGAAAAGGTGAAAGCCAGGAGAGCCCTACAAAACAAACCACAACAGCAGGAAGATGGATGGACAAGTGGCACGGAGCTGCTGGCTGCTCCTCACACTCTCTCTGACAGGTAAGTTATATATTAAAGTACCACCAGCGTTCATGATGGCATCTACCTTTAGCATGATGAAGATCAGCTGACACAACATCTGTCTGTATAGTTTCCACACTGATTGACCAAAATTAAGTGTTAAGCTTGACTGTTTATTGGAATGACATAAAAAAAACCATCATGAAGCTGCGATGTGACCACAAATATTTGGAGGATTATTTCATCTTCAGTAATGTCATATTATACTGCAGTTGTCAATCAAATCTTGGCAATTTCTGAGGCAACAAGTAGGCCACATCCAGAGGTATAGGCATACTGATTTCTTTTACATTGCTCCAAAAACCAAACACATTCTTATTTCTTTTCAATTATATCAAAAAGAAAAACAAATAACAATGTCCATAATAAGCCATAATGTCTGGAAAATACAATGAATACAAATTGTAACTGTAACTGTCATAAAGGTTCCTCATTTTCCTTTGATTTTGTTTTCACTATGACTCTGGATAATGTTATTTTAACTGTGAAATCAATGTTGGGAACAAATACATTAACATCAACATATTTTTAAATTATGGTTGTGTAAGTGTATTAAAGACTTTATTTGTTATGTTACATCACTGTACCGTGTTTTCCACATGATTTTGAATGGTTATAATGTGGAAACTTTTTTAATTATAACACAAATCCTCTGCCTTTCAGGTGTTCTTGCTGGTAACTGGTCGGTTCATCTCCCCTCCAGTCCCATCTGTGCTGTGATTGGTTCTTCGGTGATTCTCCCTTGTTCCTATGACTACCCTCAAAGTTCTAATGAAACCAGGGGAGAGGGGAAGCTCTCTACTCAGGTAATTCAATAAAGAAGCCATTGTTCGCTGGCGTAGTATATCCTGCAGTGTGTCGACTCTTCGAGGGCTGAAATCTGCAATCAGAATGAATGGATATAAACAGATATGGGTGGTTTATGAAGGGGAGTCGAAATAAACTATTATTTTAAGCTTACAATTGAGGTTTGAACATCTAGCATCAAGTTAAAATAAACATTGAATCTACTGTTTTAAGGTACTTTATCCCTTGGCTAGCAGCTCTCTTCATTGTTCTCTGTTAGGTTGGAGGAGGTGAAGAAGGACAACAGTACAAAGTTTTATCTGAGATGTGGTGTCTCGAAAACAGCCGCTGTATCACCCCACGGTATTGTTTAAGACACACAGAAGCACACACAAAACCAGAGCTGCAATGTATTTTCTCAAAGAAGTCATAGCACAGAGTTTAGACAAAAATACTAATTACTGTATCTACATCTGTCTGTCTGTGTCAGGTATGTGTTCCACAGCGCTGGTATTTTCCCAGATCCATCTTACCAGAACAGGGTGCAGTACCTGGGACAACCAGGAACAAAGAACTGTTCTCTGAAGATTTCTAATCTGAGACAGTCAGACAGTGGAAACTACGTGTTTTACCTCATCACCAGCCATCCAACACAGAAGCTGCCAGAGCAGAGAGGCATACAGCTACTGGTGGCAGGTGGGAATATTTCATTTACCATCACAACTGATTATAATGATATGCACTTGTTAACATCAACGTTGCACTGGCAGTGACATAGATCTAAGGTGACACAAGCGAGTCTTTAAAGGACAGCGTTTAGCTCTACTCAGTTAGTGTTAGTTTGTACATTCATGAGTCTTTACTGATCTGAGTGGCACAAATAATCCTTTCAACTTACTGATCTCATATCTGTTTTCTTAGCAATGCTCTACAGTAAAATGATTATTACAAAGTCTTAAAGAACTAAGTCTATTTGCACTTCTCTCAACTAGACAATAAATTTGATGTTTTGCACCAACAAGGATTAACCACTTCCTCTGAGCAACCTTTCGCTTGATTGTGTGTTGTGCTATTTATGAGAAGTAGAACTGAAACTGACCAGGATGTAAATCATGTATCAGCTTAGTGTGATTTGATAATCTGTCATAATGTCAAAGGACAGTTTCTTCTTTCCAACCAAATTCTACGTTGGCGTTCGTGGCCAGATTATTTTCAGAGCCACACGTGTGGGGACAAATTTTAACTTGTCTTTGCTGAACATCGAAAAAAGGGGATGTGGAGCAATTTAAGGTGTTAGAGCCTGCTGAAAAACAGTCTGTGAAAACAGTTTGTGTGTATGTGTGTGTAGGGCAGGGTAGTTAGTGGTGGTGGTGTTTCACCACAAGATATTCTTAAGAAATTATGGAGAAACATCCGTGTGAAGTGATATTCTTATTTTCTGGTTGCTCTCTGTTATCATGCTCTGTCATTTTTTGTAATTTACAAATCCCCATTAGGTTCTGTTAACCTGTCGGGCTGACAAAACAACCAAAAATGATAAAGAGTAATAGAATAGAAATGAATTATCTGGATATTTGTATTCAACAGAAAGATTTTCAGCTCAGATTTCATACAAATTATCATGGCATGTTGTTCGTCACAAAATTATTAAAACCAACATCTTTTAGTGTGAATGTTAAATGAATAGAGACTTGTGATAATCAACCAGAGGCAAGAATTTACTATTTTACAGTCAACTTGTTATCATTGGTATCAAAGGTGAAGTGCTTTCTCCTGTACAGTTTCATAGCAAAATGTTACCCATGGTGGGTTTTTAAATGGTCAATAATAATATTTTTACACCTGGTCGTCTTAAATTTGATCTTTTTGAGCCAAGAATTATATTGAAATTAGTAAATATACAACAGTTTAACCATTTTCCCACCAGAGCTAATTTCTTGTTCAGATGAGGAAAAAACAGCTTAGACACAACACAACGTCTTTAAAATCCCAGTATTTCTATACTGTAGTTCCACACATTTGTTTGATTTGTCAAAACCCACAAATCATTTCATTTGAATTTGAAATTTTGTCTACTTGAAGTAACTAAGTAATCTAACCCCATGTTTTCTCCAGACTCTTCTGCTGCAGTCACAGCGTCAGTGAGTCCCTCCACTGGCATCACTGAGCGTGTGGCCGTACGTCTGGCTTGCTGCAGCCCTTCAGCCACTCCGCAGGTCAGTTACAGATGGTTCAGGAACACCAGCACTACCACAAGACATAATGGACAGGTGTGGAACATCAGTGAAGTTACTTCTGATGACTCTGGCAGCTACTACTGTCAGATACAGACTGGAGATAAAGTGCAGAGCTCAGCGATGCTGGACATTGATGTAGAGTGTAAGTAAAGTTTAATCATTTTTAAATTATAAACATTTTAAATCGTGGAACTCTAATAAGCAAAAAGAAAGAAGGAAGTAAAGAAAGGAAGACAAAGATTGGTTTACTGCTTTGCTTAATATTCAAAGTTAAGCAAATTAATGTGGAAAAAGATTTCATTCTTTCTGGATGAAGAAACTTCCTCATACGGTTTCGGGTAAAAACTCAAAAAGGTATGACCTGTAAACTGCAATGACAAAATCCAATATGACTGGTGTAACTGACCTTTGACCTCCTTTCTGTCCAGACGCTCCTCGAAATACAATTGTCTCAGTCTCTCCTGCTGGACAGCAACAAAGTGCGCTTCCTGTTACCCTGACCTGCAGCAGTGATGCTAACCCTCCTGTCCACACGTACACCTGGTACCATGGTGCAGCATGTCTCCCTGCAACAGACAAAAGCTTCCATCAAGCAAGACAATCCCTGGCTTCACCCACAGGAAGAGGCTCCACGCTCAGCAGTGCCAACATCACTGCTGAGGAAGACGGGAAGCACTGCTGCGTAGCACGCAACAGACATGGATCACAGACTTACACTGTAACACTTTCAAGTCCCGTTGGTAGGTGAACGAAGAGCCTGCGTGTTTTAAGCGACAACCAGGTTTGCTCCACAGGCCTGCAGAAAATATTACAAGAGCGACATCCGCCCAAATTAAATAATGATCCTTATTGTGTACAGAGCGATTCTTAAATCACTCTGGGATCATAATATAGTTGAAAATATTATTATACAACATTTCAACTGACATACTGTAGTAGCTGGACATACTGTACTGTAGAGAGCAAACCTTGGACTCAGTCTTCTGTTACAAATAAATCTGAGTGAAACATTTTCCCTGCCGAGACAATGGTGGGTTATTTGTGGGACGACCTGGTGTCCCAGTGGTTAAGGTGCGTCGTACATAACTGCAACGTCTTGTGTTTGATTCACTCGACACTCAAAGGTGCTTAAATTGAATATAGTCGGCACCGGGATGTTCTGTGTCCGGGTTCTGTCCATTAACACGCTTATATAAAACATTGCCTGGGACAGTTTGACTTACAGTAGCTGTCTTTACTTTACTGTTCGTTGCAGCAAAGGCCTCATCTGAGTCTACAAGAAGCAAAGCGGTGCTTATTGGAGTTACCATCGGTGTCCTGGTGCTTATTCTAGCCGTGATTGCCTTTCTTATGACAAGGTGAGTTCTTTGCTTCAGTATTATCATATTTCTTTGATCTATCAGCATTTTATCTTCAGGAATCCTCAGAGCTACAGTCGTAAATATAAATAAAATCATTTGATTTTAAAAAATGAGGTACAATTGTCAGTGTTTGACCTAATATTTACAGAAAGTGTGTTGTTAAAAAGATCCAGTTCATGACACGCTACCAAACAATATTACCAAGTATCTTCGGTGCATGGATTTTGGTTAAAAAATGTACTCAATTTCAAGAAAAGTAGATCAAGGTTCTTATTTTTTGTTGAGTCATTTGTCTGTCCCTCTCAGGAGACAGATGTCATCCCAACACCAGTCGTATGTCCTCACTTCCACAACTACCATGGAGCCGTAAGGACTCAGCAAGACCAGGACTCACTGTGTACAAAGTCATATCTGCAACACCCTACAGCCAACAACAGCAGAAGACACTTTTTTTATTATATTTAACAACCTCACGATAAGCAGACTTTTTCTCCAGCACCCTCATACACTCCTGTGCACTTACTTTCACACCTCATGTTGCAGACACCTTCAAATTAGTATTGCATCGCATGCTGTGGCACAGTTCATATCTTTCTCGACCTCACGACTTAACACAGAGGAAAAACTACTTTCAAGACTCACTGCTGACAGTGAGCTCAGTTCACACAGTGAGAGAACCTGGAGATCACACAGTGTGATGGACATTACGCTCCGACACATTCCTCTGGAAACCTTCATTCCTGGATTTCAAAGCACCAAGCTGAACGAGAATTAACTTGGACTTAGTAACGACTGAACCACAAGAAACAGTGTTGGAATATATTTGAATGTTATATTGTATATTATATTCTGTTGGCTCTCGGTTATCTGATCATTTGTTCAATGTGCATTTGTACTGTGGGATAAGCTAAATGCTTCTGTCAGAAATTATATTTAATATAAGATAGACTGAATTTTTTATGCGGTTTTTGGTTGTAATGTGAAAGTAACAGGTGTGAATTTGAATACTGCATTCATGGTTCATTACATCTGAACATCCGGACTTCTTGTTGTTATTTACTGTATTCAGTGTCCAGGAACAGAAAACGGAAGCAGCTATTATTGAAAGTGTGTTATTGATTATAAAGAGCATGACAAAGATTATGAAAAACGCAGTCATGACGACCCAATTAAGAGCTGTTAGCGGTTCAGACTGGGTCACGCCTGTGTGGTTCTGAGTAAACTCTTCAGTGAGATAAGGCACCAACAGATCCTGACCAGAGCCTGTGGAGGGGGAGGAGGGTGAAAACCAGGAGGACAGTGACTCCGGACACCAGGGCGTCCACTTACAAAATGTCCTGGGATATCAACTCTTCATCTCGTTAGTCTATTTTAGGCACATATTAAAGTGAGAACAGCTGAGTGTAGTGGTGTACACATCTTCATTTTTAAAAGCTAATGAAGCAAACAAGAGAAGTGCTTCATTTCCTAAATATTTAAAAGGGCAGTTTCATAAATGTGCTCATCAGTTAAAGAGCTTTTGTTTAGTTACTGTTACTGTATTTTTAACATTTATCTGATGTTTTTAATGAGAGCAGGTTATTAGTGCTGCGCTATCACATACTAAGCTTCTGATTGCAAAACTGTTGTAAGCTACAGCCAATGTCATGTGAGATTTGTTCTAAATGCAATGTATTTAGCATGAAGAGTGATACCAAGTTTTACAAACTGTATGAAATTGTAGATTTAATGAAAAAACATTTTGTATGTTTTATTTTCACTTAACCTTTTAAAGGAAAACTTGCTTTGAAAACAAGTTAATTGCATAGCGAAATATGTTCAAACATTCTGTTAAAAAAATGAAAATAGAAAACTAATCTAGAATCAAGACATCATGACAATATGCCTTATAAAAATATTATTTACATACATATTACAGCAGTAAATGGCAGCTCTTCTACATGCAGCCGGTGTGAAATGTGTTTCAGTAGTTTTCATCAGAAGGTGCAAAGTAAGATTATTGAACAGTAAACACTGATTACAACCATAAAAATTCTGCCACATCTGAGTGAGGCACCTGATGGGTGAAACACAAATCAAAAAAGTAAATATAAAAAAAAAATTAAACCTTAACCACCAGCCTGAACCCCAGCCTTAGAGAGGTTGAGATTAATTATGTAAATAATACAAGTTGTTAGACTGAAGGTAACAAGACATTTAGCATAGCATAATGTACATGTGTATCTGAAACTGAGGGGGGCAGCATATCCTGCTTTGATTCTGGACTCAGTCTGCTGCACCATTCACACCACTGAGACGAGTCCAACAGCTCTATTTTCAGACCAGACACACTTTTCAAAATGGAAGTAATACTTTTGAATATATCACAATTATGAATGTAACATAGTGGCATAAAACACTGTCATAATGAATATATCAAGCACATTCAGCCAGGAGAGCTACGATAGTAATAATGATACAATTGTTACTACTACACTGACTGCTACAGTCACCGCAAACAAAGGCCATATTCAAATCAGGGATGACATGGACAGAGGCGGGAATGAGTGAGAGGTGCAGCTGCATTTTTCAAGCAGACAAACTTGCTGCTCAGCTCTAAGTCCAGCTGTTTTTGGTTAAGCTCAGTTGAGCTCGAGGCAACAAACAAACCACAGACATTCCTGTGCCAGAGAGCCAAGTTGTGTATTCGGTGTAATCAAATGGCATCATGGTTCTGTAGTTTCTTTAAACAGACATTTCCCTATGTGTAATCCTGTTTTGTTTTTTTATTGTTCCTGTTTTTACCCATTTGGGTGTGGCTGATGTTTTCATAATCATGGCTGTCCTCATCCTGAAACATAACAGGACAATATAAGACATTTTGTGACAAACTGTGATTAATCTATTTAAACAGGGGTGGGTCCTCCTTACCTTTTCATC
Source organism: Seriola dumerili (assembly GCF_002260705.1). Taxonomy (NCBI): domain Eukaryota; kingdom Metazoa; phylum Chordata; class Actinopteri; order Carangiformes; family Carangidae; genus Seriola; species Seriola dumerili. The sequence continues at coordinate 5,858,955 of NW_019174446.1, read as the reverse complement.
CACAGCAGATTTATGTCGTTTCCTCCTTTAACAATGAAATAGGAAACATTTGTACGCAGAACTCTTCATGACAGTTGTATTAAAATTAACCAACTGCTCCAAAATGAATAGTGTTGAGTACAACGTAACTTACCAAGCCCAGACAATAACCAGCGGAAGCAAGAGCACAGTAACAACTTTGACTCCAATACCAATAAGGAGGATGAGACGGTTGTTCCAAACTGTTAGTGCAGGGAGAAAAAACTGTGTGAGAAAATGAACTAACACGATTAACAAACAGAAATGTTCAGTAAATACTGTACGTTGTAAAAATGTTAGTTGATGTTTGTTAGTGTTTTCTAAACTCAGCTCATTTTAACAAGTAGTTTTGCATCTAATCCCAGAGTTATGGTTGCACATGTGAAGAATGAAAATGTAGTTTCATCTTGAGATTGAGATCCCCTACCCCCTAAAAATCAAGTTTAAAACTATCACTCCCCACACACACACATACACACACACACGCACACACACACACACACACACACAGATCATTACTGCTCAGTTTATCAATGACCCACGAGCTTCAGCTTCCCTGCGTACTCACTGTCTGTTTGATATACTGTCAGCAGCACCTCTGTCGAGTTGTTCTCCCCCACACTGTTCCTGGCCTGGCAGAGGTAGAGTCCAGTGTGGGACGCCTCCACAGAGGGAAGAGACAGCACCTGTCCTGAGCCCACCTGCAGCATGGAGCTGGAGCTGGACACATAACCCCAGTACCAGGTGTAGCTGTCTGCTGCAGGGTTAGCTGCATTGGTGCAGGTCAAATTCACATTGCTGCCCTCTGCCAGACGGCCAGGGTGACTCACCTCGATGGAAACATTAAATGGAGGATCTGTATAAAAAACATGACCATTGTGCTGTTGTTATTTTTGTACAAGTTTAAAAGGAAACATGGCCAAAGTAAGTCAGGCTGTGAAATAGTGTGTGAAAATAACAAACACCCAAACAGGATGTAACATGTTCATTAGTAGGCTGTGGAGATGCTAGTTATCACATTATGTTACCTCTCAAGAGCCAAGCTAGCTGTTCCCCCCTGTTTCCAGTCTTTGTGCTAAGCTAAGCTAACTGACAGCGGGCCATGGCTGCATAGTTCATGGACAGACCTCATAGTGGAATCAGTCTTCTTATTTAATAAGCGTTGTTAGTACCTGGCAAATTAAAATGCCAAATTGAATACTTACAGTATGTTGTGTTGGCAATCAATCAAGCCAGTGGTGTGTGGTGTGCATGAGTGAAAGATGTGGGTGCAGGTGTTTTAAGGTGCAAAACAAAACATACACATAAACTAAATTAGTAAAAGCAAACCCAGGATGTAGAGAACCTGTGAAGAGGAGCAGAGAGGTTGCTAGCGGCTATGCCTTATGTAAAGTGGAACGCACTGCGTGCCTCATAGAGGTTGAATTAAAAAAAAAAAAAAAGGAACCCAGGACAGTGCAGGCGCACGCTTCAGTGAACTGAAGTGTTACACTTATTACAGTATCTTGCTACATGTGAAAGCATTTCGGTAATCAGATTCCCATTCTCTATGCCTGTCACCATTAGCTGAGTGGAGAAAGATATTCACGTCCGTTGTTTCTATAGGCAGGTAAAAGAGTGCTTTGAACTGAGCAACACTCACCTGTATCAAAAAAGAAAAAAAAAGTTATTTTCTGTCTTTCTAATCCATAAGCAAGAAGACATGTTTCTGTCAAACTCTGCATACAACCAATTCAAGGTTTTTAAATGACTCTGCAGTCTGGAAAATTCAAAGCTGGTCTCAGTCAAAAATGTCATCATATAGTACTTACACTGAACATCCAGAGCCACAGGCTCAGAGTGCACTGACTCCTGTCCTTTGACAGCACATAAGTAATTTCCAGAATCTTCTGCCTGGGCCGAGAACTCTGGTTTGGCTACTGGATGTCCGTCTCTGAACCAGACGGTGCCAGAAAGTTGACAGGATGCTTCACATTCAAGAGTCACATTGTCTCCTGCTCTCACTCTCTCTGGATACACGCTGGCCATCAGCTCTGGACATCAATCAGTTGAAGAAACAGAGGCCATGATATTAAGAAAAAGCTGAAAATATCACACTTGCAGAGTAGTACTCAGTGTAGAATAATTTTACCTGTGACAGACAGATACACTGATTTTTTACTACGCCATCCATATGTGTCCATATCAAACCTGAAGTAGTAATATCCAGTGTCATTGTCCTGCAGGTCATGAATTGCAAGGCTGCAGTCATGCTGCTGGTCACCAAGATATTCAGTACGATTTTCATATGAAGGCAGACGTGAAAGCAGAACACGTTTCCAGATGCCATCTATTAATTTCCCTTTGTACCACGCAGTCTTTCTAACCGTTTCCCCATCTTTGTAGCTGTACGAGCACCTGAACTCCACTGAAGATCCCTTTAGAGCACAAGGATCCTGATTTTCAAAAGTCACTTGCGAACTAGAACTCCCAGCTCCTGCAGAGAGAACATGAGACATGCTATCAAATGTTTTTTTTTATTGAATTAATGATTTATATGCAGAATTAAAAAAGAGAATCAGCAGCCTGGATGCCAGAGTCAGCTATGTTTTTTATTTATTTATTTATTTATTCATTCATTCATTCATTTCTTGCATTTCAAGACTTTCTGAATAATGGGCAGCAAGAGAGTGAAGTAGGTGTATCAAACTGAAAGTGAAACAGCAAAAATTTGAACTGGGAAAGTCCAGCGTGCCATGATAAAGGTGTGTTAATAAAATGACACCTTTGCTCATTTAGGTTTTAGTGTCTACCCTCGACCCTGATATTCATCCTGTTTATACTGTTTTATAAACGTGCAATTATGTGAATAAATTAGATAAAGTAGATTAAAAGTAGATAAAAATTATGAAATGAATACAAATTTGAAAATTTTTGTTGAAATTGAAAAAATAGTAGCAGTGGAAATCAACAAAGAAGAAAATTTAAATACTATCTTGCAGTTTGTCTTGAAACTTAAATTTGAAAATAAGCTTTTCCTACCTTCTGTCATGATCAGAAGCACCAGCATTGAGATCATCGTTTCCATAAATCAACACAAAACAAAAAGCAAAGCAAGAAGCATGGATCCAGAGGCAGAGAACAACTTAGAGTTTCACTCTTCTGGAAATGTAAACGCTGACACATGAGCATCGTGCGCCAGATGCTGTTACCACGTCACACATGAGAGAGGGCAGCAGCTCCACCCATGTCATTTGATAAGATGCATTTCTGTACAAGTAAGAGTGTTAGATGAGTCATCTCAGTCACAGCAACAAAATTGTGTGTGCAAACTACACCAGCATTAGAAAAACATTGAAACAAAAAGGAAATTAGTCATCTGGAAATTTATGTCTGACACTTATTTCCTTTGTTTTACATTTGTTCTTTTACTTCATTTTGATTTCTTTCATTGCCTTTCAAAACAAAATCTTCACCAACACCAGACTGTCTTAAAGGGTTCCGTTTCCTTTTAGCCTCAACATCCTAATATTTACAGTACTTGCAGTAACACCTCAGTCTTGTAGTTTCCTGCAACTTTTAACAGTTGTCAGTGTGGGTCGATCCTCGGTCTGGACTGAAATAGGCTTTCTCAGAAACTGATGGTGGATTGGGACGATGACAGTCAAAATGTCCAGAGGATGATCCCCTGACTGTTCCTCTAGAGCCACCGTCAGTTTAGGGTTTTTTAGCTGATCAGTGAAATAGACATCTGCTAGACTTGCTAACGTGCTGATGTTAGCATTGTCATTATGAACATGTTGGCATGATGATGTCTGCATTTAGCTAAAAAGAAATTGAGCTCACACAGCTTGATACAATCCATTGTCTCAATATCAAACACTTAACAACGCACTGCTGGCAGTGAGCCTCCCAACAAGAGCGAGTGCAAGTATGTTGTGAAAAGTGATACAAGTTCTGCTACAGAAATGTAATATATTCATTTCTCATTCATTTTAAACATGTCTATCTACCCATTCTCGGGAAGTGGTCTCAGACTTTTGGAACCCACTTTATATATATTGTTCCAATTCCTAATACATTTTAGATATAATTTGTACATATAGCTTTTCATTTTATATGAGCATATATTTCATATATGGAAATTCAATATAGTAGGCTACCTATATTATCAGAACAATGGCACTTATTGAAAAACAAAACTGTGTCATCCATGTATTTCATTCTCCAAGTATGAGAATTGAGAAAGTAAAGGTGGAGGGGGAATGAGGGAAAGAGGTATAAAATAAAGGTATAAAAAGCAAAAGTAAAACTGGGACAGCAGAAAAACCTTCCATGGTTAGCTGACATTGCTTTCAGCAGCTATGATTGGTTTAGCCGGGCCTGCTCAACCTGTTTTCTCATCCACAGAAATCTGGCTTGTAAATCAGGAAGGTGTCCGACTTCCTTCAGGTGCCTTGTTGTTCATGACTTGGTCAGACCAGGGAGGATGGAGAGAGTCAGCATTGTGTGGAGACATTGACGACCGTCTCCTCACTGTTTACTGAGACACTGCCAGCAGATACATGTGTCAGAGAGAAGCGTTGGCGCTTCTCAAAAGTTAAATTCAACGAAAATAGGACTTGATTCTCACAGTCTTCGAATAAGGAAGCTACTTGCAGACCTGCTTGGGGAGTTCCAGTTCATTTTGTGGTCAGTGATTTCACAGTTCTAATGGTCTGTCTGTGTATTTGTTATGTTTCGCTTATATACTCATAAGACAGAGGCCTTGAACCAGCAGAGGTTTTTAAAAGCAAGGAGAATTACTTAAATCCTGTAATTTTATGGCTGATGTACTGCTCGGGCCAAATACTCTCGTCCGATTGATGGTGTTGAATAAAAACTTTGGTTTAAAATATTTACTATGTTTTACAGATGTTTCTCAACTCAGTTTGAAATCTCCTAAAATACACACTGTATCCAAAATACCTTCAGGGCAAATAACCATTTTACTGTTTATCTGCCCTTGTTCACACAATGACTCTGTTATTATATATATTATATGTGTGTATTACTTTATTGTAATGTGAACAGTAAAGTTACTTTGTTTGAACTTTTTCAGGTTAACCTGTGGAATAAGAGAGACTGAGTGTGAAGAAATGGAGAACAGGAGGAAAGGAGAGATGAGGACACAGAGGGAAGTCTCTCATATGTGTTTGCTGCTTCTGGCTCTGCTCCTACTCATCACACCTTCCTCAGGTAATGACAAACATGACAAGGTTAAGGTTTCCTGTAATTAATCACAGTAAAATCATTAAAGCCTAAACTGAAAGCATGCATACATTGCTATTAATCAAGACGTCATAATAATGAACAAAGTATACGGTGAGGCTGAGGTCCAAAATCCCATCCCACTGCAAAACTAAATACTGCAGCGGGCAAGAACCTTCGTCTGTAAGATTTTCAATGGGATTTGAGTCACTTTTTGTATCATACTTCCTCATTCTGCAGTTTCAAATTGTTCCACCCTTCCAAGAAAATCCTACAGGAGCGCGCAGGTTTCCAGTCATTACAATATCCAAATGTTTATGACGCCAGTGGAGGGATTTTGCTTAAGGTCAGATATCAGACACTGAAGTCTCAGGTAGCATTTTGTTTTCAACACGCATAAAACCTGAACTGAACTCAACAATAACCTGAGCAATGTTGTGCACAGCGTGTTGCTGCTACTGTTACACTTGTGTCTGTGTTTGGTTCCTTAAGTGTTTCATAAGTTTCTGATCAATTGCCTGCATGTTTAGTTGTGACAAGAGATCAATTGTAAAAAGTAAAAATAAATAAATGTCTTTCATTGTTTTCTGATGTGATCAGATTTTATTGAAACACTAACAGGTGAAAATTCAGATATTTTTCTTTAATAATGGTAATAATTAATTAATAATTTTAACAAACAGGACATGATTTACAGTGCCTGTGGCTTTTACACCAGGAAATAAATATGCTTTTACTTCTCTGTAATCATTGTTACAAGTTCAATTATTTCCCCTTGTAGCTCTTTTCTCTTCATCCCTCTCTCTCTCACACACACATCAATTACACATAATCACTGTTCCAGCTCAAAACACCACCGTCGTCGCCACCACCACCATCTCCTCTGTCGGCACCACCAACTCTGCAGCACCCAGTTACCTCACACGCCCAGCTGACGTCACAGTGGCTGTGGGAGAACCTGCAGTGTTTCGCTGTGGAGTTCCCGAAGATTCTCCCAACCTCACCTTCATCCTTTATGGGAGCCACGGCAAATACAACCTCACCTGCCCTCACGGCCATGTGGAAGATATCCCCCAGGTGAGGTGGTCTCTGTCTGCCTCATTATCTTCTCTCAGGCCTGATTATTTTTGTTGAATTGAATGTTTTAACAATTTTAACAGTCAAATTTCTCTCTTGAAACAGTGCAACTGTAATTTAAAGTTATATTTCTTAACATTTTCATTTATATCACGCAAACTCTCAGGGGGCTGGATCCCATCCCAGCTCACATCATGTTTATATTCTTCAACATGTTATTCTTTCTTCCCTTTCCGCTCCTCTCATCCCCTTCGTCGTCTCGCTCCTCAGGCTCTCTATGGAAGCTGTGATGTGGGGAAGGGAGAGTCACTGGCCGTGTGGACCCTCAGGGGAACCTCTTTCTCCGACAACGGCACACGAGTCCTTTGTCAGCAGTCGAGGAATCCTGATGCACCTGCTGCTGTCCTACGTGTTTATGGTGAAAACTCTTCTATCTCAGTCACGTTAAATAATTTTGCCAGATCCAGACACCACTACTTGGCACATGTCTTTGGTTAAATTCATTCAGGGGCATAGAACAGTGAATGTGACTGAGCATCCATTTTTAAATATCTCGCTGTGAGTTCCCTCAGCAGGTCCATACACTACAAAATGCACATTTAAATAACTTAAATTCAGTCTTCACATGTACTGTATGTAAGTATACAGACAGGAGCTAAGATGTTTGGAATCTTGAAATACTTTGTTTTGAGGCTTTCAGTCACCTCTGATAAATCCTGTAATTAAAAGCATCACATAATTGAAGAGTACCATTCAACAGTTTTTCAATTCGATGTACAAGCAGAACTTATTCCACCTAGTGATTCTCCTTCAAAACAGGTAATTTTTCAGTGTGCTAGAAATATAAATATGATTTTATTTTTTCTCAAGACTTTTTTTAACAAATGTAATTTTACATTTTGCCTCACTACGTCCTGTTTTCTCCTCTCCTATAGACAACGGCACCAGCTACACCACTCTCATCGGCTGTAGCATTGGGGGCTTCTTTGGTATACTGTTGGTGTTTGGTTTGTCTTACACGATGCTGCGGAGATCTGAGACCTTGCAGAAGTGCTTCAGTAAGTACCGCCTCAATGCATGGCCATGAAAAAAATGTGTAAAAAAAAAAAAAACAGCAATAACTACACTCATAGACAGATAGACGGACGGAAATTGAGTGAGTAAGTAATGTGTGATGTGTTTGTGGTTTCAGGGGGAAAAGAAACAGAAGATGATATGACCACAATAGTAACAAAGGACTGACAGGAGACAGAAAGACTGTATTTTAGCAAGAGATGATGAAAATGTAGTCAGGGTTCATCTCCACCGTCTAACCACACAGGATACAGCATGAACTGCTTTTATAATGAAATACCTTCGACCAATCCAAGTGAAGTGAAAGTTGGGTTGAACCCAGGTCTGGAGATGATGACTGAGGTCCGATCTAGTCTTCACTTCCTTTTTCTGCCCTCAGTAATCGAACGTTGTTCACACAATCCACCAAAATGATTGACCCTTCCCCACTTGTGGGAGGTCATAATGTGCACTGCCTTTACAGACACATGTAAAATCTGTTGTTGTGATTACTGTATGTAGTAAAGCCAGGATATGAAGAACAGTCTGTTGTTTAACTAAATGTTCATTAGTTTTTCCCACTTGTAAGAAAAACAGTGTGAGTGTTGCTGCCGGTTAAAGTACTGACTGCAGCAGTAAGCGGAAGCAGAGGTTTTGAAAATGCGGAGTAAGCGGCCACAAAGAGATTTTCTGCAAACAGTCACCAGTTAAATGAGGAATAGGAGAGCAGCTGCTCTCTGTGTTAGTACATATGAATAACGGCTCTATAACAAACTAATGGAAGTAAAGAACCCACTGATGAAGATCCCAGTGCCTTTAATACCAGGTTAGTCTGCTACACTTTCACAGTTTGTCCACTGGAGGGAAGCACTCACTGAGGCGATAACAAGCCACAAAAATATTCACTTTGAAAATGATAGTAAATAATAAACACTAAAACAGCCATTAGACCACGTTGCACTTTTTTGTCACATTAATCAATTAAAACTCTATACTCAATTTATAATCCTTTATTTGCAATTGTTATATCCTGTTTTGTTTTATTGTTTCCTGTTACCAGCTCCCGCTTGATCAGCTGAGGGGGCTGAGTGTAGGTTAGTTCTTTGCTTTCTCTCCCTCCACCCTGCCGCCGCAGCAGCAGCTTTCATTCATTTATTCATCTATTTCAATAAATGTTATAATAAACTTCCTCTGGTGTGCTGTCCATGATTATGTTTGGTGTTTGAGGTAGCTGCGACAGAGATTTAGTCAATGAAGTAATAATGTTCTCATGCTGAGTGTTTTTATGGTCACACAGTCACCATCTTTGCCTAAAGGGAAACTATAGTGGTTCTTAGTTCCACAGGACGAATTCAGAGATGTATTAGTTTTTCTGCTTTTGTTGGTGTTTGTTGCTTGTGCACTCTTCACTGCTTTTTAATTTATTTAGATATTTTTATGATTACATTACTATAATACATCCTTGTTTATAACTCGTCATGTTCTTGTCGCCTGGTGACACTGTACATGAGATATACTTTCAAATCAGAGCTTTCTCTCAGTATGTTGTCCCACACCAAATTAAAGTTCTGTGATGTCAAAACAAAAACTGAGTGCTCTTAAAATGTCTGGCAATCTTAAGATTGTATGACCCAAACTAATTAAAGGAAAGGGAAAGATGCAATGATGCAAATCAGATCGTCAGATTCATACTGTAGTATAGTATACTGTATTTCCAGTCTTGTGCACATTTTTGGTGAATTCAGTTCCTTTAAAACTTGACATTGTGCACCAGAGAGTTCTGCAATCCCTATATGACCTTTGTATGTATGTATGTATGTATGACCCTACGTACCTATTGTAGTACATGAAGTACCTGTGGCACAAACCAGCACTGACATGACAAATGTTGTAGTCTAATACTGTACATGCAGCATTTTCTATTTACACTGTTGCTCATAAAGTTGGAATAAAATATTTTTTTTATTATTTATATTTTTTTCCATGAAATGATTGTAACAATGTGAATTATTTCATTTCACCTGGGTAATTGGGACACTATCTATCTATCTATCTATCTGGACACACAAATTTGAATTTAAGTTTCCACCTTTAACATGCAGTACTCTATGTGTAAATGTTAAGACTGATTATATTAGAAACACTCACACTGCAACAACTGCTCTTCATATTCAGCCATGTAGACACAGCAGCATACAACTGGGTCGGACAGTTTGTTAACAGGTGGTGGGCACTTTATATAGATGCTGATAGATTGTGAATTAATGTGGCTAATTTGGATGTTATCTCTCTATCCCTTCATCATCTCTTAATCCTCTGCATTATTAATCACCTGCTGCACAGTTACATCATAAATGGCTGATTATTCTCCATGTCCATGTAAAAGGTAGAGTAGCTGCAATTATCCTAAAGTGCAACATCATGTGAAAGGCAGAGAGTAGCTACCAGAGCAAAGATAGACACACTGATCAGTAAACTGATGAACACAGTGTTGGTGTGTCTTTTGCTCCCTCCTGGTGGTGAACTCCTTACATGTAAGCTTGTGTCAGGGTCAGTATTTGGCTTTGATTTCCTTTGTCCCTCCCACTTCATGTTGTTTTATGGCACAAAGTAAAAAACACAAAAGGAGTCAATGTCAATCTACACCATCCACTTCAACCTACTGTTTTAATGTTGTATTCTGTTCCCAAATTCACTGAAATAAAGCCATGTTACTACACAAACACAAATAACCTGCACAGTTTCTTGTTGGCCATTGTAAAAATTCAATTAACTGAGCACTAACCAATGAATGTGAATGACTGACTTTAACTGTGGTCTTCACTCCCCTGACTGTCTTGTGACACCCGATAGAGCCAGCAAAGCACACACGCACACACACACACACACACACACACACACACACAGCAGGACAGAATTCTCCCTCATCTTTTAGTTGATACAACAGAAGTAGTATGGAGCAACGTGTTGACTCAGCTGTTCAGCTACACCTCAGTTCACTCCATGATGGCTCTCCGTCATATTCTGAAGTCTGGTCTCTTCATGTTCTGAACAACTTAATAAAGTCTTGTCGTGATCGCTATGCAATGTGACCACATAAATTTGATGTTTGCACCCCGGTCATGTGAGGACCCACCACTAACTTCTGTTTCCAATTATGACTTTGCAGGCAAGGAAAAATGAATTACTATCCATTACCTAGAAGTTGAATTAACTTCTGTGTTCTTTTTCCAGATCTTATTAAAGCTCACTTATTTGCTGAATGACTGGATTTGACTCTCTGCTATGTAAGCTAACCTGTCCTTAGACTTTTAGCTCTGCTGTTTATGGACAAACACTCTGAATACCACCATAACAGAGACACAGGTGTTGCTATGTGTGAGTGAAATGTGTGTGTGTGTGTGTGTGTGTGTGTGTGTGTGTGTGTGTGTGTGTGTGGTTGGGCCTTCGCTGATAACCTACATTGTTCAGTGTGTGTCGTCAAGATGACCTTTAACTGTCATGAATCAATTTAAGTTACATCCATCAATACCGTAGGAAACATAAGTTAAACTATTACAATAAAAGTTAAAGAATAACAAGTTGATCATATTGAGTCATGTTGGTGGGGGAGTAGGTGATTAGTTTTACAACTTTTTGAGTCATTTTAACTGCCCTACAACTAACCTTTATCTTGCCACATCCATGATGGACCAATGAGACAAAAACTGATGAACATCAGAGACATCGTGTCTTGAACTGCTGATTGTGGAGTTTCTTGTGTTCTTGTGAGAGCGGATCTGTGTCTCCTATGTTGTTCTTCTCGAAGTATAAATTAGCTTACATTATAAAATGACCAATGCAGAAAAGTATGATTGCAATAAGATTGCAGTAAACAACCAAAGAGCAATTTTTAGGGTTAGGTTTTTCTTTTATGTCAACCAGGCAGTGATATTTAGACTTGATGTCCACAGGAATCATCTTTGTTTTTCTTTATGAAGTCAATCTAATTGTATTGCTGCAATTTAAACTAATTCATATGGTTTATTTTCATATAATTGTGTTGCTTTTACAGTTTTTTTTTTTTTTTTTTACACAAAAGGTCAGAGTTTTCAGCAAGACTTATTGTATATACTGATTATTTAAACATTAATGTTGTGCTCTGCCTAACACTAATGTAACATCATCAAAATGCTCAGTGGAGGGGATGAGACAATGTGTTGCTGAGGACAGTAATATTGTAATTTTCTTCCCAAATAGAAACATCCAAGTTGATGCATCTACTGAGAGAAACACCACTGGGTATCCTCTATCCTCTACAGTCTCATGCTGCACTCATTCTATCAATGACACGCCATTGTCATGGAACAAAGTGACCTTTATGTAACCTCACAAACAATGTTACAGGCAGGTGGTGCTTTATGCAGACAGACACCAGCAAACACAGCAAATATAGTGAGGGCAAAAAAAATCCTTCACTCTCCATATTGTGTATTACAGATTTACTGTTGCAAAAATCTTTTGAACATTGTCATAATTGGATGTTGTGTGTAGATTAATGTCATCAAATCCCCTTATAAAAACATGACATTAAGTTATTAATGTGAAATCAAAACAATGTGACAATTAAAGCCACTGTAGAGCTTCAGATGTTGGATCTTTATTGTTCTGTATCTCTCTGCTTTGTCGTCACCATTTGCCTCAATATCTGCTGTCAAATTATTGTATTATCACTTAGACACACACACAACCACACACACCTCAAACTATGTCTCTTTGTGTCTGTGTCTGTGTCATTCTCTATCGCCTCTGTCTTTACAGTATTATCATTCGTTAAGAGGCTGATGCATGCCACAGCTTTGTCAGTATGTGACAAGAAAAGTTATAAATAGTCACAGATTACAACAGTGACAAATGCACTCACATATTTCTGCACACATGTATTGCATGCGCTCAGATAGGGGTAACGCCGTCAAATCTTCACAGATACCCACCTACATACAGTATATTATGGGATAAATGGAGCTCTGCTGGTGAACACTGACAATAATTTTCACCTGCTTATGTTTGAAGTTGAATGAATCCTGATAAGTAAAGATAAATAAACTCTATCCCTACCGCCCAGGTCAAGTGAAAGCCGGTCAACCATCGGACTAACGCAGTGCAAGCTATTCCACAGAGAGCGGAGCACTTGGGGACACCTGGGATTCCTGACAGAGACAGACACAGCAGAATAATAAAGTCAGTGGAGGCCAGCAAAACGAGAGAGGAAGGACAGGAGGACCATACGACACAAAAACAACCTCTTTGTCTCATCCAACATCCAAGATTACCTGTGAAAAAGTAGAAATTACAGTAAGAAAACTAAGAAGAAAAAAATATTTTTGCTGTATCTGTAAGGTTTTGTCCACTAAACCCTCAGAATTTCAGACTTTAGACTATTTTATCTTCTCATAGTCTTTGACTGATTCCCCATCTGGCCCCACACAGAACCACAATACAGACAATACATGGCTGATTTTGTTACTTCAATATGTTGTTTAAACACAGTGTAAAGGCTTCACTAACTATCACTGGTGTGTCAAACCAGTTTTGTTGGTGTAAGTTTAAGCATGGGGATTAGTTATATGTAAAAATGGTTGGAGGAAAATCGTAAACTATGCACACACACACACACACACACACACACACACACACACACACATGCTGATGTTTATGGAATAACACTGCTGCTAGTTTCCTGTACATACATTAACACATCTCTACCTGCAACTATCTCTCTTCACACTGGACACGTGCGCGCACCGAAGTTTATATCCCAAACAAAGAGGAGGAGCGGGCACTACTTATTCAGGTGAAATAGAAAAGACATACTTTTAACCAGGCAGTGCTGTGGAACATTCACACTCACACACTCTCTTCTGCTCCTGAATCCATCAGCGCAGGTAAGCACAGGTACGGTGGAGCAAGGCAGGATTGGAATGACAGTTTGGGATCAAGGTCACCTTCTGTGGAAAAATCTAGGTGTAAGGCTTGTGATTTTCATTTAATGATTATTAATCCATTAGTGAGAGGGCAGAGTGTTGTGGGCTATGAAGGACATGCAGCAGGGTGAGGTCATTTGAGGAATTTATTTTTTTGAAGAAATAAAGCAAGGTTGAAGTTTCACAGATAAATTCAAGGCATGTATAACCTCCGTTTATAACTTATGATATTTTGTACATGTGCAATAGGACTCATTACGATTGATGGGCCGATTTATGTTTAGACTTGTATTTTTTCTATCTTTGTGTTTTGTCATCTTTTTTGAAAACATTTAGGATGTCCGGCACTGCAGTGATTTAGTTAACGAGAGTTAACTGGTTCTGGTTAAAATGTACCAGTTTTGATCTTGGGCAATAACATCCATGAAATTGGCCAAAATTTAAATATCTTGTAAATCACTTTTAACCTAAGCAGAAAATCTCTTCTGTTCTGCTCTGTTTGCTGCTGTTTTGTCATTTGAGAAGTGGGAGGCATTTTGAGACATGGGATTTGAAGACAAAGACCTTGAGTAATGTCATGCTAACTGATACTCTAGTGCAAGAACTCTCTGACAAAGGTCATGATGGAAGTAACAAAAAGGGCTTGATAACGGTTCTCTGTATTATCTATGTTTTCATATGATGTCCATGTCTTGAAAAGCTGGCGCACCTTGTATATTGCTGCAAGGCGTTACGTGGCGAATGCAGATACTTTTTTTTTGCTAATTTCACTGTGTTATTGCTACATATGGTTTAAATACCAGGGAGGAACATTGCAAAGAACTACCTGTGAATGGAAAACTTGTTTGAGCCCGACAGAAGTGAATGACAGAGGAAAAGCTGCAGTGAATCTAACCTCCATGCAGCTTCAAGGGTGTCCAAGGTCAGTTAGAGGTGACAGTGCCTAACAGGGGTGTTTGTGTAAAAAAGAAAATGCTGGTCCAATTGTCCTATACAGATAGAACTCATTGTTAATGTTTGAAATTGTATATGCTGTATTTTTACTTATGAATTTAGTTACTTGCATGAGAAGAAATAAGTGCAAATGTTTTTTATATTTTTTGAGAAAATGAACAGCCTGAAGGTTTTTGCTTAAAAGTTTGTTCTGAACTCCAAACGAACCAGATAAACCCAATTAACGATGACAGCAATGGATGACTATTCTATGCTAATTTAAGAGCAATATCTTACTACTATACATTATCTAGTGTAAAATGCATATTTTAAAATGATAAAACTCATCAGTAGCTAACCTGTACAGTCAATGAGAAACACAGACATTAAACTTTATCCTCTATAAAGTCAATTTAAAAAAAAAAAACAATGTCTCATAAAAAGTGTAAGGACGAAAAATAGTCTTTAGATACTGTAAAGCACATGGCAGTTTGAGTGAAGGTTGAAGGAAAGTTGTCTGGAGACCTGCTGGGTTTCACCCCGAGACAAGAAATGATCCGGTGTTTACTCTCCAAACACCCAGAACACATCCCTGCCGACGAGACACTGACCTCTCACACAACAAGGACGTCCTTCCTGGGGAGAGGGAGAAGTGTGTACTCTGTTGCTTGCATGCATGCGTGTGAGAAAGAAGGGGAAAGTGATGGGAAAAAGTTGACTCTTTGCTTTTCTATTGTCTCTTTTATTGTCTCTCACAATCATATTCTCTCTCCTTCTTTATTTCTCTCTCTCTCTGTCTGACTCTTAGTTGTGTTGAAGATGGGACAAATCACTCTTGTGGCCATAATGGCAGGTAATTAAAATATAAAACAGATTTTTTCCACATACGTACATACATCATTTCATGTCATTAGTGCCCTGCGTAAATGGACTCTCCTGGAACAGAGAAAAAAAATGGTCTTTGCGTATCTGCTACAAACAAGGATCATAGTCTCAAGGTCATGGATCACTCTCCTTTCTCTGGGAGATAATGTTACCATCTAGTACTAAAAACAAAGCTTGAAGAATCTGAGTCTGTGAATTTCTACCACAGAAGATTGTGTCACAGAAGAGTTTTATTAGCAGACGACAGTTTACACAACTGTAATGCATGAACCTGTAAAGGGCATCAGAGTAGATCATCCACACCTACAAACCTTTTTCACTCTACTGGTAAAAGTTCCTTCCTTTTCCTAAGAGATTCATGATACAAAAATACGCTTGAGCAAAAAGCAACCCTTGACCATGACACCAAAATGATAAATCTTTTTTTTTTTTTAGAAAGACCTGTTTCTCTAATTTCCTGAAAGTGTTGACTGTGAGGTGACACATTGTCTGGCAGCAACGACTCCCACTCAATAAAATTAACATTTTATTTGTCTGACTTTCTTTCAGTGCTTTTCTCCCTTTTCATGGAAACTGAAGCAAGTAAGGCCAAAACTCAACTTTCCCCTTTTCGTGTTCTGAGACTGGTTTGTTGTTGAACTGGTTTCTGAAGAAATCACACCCGTTAACTTCTGTTGTCTCCATGACAAACCTGATAAAACCACTTTTTCCTAAATTGTATCTTCTGTAGTGGTGGAGCATCAAACCAGATTTACTTTTACCAACTCAAAATGGATGCTTAAGAAAGACTAAATTTATCCCAGTAACATGGACCAATGGTTGGGGCCAACTTGTACATTAACATTTTTAAATAAGTAAGATAATATTAATAATGTCCATAATTTTTTCTCTGTTTTTCTTATTTCTTCTTCTCCTTTTTGCGTTTGGCTTCCAGATCCATTTGTTTACAGTAAGTACAGACACCTTTATCACATCTTATGTACATTCTCTCACCCATTTGAATGGATTATAAAAAGATAAGTGTAAAGTATCATGTAACCACTTATTTTGATTATTTTGATTGATCTATCTGACAGACTATGAAAGGCTACGAATTGGAGGCTTGGTCTGTGCCAGCTTTTTGGTGGCTGGAGGACTCGGCGTTTTACTTTGTAAGCAAATCACACCTGTTATTGAGTTGAGACTGAAACAAAAGACGTTAGCTATTCATACATGTTTGGTTTTGTTTTCTTTTTAAATCTCAAGTCAAAGCCATGTTAGAATAAGCATCATCAGAGAAGAAATGATGTGACTGTGGATTGAAGTGTGTGTAACTTCAGTAACACATCCTGCTTTGCCTTCACAGATAACAGGTGCTCTGGGAAGAACAAGTAAGCTGTTATTTCTCTCTTATAACTCACTTGCAATTGTGTGTGCATGTTTGTGTGTTTGAATTTTAACATGTTGCTCAACCTCCTCCCCCCTTTTTATTGTCTCTCTGTCTTTCTTCCCAAACTGCCATGCAAACTGCTGCCCCGCCCCTCTGCCTTACCTTGTAGAAAAGCGGAAGATGACAGCAGTGAAATCTGATATCGTTCCTGACAAACCGGTTTCATCCAGGGAGAAGAGTTGACAGGCAGGGGGTGGAGAGATTGGCTGTGTGGTGGGGGTTGATTGGAGGAAAAAACACCAGCTCAAATGATTATACTTGTACAGACCTGTGGAAAGAAATAACATTTACCAAAAAAAAAAAAAACTGAAGAAAACTGAGGTGCTGCTGAAAGTAAGTGAAAAGTGTGAAAGCAGCCTCATAGACTGACATGTCACAAGTGAAAAGAAATTAATGAATCCCCCTGATTATTTCTTGTTTTCAAAATGTTCCCGTTTTGGATACATTTCTATCTGTACTGATAATGTAAATCAGGGTCATTTACTGTATATTAACAAAGATATTTATTCCTATAAAGGCACATGACAGGCTGCTCAGTTGAGTCACTACCATAATGTTGCATATAGCTTCTGAAGTGGTGCATTATTAGGAACATATTGTGATGTTATTGAGTCATTGTGGCCTAATGTTACATGATTGCATGTTTTGCTGTATGATAACCTGTAGAGTTATATTATCCCTGTGGTCAAACATTTCAGCATTGAAAGAATCTGAAAGAAACCAACTGCTGTGCACATCCAAAATTAAAATAAATGTTGCTATATGCTCAACCAAATCGTAGTATATCAGTGTTGTTTTTACACACAGCTCTAAGCTGCAGATTATTAGTCTATGACCCTTAACGACCTTTGTTTCCATGACTGAAAAGGGCAGTTATTGACTTTCTAAAGTCCCATTTTTATATATATTACAGCACTATACTTTAAAATGATTACTATCCATCTTCATTGCAGCCGTCGTGTCGTTTTGTTATGCATCTAGCTGTTACCTGCACTTCCCAGAGTGGAGGTAAATCGACCCAACTCGACAAACTTCGACATCTTCGCTCTCGACACTCAAACATAAACGCCCCACTCCTCCTCCCGGATCTCAGTCCTGACTCTGGATCAGCTTCCCCGCCCCGCTCCTCTCCAGCCCTCTGCTCTTCATCTGCCAGTCGGAGCAGCACAAACCGACCCAGGATCAGAACAAAAACTCCAGCATTTTAAACTCAGCCCCCTTTTCTGAAAAAAAAGAAGCCAACCTGTTGAGTGACACAGTAGTGAAGGCAGGGTGTTGGCGCACAGTGTGGAGAAAAAGTCGCTGCTCTGACTCACATATCCGTCTGCCTGAGAGAAATTTCCTCGTTTTTGTCGCTGCTATCTCCAACTTGTCAGAGGTAAGTGTTGAACAATGAATATAGCTTATATTTCACACAACTCTAACTCCTCAAGTGTTTTCTTCAGTTGAAGACATTTTCTAATGAAGTTCCAAGTTTTCCAGATATGCTGCTGCGCATCATTTTTAGGCAACTGGAGCATAGTTTAGCAACCGTAGGCTAGTCTTAAGTAACGCAGGCCAATGGCAGTGCTCTCTAAACAGGGTTGCTTGCGAAGGAAAACTGGATAAATCAGTATGTTTCTTATGAACTGTCTCATTCGGTTACTTAAAAACATAAAAAGGCTCGAATTAAATGTATACACGCGATTTTTTTTCTAGAAAACGTCTCAAAGTCGTTAAAATGCGAGAGTGCAATACAACATCTGTTATAAGCCTATAAAGCTATCAGGACATTTCCCCTCGAGCGCACCAGTGCCAGGACAATGGGACTGCATGCGCCCACGGACCAACGTGCGTAACGTGCCGGTATAGATTCCTCCTGCACGCACACTGTTTTTACTAGATTAAAAAGTACACAGGTACACAAGAGGTGCTGTTTGTGTCTGTACCTTTGGTCCTTATTGAAAGCCACCAGATAAAAATAGTAGACGTCCACTGTATTTGTTTATACGTAACCCTTAAAAAAAAATAGCATTACGTAAAAAGCATTAGCAGAGTGGACATTTAACAGGTATCATGGATCAGATTATTAAAAACCACCAATTAGGAGCTTGATATATTTTTTTCAGTACCAGTGACGACCTCCTACTGAGGAATTTTTCAATATATACACTGTGGCATGCTTTATTGAACACAATCTGATCTGTGTGTGTGTGTGTGTGTGTGTTGTTAAAAGGCTAGCTGATTAGGGCAGTGGTGATAACAGTAAGTGGCACAAGGACAGATTGTGACAAGGGCAAATACAGGAGCTGTTGAATTCTGCTGTATGATATATAGAACTGTAAGAAAAAGAGGACTGTAAGATGTTGACCATTTGTTGGATAAAGCAACAGTGACAGCGACAGTATCTGCTGAATGACAATTTTGCACAAATGTATATGTAAAAAATATAACTGCACGTTAACTCAACTCACATGTGCACAGTGTTTCAGAGAGAGAAAAGAGAAAGAGGGATGAGCGAGGTTACAGGGTGACAGCCAGAGATGGAGAGAGGGTGAACGAAGGTGTCAATAGAAAGAGTTCTCTTTTCTTTCTCAGGTGAGACAGACTTAGCTCTCTGTCCTCACCTTGCCTCACATGACCACAGATCTTAAAAAAGAAAACGCGAGCGAGGGAAACAGTCGAGAGAGATGGAGGGGAGTAAGAGAGAGACACACTTTCTCTCCTCATCTTTCCTCACAACACTTATGGTGCCTCACAAACACAAATTTAGAAACCTCAAAAAGAAGACAATGACTTTATACCAGGGATGTGACTGCGACCTTCAAGTCTTTCCCTATGTAACCACAAAGGTTTTCTTTAGAGGCAGCGGGTACACAGCTAATCATTTATCATTTGTTAACCAGTCCACACATAGCAGTATTATAACAGTTAAATGAAAATTTAAACATCACAGGGTCACCGTTTTATTTCAGTGTGAACATGTTGGAAGCACAACAGAGGATTCAAATCTTAAAAAAAGTTGATTAGAGTTGATTCTCGTCAGTTTGTGCAGGATTAATAGTTTTATGGACGTAAGGTGAGATGAAATTATGGGAATTTACTCCATCCTTTTATCTGCTGATAATGACTACAGCGTGAGGGGCATGAAGTCTGTTGCTAGCTGCTCTCTGTTAGCCTTGTGGTTACCATGTGTGACTCATTCTAGTATGCTCCACTCCCTCTTACCCTCTGTATGTCTCTTTGTGTCCCTCCTTATTCCCTCCTTCCCAACCACACTCTCCCCCGTCTCCCTACCCTCCTCAATTTCTCAGGCTTGAATTCTTCCTCCTCCTTCACTCCCTCGTATTTCCCAACTTGATATCTTGTTTGTACTTTCCTTTCTCTTTCTCTTCTTCCTTCATCAGTGCACTGCCTCCATTGACTCCCCCACCCTCAGTCTCTTCCTTCCTATCTCTCTCGCATTTACACATTAACAGAGAAAACACTTTAGTTGCATCTGTTCAGTAGCTGTTAGCTTTTATTATCCAGCTATTCAGCAGTCGCAGAGACAAAGACATCTTCTCTTCAATAGTTCAAGGATACATTTGAGGTCATGCGCTTCATTTCTATGTTTTTAAACCTCTTGAGAAACATGATGTCCTTTAGTCATAAAATGGCAAATTCCTAAGAAGATTCGTAAAGTGAAGGGAGGAACAAGTTACAAAAGGTCCAACTATGTCTCAGCTGAGATAAAAGGAAATTATTCATCATGACAGATTCACACTGTATCGAGTGTGCTTAGTCTTTGCTGTGTGTGTGTTTGTGTGTGTGTGTGTGTGTGTGTGTGTGTGTGTGTCTTGTAAAGGATGTGTTGCACACTGTAATGCAGTGCTGCTAATTTAGGAATAAAAAATGCCACTGAGAACAGGCAGCTGTCTTTGTTGTGCAGTACAGGAACACACACACACACACACACACACACACACACACACACACACACACACACACACACACACACATGTGGGCCGGTCTCCGGCACTCAAAGGAATGGGTGTGGGTAATGTTGGAAAAATAGAAACAGACACACATGCACATTGTGCACACCACATCCCATAACACAAAGTCACGTCTGCAAACAAAATACAGGAAGCAGAAATCGAATCTGTGGATTTTGGGTTTCCTTTACAAAAGACATACATTATGTACATATACACATATACATGTTTTGATTTGATAAATAGTGTGGATTAAGTCTGAACAAGGTTGGTGGTTAAAGACTTGACAGGGGATGTATATGACAAATGGATGTTGTAGTCGAACACTTTGCTCCCTATTTCAATAACCTATGGGCTATTTCAAGGGGTGTATGTATGTGTGTTGTCACCTAAATTAGTCACAAGAAAGGAGTAGTAAACACTTTTCTCACATTCAAAGTCAACTGGTGGCCTTTCTCTGTATGTCTGCACTGTGTCCCTCCTTGTCTGTGTGTTTTGTCTGTGGGTTGAAGTGAGCGAGAGAAGAGGTGTCACTCTCAGTTTTTGTCTATTTTCCTCATAGTCACCAACGTACATGATCTTTGTTCTGCCAGCTGTGGGACTTGAGAATGGGATTGTTGTTTGTTTAGTCCATTCATTCGTTGAACCCTAGATGTCTCAACAACCTCTTTCTAAATGGCCATAAAACTAACGTAAAAGTCAACAGAGCCCTAATGTATTTGGTGACCGCTTGACCTCCTCCTGTGGCACTGATTAAAAAGTCACTCTTACATTACTACTGTAATACAAAAATCGTATTGCCATGATGGTTACTGAGCCTATAGCCAGAGATTAATGCCTCACTTCAATACAATATAAATAAATGGGTTTTCATTTGCGGTGCTTGCAGCATCATAAAAATGACATCTTCAAAAAAATCTGTGGCAACATCCCATCTCAAGATGTTCTCAAAATTTATATTTAATGGATATGTAAAGGATTTCTGTGGGAGACATTTTGTGTGAGAACTACATACTAAATAAGAATTACACTGCTAATTTATTAGGTTGGTTCAATGTTTGGTCATTTTGGAGGCTGTAGTTTGTGGTGCTGTTGAACTGTATTGCATTATACAGTGTATGCTCTAGTGTTTTGTCCACCATGTTTATATTAATGAGGGTATATATGAGAAACACCCTCATTATAAACCAATACCATACAACAACAACACAAACTGCAGCCTCCAACATGAATTAACACCTCTCTACAACAGTTTCAACAAAAGCTGAACATGATAACCTTCATGAAGGTTGAATTTATTGCAGGGCTGTTGTATGAGACAAGTGTAGTCTCTGAAGCTTTTTCACAACAAAATTTAAAAATGAAAACTGTTGGAGAGTAAGTAGTGGGCGGGTCTTTGACTGAGTGACTGACAAAGTGACTGACATGACTGCATTCAAGAGTTATAACTACCCTGCAACTTATTGTGTATCCTCACTGGTGGACAAGAGGAGAGAAGGAAAATGGGACCCAAAAAAGAGACGATGACGACGTATGAGGGTGAGACGTGCATGGGGCCTGAACAAGGGAGTTTGTAAAGGAAGGGATAAATGAGTGGAAAAGACTTCAAAGAAGGAGAGGAGAGGGGACGGGTGAAGGAGCAAGAACGTGCAGAAGTGTGTCAGAAAAGGGAAGTAGAAGAAGAGAGGTTTAAAGAGGTTAGGGAGAATTGGAGAGGAGACAGTATCATGACAAAAGCAGAAGAGTAGTGTGAAACAGTGCTTTCAAACAAATAGGCAATTCTTAAAGCTTTTCACATAAGTGGAAAGGAGTATCAGACAGAGAGAGAGAGACAATTAAGTGAAAGAAGCAGAGCGTGTGTAGAGAGCAAGAGACAAAACAGTGGAAAAACAGTCCTAAAGACTGGAAGAAATAAAGAGATGCAGCGAGAGCTGAAAACAAAAAAATGGGGGACAGTCGGAGACAGGCAGAGGAGCATGACAGAGCCAGAACAGAAAACTCTTTATCCCGGGATCAGGCGGAGATGGAGAAGTGGCTCCACAGGAAAGTTGTGCTCAGGGGAAAAGAAACTGTGCTTTAGATATGGGTCATCAGAGGTCCTTCTGCCACACCTGTGATAATGCTGTCTTTGACAACAGCCTGCATCAGACTTCTTGTGTGTTTTGTAACAGTTGCTACTGTAGCTGAAGTAGTTAGTTAATTGATTAATCGACAGAAAAGAACATCAATCAGGAACTTGATAACCGATTACTCATTAACTCACTTTTCAAGCAAATATGTCAAACATTTGCTGGTTCCAGCCTCTCTGATGTTGTGTTAGTATGCTCACATATATTTGAGTTCTGGACTATAAATTTGGCAAATCCAGCAATGTGAACATGTTCCCTTAGACTCTGCGAAATTGTGATCTGCATTTTTCACTTGTTTCTCACATTTTATAGACAACATTAACCAGTAATCACAAAATCCCAAAAATATTGATAGATTGATCAACAATGAAAAACAGATTTAGTTGCAGGCCTAAAATACATAGTGTTTAAAGATCCACAGATGTTTGATATTAAATATTGTGTTGTAGGTGTTTGGAAATAACAATTATCTTTAACACTGATGAATGTGTTTATATTTTTGGACTAACTGACTAATTGTGGAATTTATAAAATGTCAGAAAATACTGAACAATCACCGTTACAATTTCCCAGAGCCTAAGGTGACATCTTCAGATTGTTTTGTAGAGCTCTTGGGTGAAAGCTACCTTTGTTGTACAGTAACAGGGCAGACAGTGCATTATGTCATCTGCTACAAATGTTTTATGGCCGGTCTGTGCACTCAGCATGTATACCTTAGTTTACTTATCCACCAGGCTGCTGTGCTTTTGTCCTTTTAGCCACAATAATTTGAATACACACCTCCAGCACTCACGTCCTAGCTCCACCTTACACTAACATTTGCTTTAGAATATGATCTTCAAATAGGGAGGTGCCACCTCTTTTATACTTTATACTCTGTCCTCTCTCCTTTTGCCCTCTTCTCACTGTTTTACCTAACCTTTCAACCGTCTCACCTTCAGTTTGCCCTCCTGTGTCTCCTCTTCATTTGTCTTCCTGTCTGTCTTCCTGTCTTTCTCTCTCCTGTTCCTGTCATTGCCCTGTTGTCTCTTCATTCTCTCTCTCCTCCCTCTCTACTCTTTGTTTGTCTTTCTCCTGAGGTAAACCGTTCTCTAGTGGTTGTTGGCCTGTTTCCCATCCTCTACATTCCCTCTGCCTCGCCTTGAGTTGCTGTGGAGAGGCACCAGGAGAAAAGCGCTCGGCCTGTTCTTGTCTTTCTCAATTTCTGCCAAATTCCAAATACCAACAGCCAAGGAGGGAGACACATACTTTACTTATATCCTCCTTTATCGTGATCACTGAGTCTCAAAGGTCACTGTTGTTTTCCTGTAAGGCACAAAAATGCTGGATGGTACTTTACTGTAACATCATTAAACATCTTTGTTTAATCATTTCAGATACACTGTCTCACAGTTTTAATAGTTTATTGCACAGCATTATTTTCACTTGTGTGGCCTTTTATTAATATTGCCCTTTTCAAAAAGGAAAAAGCCCAAGATAAAAAATGAGAAAATGTTTCCCCAAAAATGTCATGAAGGTCAAGTTTACACAAACAGAGAGGACAGACAGATCTAGTGTGGGGCAATATGTTAAGATTTTCTAATGGGCCGAATGACAATGTGTATTATGTTTGGATTAATTTGCCTTCATCTTATCCTCTGTCATGCCTCCACTTGCAGCTTCCAAGTGAACTAACAGATGACAACATACACTATGCTATTAAATAATCAGGGAGCACAACCACACTACAGTTTTTGGTCTCAAATATGATTATAATATGAAGTTGCTTTTTAGCACCAATCGATCAGAGAGCAACCATTAAAGATGACATAATTGTCATTTAGCCGCTGCTCTATATCAACAATAATGTGGCCCGACTTCACTCCGACTGCCAGTTCCTGTTACTGCACCCTTTGAATTGCACCTAAAATAATTATTTACCAAGTTGAATTCTCAAGGAGGTAGATCAAAAATTTGTCAAAAAATTGCAACAAAAAAAACAAAAAAACAACCAGCGATGGACTCAGCTAATCACTGACAGCTGATATAGTCGCCAGGCCCCACACAGATCATACTGCTACAGGCTAAACTGTAACTTCATCAGGAATTCAGACCGATGCAACTGGCAAACCAATTTGACTACATGCTCCCATACTGCAGGTGGCCATGGTAGGGTGTGTCCAACACTCACTTGGTCAACCCAACTTTAATTTTGACGTCATCCAAATAGTGTGTTTTTACGTTTGTATGTCTTTATACAAGTGTTCACTCACACGTGGCTGTGTGTAAATGTCAGTTTGAAATGGGCATGGGTGTGTTTGCTCTTCACTGTGGAGCGCTTTGAGCAGAATAGTGCAGTAAGTGGAAAACCACTGCTGTGTTAGCCAAGGTGTGTCTCCTCCCAGTGCACATGTGAGCTCTGCTGCTGCTCCTTCAACATGGCAGCGGCTCAGACAGCGCATGGGATATAATTGCACTTGTCAGGAAATGTACTTGTTCATTAGGGATGATACGAGTGTCATTAGTGTAAATTCAGTCTGACTGTCTTTAGGATAAAAGAACTTTGATAATTATCAGGCATTGGAAAATAAAAATATATACGTACATTACCTTCAAAAAGAAGCTAAAAGTCCAAAGGCCATCTATACATGAGTGTACTCTAGAAATAAGATTAAAATCACATTAGAGACAGGAATAGCTTTGGAAGGGTGAATGGACTTGAATAATCAGAATCTGGACGGCCACAGCAGACGACTATATGCACATGGGGACATGCATTATATACAGTTTAATAAGCCTGTGATAGAAAGTAAAGTAACAAAACATTGAAACAAGAAGAAGGAAGATTGAATCTTATAAGCTTTTACATGGCAGCAGTGTAATATGTGATACCAGAGTAGTTCTCCTGTTAGGGCTCCATTTTTGCACTTTGTATCCATCAACATCAGATCAAGTTTCTGTGTGTGTCTGAGAGTGAAAGGTAGCCAGAGAGGCCACTTTATGCCCATCTTAATTCAATCAGATCTGTGCATGCTTCAGAGGGGAAGGATGCATGCACTGCAAGAGTGATGAGTTTGTCTCTGTGTGTTTAAGTCCTTTTAGTGCCCCTCACAGAAAACACAGAAAGGCTAAATGTTGCATCACACTTCTGTTGACTGTGTTGGCCAGTATGAGCCAGTTTGGAGTACAGCAATCAGCTTTCTAACATGCACACACACACACATGTGAAATGTGATTATTTGTTCCATGGGGACTGGAGATAATTTTATTTGCCCCATGTTAGTTCAACCAAAGCCTTATTCAAATGGCAAACCACAGTTACTACTCGACTTCAATCTGCATTCATGCATCAGTCAAACATACAAGTTTAATATGTACCACTTATTGTGGTTGTTGCTATGGTAACCAAGTTAGAATGTAAAGCTGCATATGAAAATCATTAGTGCACATTAGTTTAATTGCCTCCTTAATTGTTGGTGGTGTTGTTGATATCACTGTCTGTATTTATCTCTGCAGGTAAACAGCCTCAAGCCTGAAGATGTCAAAGATCTGTGCTTTGGTGTTGATGACACGTGAGTAAGACTCTTCAAAAGTCTTTTTATGTGATCACAGTTTTTCTCAAAAGAAAAAAAAAAGGAATCACCAAGAATCCTCCATTAAATAATAACTTTCTCTTTTTAAAAGCCAGTCAGTGTCACTGAAAACGTACTCATGACCTGTTTGCTCCACTTCCTCTTTATGAAGGTCTGTCTTCCATCAGCATATTGCTCAAGTATTTATATTTTTGTGACTCTAAGTAACGTGTCTGAGGTGAGACGAAAGGCAGCAGGGAGGATGGGTTGTCACTGGCTGTCTTGTTGCCCCTTCACTCTAAATTTTAAACTGTCTGGACATCTGATATGATTACATGTCCCACAGAAATAAACTGTAAGACAGCAAATCTCTAACACTGTAGGTAAGATGGGAAATGAAGTGTTCTACAATTACAGTGCTGAAAAGCTGAAGGTAACAACATCCACATGAATAAGAGGAGGAAGAGAGTTGAAACAGACAGAGGTTTATGGAATATCTTTAAACATATCTGGATTTTCCAATAAGCAAAGCAGAGATTTAGAAGCTTTTAAAGAGGTGTTTTATTCACTGACAATGACAGTTTCATTCGTCAGTGATTCTGTGCAACAGACGTGAGTTTACCTGCGTTTCCCTTAAAAGTATTAGTAAAAGGAAAGCTTAGTGAAGCCACTGCAATATCAACCACAGCAAATGACAAGTTTAGTGAAATTATTTGTAAACAATAATATTAAATATTGAAGCTAAGAGTAAGTTGCTCTGCCTAATCCAGAATTAGGCAAAGAGTTGAGGCGTGAGTGGAGCCGAGACTTAAGTGAATGACGGTTTCATAACTGTGGCAAGCATACGCCCCCATTAGCATCGTTAGTTCAGCTGGGCGTCTGTGCGTCTTGCTCGAAGGCTAGCCCAAGCAATATGCTGGCTAATTAGCTAGTTAACGACAAGTTGTTGGCTGCCATTTAGTGCTAATATAAATAAAATAATACTAGAATTTCCAAGACTTCCTTATGTTCTATTAGTAAATTAACAAGCCAAATTGTCTGTCTGATATTTGCATGAAAAATCCTCCAAAAGGCACCAACACCTCAAACACAGCTGAGAGGCCACATTCAGTGACTTGAATTAAGACTCAACAGTCGCAGACAGCTAGCGGCTAGGCACCGAGCAGCGAGTGAACTGTGATGGAACCCGCCTGTCACTCAAAGTGGCCACACCCTCAAATATGCATAACTTTAAGCCTTAATAAAATTGAGATGTATAAATACTCACCCTCCCTACAGTTGTCATGAAGGGGGAAAGTAGCTAAAGACTCTAAAACTGTTTTTTGGACCAGGCTGTAAACATGTTCATTTCTGCTGTGAAGTTGGGATTCTAAAATGGGCGTCTATGGGGATTGACTCACTTTTGGATCCAGGCCCAAGTGGCCACTTGAGGAACTGCAGTTTTTGGCACTTGTGAAACAGAAAGTGAAGTGTTTTTGTTTTCTATCCAACCTTCATGAACTGCATTAAACAAAATGAGATCCAGACTGAGGCTGGGCTTCACGATGGTAATATGTGTGTCTGTGTTTCTGAACTCTCTTGCAGTTGTGTCACTGGTGTCTGCAGAGGAACAGAACTGTAAGTACACTGACTTTTCACACTCAGTATCTCTAATCATTTGAGTAATACAGTTAATAGGTTGCATCCAAATAGGAGCTCATATTCAAAAATACCTTTCTTAACATTTTTGATTAAAATTGAGTGTAGTGTTTGTTTTAAGTTGGAATGAAATGACCTGATTGTCAGGTGTGTTAATCATTACTGAGAGAATTAAACTAGGCCACTGTGTATGGTCATCTCACTTTGTACATTTGACTTTATTACATCACTGTTTGATATGTGGTTGTTTCTGCATGTTCTCGTTTCTCTGCTCTTCACATCCAACTTTTAACTGATGCTTTTCTTCTCTGTTCCTACAGCGGAAGATAACCCATTTACTTTTGGTAATGCATTACTCTTTTATTATTTTCACCATTATTATTTATGAGTTAAAGGAAGTGGACGATGAAACCACCAGCTGTAATATTGTTATGGACACAAAGTGTACAAGAAAACTGAAATATACACACTGTACACCTGCTGTAAATATCTATACTGCTGGATAAATTAGTGTCATTTTTTTGGACGTAAAGTCACTTATTTACACATTGATGTAGGTTTTGTGTAATAATCTTTTACTGCATCTCACTTTGGTTTTTATTGCTTAATGTTTCAAGACTGTTTTTATTTAGCTCATTTTTGTTTATAGTCTAATGGTAAACATGATCTGTCCTTGCAGACTACCACAGACTGCGTGTTGGAGGCTTGATTCTAGCTGCTGTCCTCTGTCTCATTGGCATCACCATCCTGCTCAGTAAGATGCAAATATTACACACACACACACACATAAACACACACACACACACTCAGATATACATGCCTGGTCATAAACAGACTTAAACAATGCTCAGATACACACATATGATATAAAGAAAGTCATTGCTTCTTTTCTCTTGATGTAGGTGGCCACTGCAGATGCAAGTTCAACCAGGACAAGAGGTAATCCTTCATGCAGTTAGACATGAAAAACTCAGCATGAGAACCATCTAGTTTTAATATGATGTTGTAAAGGCAGTACGTACTGTATGACCACGTTACCAAGTGCCAAACATGGCCCTGTTTTCATGAACAGAGTCACACTAGATTCAAATGTATTGCGTTTCTTTCCTCTTACGCTCTCCTCTTGTCTCTTTGCAGAAGGAGGACAGGAAGCAATGCTCAGCAGATGCTCTCCGACCAAGGTAGCATATATACAATATTTGTTAACCCCGAAAGGAAACTGTGTTTGTCGGTATGGTTTATAGCAAATATCAACAGAAAGGACGATCAATTGTAACTACTGACACTTGACAAGAGCAACAAGCGCAAATGCTAAAGCACTTGCATAACATTCATCCTTCTAAGATTACCACACAGTAGCAAATATACCTGTCTTTCCACTTCCACTGTGCACTTGTGTACAGCAAGATACACAGCTTCTGTCCCCCTGAAATGTTCAAGATTTCATCACCCCGTCGACATCCTGCTAAGGTCTAAAGTTATATTTACTCCGTCCATCTGTCTCACTGTAAACGGCCTCGTGTCACACACACACTGACACCGTATGGAACGTTCCCATAGTGCTGCAGTGAGATGCCATGGACCTTGCTGTTCAACAGTTGGTGGGGCTCTGGGTGTCTGGCATGCAAAGAGGGGAGGGAAGGAAAGGGGATGGTTGGTGTCAGAAGCAACTACACTTCTCCTCTATGTAGTGGTGCAGCCATATAAAAGATGCCCTTGAGGGTTTGACAGTTACACTCAAAACACCCACGTCTTTCACTCCCAGTTTGTAATTTAGACTTTCTCTTCATATATTTGTATTCTCTGAATCCAAGCTCCAGCTAATTTAACCCCTGATGACATTGATGATGCTAGATGCTACTTGAAAACAAAACTAGTCTGATTTCAGCAGCTTTGATGTAGGTGAAATACACAGGTGGCCCACATGGAAAAACACGGTGTGTGTGCTCTATGTAAGCAACTCAGCAGGAGCCTCCAGGGGCATACTGCACTGATGGTGGCAATTTCCACTTGCATGGGCACACACACACACACAAACACACACACACACACACACACACACACACACACACACACACAGTCTCTCTTTCCGCCACTCATTATCTGAGAATGAGAAGAATTGTATTCATTCTCTATTTCGTACTCTAAAACAACAATATATTCTATGTTTTTCTGTGTTTTCAAAACTTAATGTATTATGTTATATATGTGTATCTATATATGAAAATATTTTCAAGCAAAAAATTGATTGAAAAACTGAATTTTGAAACTCACCCTCCTGTCTGTCTCTCTGTCTGTCTGTCTCTCTGTCTGTCTGTCTGTCTGTAGGTCGTGCCTGCGACTGCTAGAGGTCACTAGAACACACACTGACTTCCGTGCAACCAACAGATAACTTAGAGGAGGAGCAGCAGGATTTGTGACACCCAATGAGAGGCTTTTGTTTTTTGTTTTGTTTTTTATTTAGAGAGATCAACAGGAAGTAGTTTGTTTATAGCTGCTGTGAGTTGTGATGCTTTCTGCCTGATAACTGCGCTACTGTCCTGCAGCCTGCACCTCAACACAAACACACACACTCAGACATACATACCATTGTACACACAGTTTTTGTCACTTTCATCTTTAAGTGGCTTCATGTAACGGTAACACAAACTTATTACCAAAAAATACTTTAAGTGTCCACATACTTTAGGTTGTGTCGGTGTCTCACACTACTGTTATACTGTCTGTACTGTATGTGTAAGGTAAACACTGATGTAGATATTAGTTGTTTACTGTGACCAACCTAACCCGCTGTCATGTCAAATGTATGAAATCCACATAGTCTTGAGTGTTTAGAATGCTGTTGATTATTCATGATAATCTGTCAATTCTCATGTGTAGCTTTATGGAGGAGTGTAGTGGATTGCACTGTTCATAGATACAGAAAGAGTCTGTCATGTTTCTATAAAAGAACTGTTGAAACTAAAATGAGCGATGGACTTTTCTTTGAGTACTGAAGTGTGTGTGTGTGTGCGCGTACACGCACGTGTGAACAGTGTGTGTGTGTGGGGGGGGGGGTCCTTTGTTTTAAGGGCCTTGTATTACAATTTCAGTTTGTAATATTTAAACTGATTCCAGACTATATCCATTCAGACCATTATAACTGGGTTATTACTCAATACTGTACAAGTTATCAGCAATTCAACAAACTCATCTCGGCAGGCCAGTAACCTAGCTACATTTCAATTGAATGAAATGGTACTGACCACACTGAATCAAAAAAGATCTTTAAACTAATTTTACTTGCAAAATAGATCTGAAAAAAACACTTGATTTCTAAAGCCATGGAACTTTTGTGGGTGGATGAAAGTTTGAGTGCAATAAAAACGTTTGAATGAAGTGAACTTCTCATAACAGGATAAGCACAGTTTTATTGATTTACGTTTAAGCTAGTTGCAGTGTTCCTGCTCTAACGTCAGTTGTAGGTGCAGTTGTGAGAGCTCTGCAGTTTTAGAAATGTTCTGGCTCCATCTAGTGGACACTGTGGTCAGTATATATTTTCTATTCAATTTTCATAGTCATCAACCACTCAGTCATCCAGCCATCTGCACGATTAATGTTTCTCCAAAGCCAGCAATACACTCCACGATGTGCGAAGGGAGGAGCATGACTTGACTGATGGCTTCTCTCAGGGGATGTTTACGCCCGGACACACTGAGGCTGGCTGTCAGCCATATCTCCACAAGAACAAATCTCATCTGTTTCGTGTTGTTTCCCAATTAATGTTGGGCAGTATGCTGTGATACGCCTAAACCTCGGCCCCTCCCTTTGCATTTATTGGCTCAGACGGTAACATCAAGTTAATCACCGGTAGCCAGAATGGGACCGGAAATCATATGAATTTGCTTTTAAAAAAATAAATGCCTGAAATATTTTTAAACGATAACGCCATTGTGTACGAAATGTGTTGGAGAACATTTGAAAGTATAATAATAACTCGACTCCCCTACATGTCAAATTCTTTATATCAACATTTTCATTGGATGGAGACTTTATACAGCAACAGCAACATTATTTGCATCCAGAAAATACACATGATAATTACAAGGGTAACGGTAAATTTACAGATTATATTAGATATATCAAATAGTCTGTTTTAATAAGGAAGATGATAGTAATTGTGGCAATTACATTTCTGCAAAATCAGTGCTTTGATTTTTTTTCTTTGATATTTATTAGACTTCTTGTATTTTGTTTACCAAGATGAATCCCACACTGATGTTCATAGAACATTATATGGTAATTGGTAAATGGACTTGCACTTATATAGCTCTTATCTAGTCTATGACATCCATTTTCATCTGATTTTACGACATAATATAGCTTCAGAAGCCTACAGTATATTCATGAAATTTCGCTCTTGGGTCAATGACAATCGTGCTTTTAATTTGAAAGTAGCGACGTCGAGTTTCCTATTTCTTCTGCGTCACTTGACTCTAATAAGAAAATTTGATCGAACTTGGAGAAAACTTGGATGTCTGTAGCTGGAATTCACCATCAAACACTTCAGACTGATAAACGTGAACCAGGGAGTTTTTTTTTCTTCTAAAGGGAAGTAGAGACCGAGGTTTATTATTATGGACCCCGGTAAATCTGCGAGCGCTCCTCCACAGGAATACGGTGATGAGAAGTCCTCCATGGGCCAGGTGCCACCTCCGGCCTACTTTGACAACCCCTACCCGGGGTACCCTCACACCGGCGCGGCATACCCGACACAGATGCAGGTAAGCTTCCCAACATCACAAATAAAGACTAATGTAAATTAGTAGTAATTATATGGCTTTAAAAACCCATTAATTAACGGAAAAGTATTTTTTCTTTTACAAAATCTCAACCCTGCTGAACACGACAGCAAGCCGATGTCACTTTTAACGCAGTTTTCTTCCATAGAGTTTGAACTGCACCCCTTTTATTTACCGATGTAATTATCATTAAAATATATTTTAGAAGCGGTTACGGTTTTTACTGAAGTACATGGTGACATTTGTTATTATCTTAGAGGGGTTGTAGGTATTTAGATACGCTTGTCCGGCTCACACGGAATAAATTAGTCTGTAGATTATTAATTAAAGACCTGTGAACTTGGATCCCATCAAGATACAATAAAACTCAGCACTAATAAAGAAATTGATTTTACACGAATAATGGTATGTTTGATGTAAGCCTGTACCAAATCACCACTGTGACCTAAAAACTAAAAGAAAAAAAAAAACATTTTGTACCTTTGTGGTAAAAATAAAAACTGTTAAACCTCTCACTTCCTCTGTAAGCAAATTACATATCCCAAGCAACATCTTTTTTAAGTGAAAACACCGATGGGAGTTTACCTTACCAGGGCTATTTAGTCGGTTTAGGTTAAAAGGTCTTTTTGAAGTTCTAGTTTTTGTCATTTACGTTGTAAAAATAATCAGTAAAACACATACACAAGGTTTCCTCATATAAATAAAGTAAAAAGTAAGTAAATGTAATGTATCTTGTGTGGGTGGATGAAAGTTTGAGTGCAATAAAAACGTTTGCATGAAATGAACTTATCAAAAAAGGAAAAGCACAGGTGTACATTTAAGCTAGTTACACAGTTTCGCTTTTGCCATTTTACCATGCAATTGTTTTCACACACACACACACACACACCACCACCACCACCACCACCACCACACACACACACACACACACTCACACACACACACATACACACACACACAAACACACACAGACTTTTTACTGACATCCTCTTTCACCTGAAAGTGAGTTGTGTTTCATGTATGTCGTCTGCAGGGCTTCGGACCTCCTCCACCTTATGGGGGTGCAGGATATGGAGAGCCGTTTCCCATGGGTCAGCAGCAGTACCCAGCACAGCCGGCCACCGTCACTGTCCAGCCCACAGTGTACGTGACTCGAGGCCCGCTGACTGAACCTGTGAACGACTACCTGTGCTACTCCATCTTCACCATGCTGTGCTGCTGCCTGCCTCTTGGAATTGCTGCCCTCATCTACTCCATCATAGTGAGTTTGAGTCGCTCACCAAGCACTTCATCAGAAACAGCAAACTAATACTCCTGACCTGTAGCTGCATGACGTTATGCGTTGGACTGCTGTCACATGATTGGCTGATTGGATAATAGCACAAATAAACAAGTGTACAGGTATTCGTAATAAAGTGAGCGTAAATTCTTCACAAACCGATACATCAAACAAAATTTTTTTCACCACAAACGCAGATCTGAGTCAATTAATTCTGAAAATTTGTGACTCTAGAGTTCACCCCACAGCTGAGAAAAATACATTCATACTAATAAAGAAAAACAACCTGTATCACAAATTTACAAACAAAAACCAAAATCAAAAATGAGTGCTGACCAAAAAATCAAACTACTCTGAAGACAGTGGGTCACCACAAAATTAGAGGAGCCAAAAGCTGTTACTGCCACCAAATGAATTAGTGCAAAGATGGAAAGAAAGTTGCAGTAGCAGTTATCAAATTACTTTGTTCTAGTAATAAAACCGTGCCCTCCACTCAGCTAAAGAATAGTTTAGCGATGAGCTTGTATTGTCTCTGCCACAGTGGTATTAATGTATTATAGCTGCAGACCAGATAATGTAATAAATGGAAAGTCTTAGTCAAAAGGTGAATATGTATTTTTGTTATTATTGCGTCTGAAATGAGTAGCTGAAGGAAGTGGAGGTAAGCAAGAGATGGCACATGATGGCAACAAAAAACTGACAAAGACATTTGGTGGTCCTGAATGGTGTGTTAGCTCAGAGGTCCCCTGCCCTGAGTTATATATTTTTAATTGCCATAGGATCCCACTCACTCTGTCAGCTTTTATTACATGATAACAATCTAGACTTAGAGACAGAGATTTTTGACTTTACTGTTTGGCATGGACATGGATTTTTTAGGCTTAGTTTTTGTCTGTTTGGACTTTATTATTTATTTCCTCCTCTCCAAAGTAATTACAGTGGTGGAAATGAATTATTCAATACAAAAAAATGACTGCTATGTATTGTTAAACTCCAATCCAGAGTTGAGCAAAAACATGAATAGTTTATCAGTATGACATGGAACATAGTTTTAATACTTGAGAGAGGACTGATTCTTCAGTTTACTGGCAGTCATGTGTTTTCGTTTCGTGACGTATTTCAAAAAGTTAATGAGTTAGTTTTCACACTGTGAATCACAGGAATTGTATGGTGTCGAGAAAGTACACAAAAGTTGGTTGATTGTTTCCATGAGGTCGATCTTAAAAGTTCAGAGTGGAAAAACTCCTTTGTGACTTCCTACACGTTTTTTAAACTAGTTAAAAGCCAAATCTAAAACATTTAAAGAGTTACTCGCACATGGAAAGTAGACTACTTTGAAGCTTTAAAGTTGCCAGAAAACGGCTTTGATAAAGTAATTTTTTGTATGGTTTGAATTGTACACTGCAAAAAACATACTGTACATTTTGCTAAGTCATTTGCTGCTTGCAAAAAAAAAATGTGAAACTAGGCAGATGATATTTTCCTGAAGGCCTGTATGTTTATACACATGCATGCAGGCTGTAAATACTTAACCATATAATGAGGTACTTTGTTTGCTCCTAAAGTCAGTGTATTACATTGTGTTCAGGCTGTGTGTATGTCAGGGTATGAACTGCTGACCAACAGCTTCTATAGCAGCAGATGTTTAATTCTATTTTTAGACTTTAGCATCAAGTATTTAACAGTTGAAAACAACACACATGACATGTCAGTCTGCATCAATAGAAATAGAATATTTTAGCTTCTGCTTTCAAGGCTCTTACAGCACAGGACTGAGCTGACTCCACCCTGATGCAGGGAAAGATAAACCAAACTAAGTTAATCATAACGTAAACTAAACTTAGGGGATAGGAACAGCCATAATTTGGCAATATTCCTTAAGAGATAAAAAGCTGTTTTAGTCACCGTCTCTTTGTGTAAAGGGAAGTTTAACTGAGAGTCCTTTAACCCCAGGAACCTTTTGCAGTGTGTGTATGTGGTCTGTGCATTCTGGTTTGAGTTATGATTCTGAAAAGCAGAAACACGATTTTGTCATTTGGTTGAAAAGGGTTGAAATACTTTGTCAGAAGATTTCTATTAAAGTGAATCATCGTCACAAAGTTCCTCATAACATTAAAAAAACGATTTTACCCACAGCTATTTTTTTTTTTATATTTTATTTTACAACTAATTGTTCACTTATGTATTTCACATTTAGTGAAGTCATGACGTTGTTTAACGGAGGGTCTAAATGACCCTTATAGATGTAAAAATGTTTATATTCTGGCGGGGCTTAACGGGATGGTTCACCAAAATTACACAATACTAATCCTCACAAAAACAGTAAATTCTGTTATCCAACGGAACCTGTGACCATCACAGCAGAAATTCTTCTCCCCTCTGTTGTATTGGGTGGAGGCAGATATCTCAGCTCTCAGAAAACATGTGCAAATAAACCAAAACTATCTGCAGTGGTAGATATCACCAGATGCAGGGCTATGTGTCCATAGTTTTCAAAGACTATCAAATACCAAAAGCTGGAATGAAATGATTAGTCGGATTCATGTGTTAGCTTTGTTTGTCATTGTTTGGCAATTTTTTCTTTATTGTAATTTAGATCAAGTGAACCTTAAAAAGGGTCGTATTAAAAGACCTTGAATTCATATCACCAGCTTTAATGATAGCTGAAAATTACTGGTATTAGTGTTGCTAATGGATGTTGGTGTGGTTTCCTGCATTACATTAACATGAACATCATATCTTTTGGAGATGTAGTCATAATGAAGATCCCACAGTGTGAGTGCACAGTGCTGCTACATGCATCATTGCAGCTCAGTACAGGGACTTTCACAGAATTATATGATGTTTAACTCCAAAATCCGAATCTTTAATGGCTCCTGAAGTCGTGGCTGTGGAACAGACAAAACAAGATCAAACATGTCCCCCAAAAGGTTAAAAACAGAACTTAAACTTTAGCTAAGTTGCGTTAAAACCTAGTGGAAAAAACCCACTGTGACTTAATCAAACAGATTGTTGTTTCTGAGCTTCCTTTTTTTTCTACAGTTAGTCAACAGTTATTTAACCTGAACCCTGGTGTTGTTCCTCTACAGCAAATCACATGCTTTTTGGGTTGTGCAATGAAATGATTTCCTGCGTACTTTTCAGATATGATCCAGGTCCCTTTATAGTATCTTCCCCAAGCAGACCTCTATCTTCCAGTCCTGTCCTGTAACATCCGTCTTATCATCTTGCTTAATGGCTCTCTGTGGACATGTCTTAACAAGTGTACTTTTGATATGAAATAACCTTTGCAAGATCCACCATAACATTACCTTGTAGAGTCATATGTTGGAAGAGGAGACTGAAATGCACACATGGAAACAATTCCCAGATCAAGAACAGTCCCATTCCTTTGGACATCCTCTTTGTGAGATTGTAGCTGCTTGAATGGTAAGCAGAGCAGCATTGAAAAAAAACATGCATGAGAGTCCCAGAGTTACTTATCTGAGGTATTTTAGCCTGATGTGCCCTCAAGAAATAAATCACTAAATAGGACAGTGAAATGTCAGCTTAACAGATTTATTGTATTTTGTTACCAAAGTGACCAAAGTGTATTTCTGAAGTTCATTTGTATCACATTTTGAAATAGCTTCTTCCACTCATTCAATGCACGGCACAGCAGTAATGGGGATAACTAAATTATATTTGCAGTTGGTCATTTGGTCGCCTGGGGACAAGAGCAATAAAAAGTAGCTGGGTAAAGCGGTGTACATACTGTAACAACTTGGCTGTT
Organism: Seriola dumerili; assembly: GCF_002260705.1. Classification (NCBI taxonomy): domain Eukaryota; kingdom Metazoa; phylum Chordata; class Actinopteri; order Carangiformes; family Carangidae; genus Seriola; species Seriola dumerili. The sequence continues at coordinate 5,821,262 of NW_019174446.1, read as the reverse complement.
GTCTGCACAGCTGTAACAGATTGTCATTTCCATGAAGCATTTAAACACCTCTGAGTGGCGGTCAGTAGATAAGACTAACACTGTAAACTGTAATCTACCTCAGCGCTTATGAGTCAGTAGCTCCTGGGAGACTGGAGGATCTCATTGTTTTGGTTGGGAGTTAGTAAAGCTTTAGGTTATCATAACAGGTGTCATGGAAAAGTATACCAATAAAAAGGTTGATATTTAACACTTGCGTTGAAACATTTGTTATCTAAGGAACACAGAATTGATATAATTAATCATGAAATCTTATTTTCTGATGGTATTTTTTCTTATTTATTACATTATGTGGTTATGTTTTTAGTTAGAACAGCAACCTGGGAGGCTGTATGCTAAACATGCTAACATGATCACATTGATAATGTCAGCATGTTAAATTTTAGCAGGTAATATTTGTCAGGTTCACCATATTATGTTAATGGTTCGTATTGGTTCGACAACATTTGCTAAAGTTGCATGTTAACAAAGTACAGCAGAGGCTGACGGGAATGTCATTAGACAACAGTTGTGCGGTAGCATTAATGATGTTATAGGAGAAGGTGTTTCCATATGAACATTTGTCCTCAGTGTGTAAACACAATGGTGCACAAAGACACAAGCACACAGGCTTAAAATCCTGGGTTTCCACTGGTACTTCTCCTTGGAAAAGGGGAGTTTATTTCTTGTGTCTTCCAGGGAAATACAAGGATCTAGGGGGTTAACGCTGTAATCATCATTGAATTCCGCTTTGTTGAAAAGTTGATTCTCAGTGTAGCCCGGTGTTATGTTCCTGTTGTGTTTCCTGAGAGTCAGACTTACATACAAATGTTGACTTCTGCCTCTTGTTTTTTCCTGTCGCTGTTATATTTCTCTGTCACTCGTTCAGCCCATTCCTTTGTCTCAGTAATGTGTCTGGCAAACAGTAAAGTCACCCACTCTCATTCTCTGAGTCGAATGAGCCCACTCCCAGTCAAACACATATATATGCCAAGCCAAGTGTGAGGAAAATCTGAAAACGCACAAACACTGGTGTTGGAATTTCCCTTCAGAAACAGAAACACAGTACTCTGAAACTTTTGGTTGTTGGAGCTTCATCGTCTCATTCTGTTCATATAACTTCATATAAATTCTCTCACAGTGTGTGACCAAATGAGCAAATGAGGCAGGCAGCCATTTCCCCCTTTTTTTTCTGTTATCAAATATCTGTCTTTGTTGCTCATGGAAATTTATTTTTCACTATGTAATATTTACATATGTATGACATTACATGATATTCGCCAGACTTTGCAGTTCTGTCTTCACTGCAGTTCTACTCACAGACACTGACTTTTCTGTTTTACTCAATAGTTTCAGTCAAATGTAATGTATCTGTTAGTAGTATGAATGGTGGCCAACACATAGTCATGAGGATCTAATCTGTCTGTCAGTATGGAAATGATAAATGAAAGATAAATAGTGGCAGAGAGGAGGGAGAGGAAAATGTGCTTGGTCGTGCTCTACTGAGTCGTTTTGTATAATTTGATGGGTGTGGTTTGTGTCTCCATTATTCTGTAAAGTGGCTGCATTATGAGGGAGCTGGTTGAACCGGGGGGAGATGGAGCCTGGAGAGATTCAGACACACACAGAGGGGAAGCGATGAGAGAGAGAGACAGAGAGAGAGAGAGAGAGAGCGACAAAGACTTTGAGATTAGGAGTGAAGAAGGAAAGAGGGACAGAAAGAGAGAGTCCGAGGTGACAGTTTATGGGAGATCATTTAAGAGAGCCATTTTTGGGGTTGGGTGCATGTCAAACTGTGTGAATGCATGCTTGGGAGATTATAGTTGGAAAGCTAAACAGGAAAGGAGGCAGAGAGGGCAATGAGATAAAGTGGAAATATGAGACAAGGAGAAGGCAGAGTTGGAGAGATACAGAGCTTACTGCTGGAATCTGTCCCACTTAACATTCTCTCTCTGGCATTTTAGCCACTATGGACAAGAGAGCAAAAGTGCCTCAGTCTATTAGGAAGCAAAAGTAATGTTGATTTCAAATCCACAGTCTTCATCTTACTGCTGAGAAAAACAATATACTCTTTTGTGAATGTCTAGAAAATGAGAATTGCTTTCTGTTGGACTCGGGATGAGACTTTGAGAGTTGCAAAGCTGAACACTGGAGTATCTAGACAAGTGATACTTTTGTCAGGGTCAGACATCAGTGCTGTCTCTCTCTCTTTCTGTCTCTCTCTCTCTCGCTCTCTTTCTCTCTCTCTCTGTCTAGTGCCAAGCCTCTCCTCGCTTCTATGGCAATGTCATCAAACGTTTCTTTGTTTCCCAAAACATCAGCTTTTCCTCACAGCTTAGCTCTTATTGACAGTGGATGAACATCCAGGCAGTAACTGGAAGGGGTCCTTACATTGTGAAGCCATTATTAGTACTTCCTGTCCTTCTGCAGAACCCTCTGCTACTACAATAACAACATCTATCATCGACAAGTGTAGGAAAATAGCTAATCACGCATTATAGATGAAATAATTCACATTTGAAATAATAATTTTATTTTGAAAAAGATTTTTCTTTTACCGCCAAGAACCACTTCCATTTACAATATTGTCACTGTGTACACACACACACATGCCTACAGGCTTGTGTAGTTCCAGCAACATTGCATTAATGCTTATTACACAAATGTAATAACAAACTCAGATTCTAACCCCCAATCATGGCCTTCAAGGCAGGCAATTGTTGCACTGTAGTTGTAATTTAACCACTAAACATGTCACCATTTTCAAAGCATGAGATAATTTCCTCTTGCTCTTCTTAACATACCACACTATTCATAACAACCAACCAATTTACCATGAATGAACATGTGAAAGCTCCCTGCTGATCTGAGGGACCAGACTAAGTTTACTGGCAAAGCTTGTCCATCATCAACTTTTCATTCCTCAGATTTTTTTGATGTGATGTGATTTCATAATTCACCCTGGAAGGTGCACTCTGGATGAGAGATTGAACAGAGCCATGTAAAACTACCCAGCTAACTGTCACTGACATTAAAGAAAGCATTGTTGTTCTAGAGCATAGCATCAAGTTACACTGCCAGTTTTAGAGATTAAAGTCCCAGTGGAGCCAGCTACATGTTAAACCACTGAGAACAACATGAAGGCAAACACCTGTTGCCCGCCAAACAATATGGTTGAAAGGTCATTATGAACTCTGTAGCATGGGGTGCTGTAAGGGAAATGGCATACAGTACACCGACACAACACAACAGGCGTTGAGTAAAATGTAAGCTAAAGCAAAGTCTCCTGATCTTGATTGACCTTCATGTATTCAAATATAAACATATGTATTTTGTGTTGGAGTTGAAGGTACGGTGAAATACTGAATAAACACACCGTGACCACAGTTAATGTAAATATTTGTTTGACAGGGTTTCCCCAGTTCAGTATGACTTACTGCCTAACTGCAACAGGATGGCATTGCTTATCTTTATCATGTGTGTTTGAGGTTTAGGAGTGTGCAGAGCAGAGTAACCACACACACCTCACTCACATCTGAGCATTTCACCAAGTTAAAACTCACATGAATTTATAAATGTAGCTTTAGACTGACTTCTAACCTGGGTTAACATGTAAGTTATGTAAGCTTGACGACTGCCAGTGAGTAACACTCAACACTTACAGTCATGTACTTAGATTGCTTTACCAGAGTACAGAGAATTTATGGCTGTCGTATCAGCATACAGTCGCCTATTTACATATTAAGCAGATATTGAACAACACTAGAATTCATGACATGGACTTAATACTGGATTTTGATTTGTGTCCTAGTGAATTTACATCCAATATTAATTATTGGCTGCTAAATGCTCCACGATGTTCACTCTCTAGTTGCTAACTATGTGTCATTAGGTGCACACACACTGAAAGGCTCCATAGTCAGGTCATAATATTTCGAGAGTTAATCACTGCGTGCGACCCCTTCTACATTACATATAGTAATTCGATCCATTATGACTACAAAAATATTTATTGGTGCAGCTTTAAATTGAAACAAGCAACCCGCTCATCCCAGCAATGAGTCACTGTGATGCCTGGTCTGCCACAGTCAATGTTTCAATACATCCAGAGTCTCAGCAACATGTAAACAACATGTAGTGTGTTTTTTCTTTTGAGGGCAAGTACCAGGCACAAGCTGGTGCCCTCGGGTGGGCCTCAGCATAGAAAACCAGACTGTAATGAATCCCAGATGGGGCATTTTAAAGACCAGCCTAATGGACCTTTGAAGTTAAAAATCACACAGAGCTCACTCTGAAAAGGCAGGCGTCCCTGAAATAGACGATAGCCTAGAGGCGACGCCTGTTCAGGCTACGTAAACAACAGCACTTGGGCCGTGGTTAGCTAAGAACTATCCACAGAACACACAGCCTGTGTTTCTGCATCTGTGTATAACTGTCTTTAGTATGAAAACAGGTACATGTGTTTCAACCAGAGGTACAGACAGCAGTGTCACAGAGTAGAATGCATTTCCCCCTTTGATTTTGCCATCAGCCAATCAGAGGCTCAGAGTTGAGTGTGTGGTCACCATGGGAGTGAAGGTTAGGGGTGGGGGATGTTTTGCAGAGGTATCATGGAATGTTCCAGCAAATGGTTAAAGTGATGTTGAAAGTGTGGAGTGAATGACAGACAGACAGAGTTGCAGTGAGTGTGACAGAAATTTTACAAGACCTGTGTAAAAAAGGTCAATTTTCCAATTAATCTAAAATCAGTCTCATTTTCTCAGTAAACATCTACATCCATCCTAAATATTATGTGTATGCAGTGGTTAACAAGTTAACAAGTGGTTAACAAGTTCTTACAACGTACACAAAAATGTTAATTGAAGTTAAAGAGTAACATGGATGATAGCTGGCTTACATAAGGCCACATTGAGTCATGACAGTCCCATAAATTGATAATTACAGTCTATATGTGGATCTGCCACAGGGGGACTGTTGTGGTTCAGGATGGTCAATCGACTCTGGACATTTTGAAGCAAATCCAGAGATCGAACTGACTGAACAGACTGAGAAAAGCTCTGCACACTGATCTGAGCTCTGTTTGTTGACCAGCAGTGTATGGGCTCTATTTTATTCAGTGTGTCCCTGCCGGAGAGCTAACAGAGAACAGCTAGCAGCTGTCTGCAGACATCAGGCTGATGTGTTGTCAATATGAACAGTGCGGAGGAATTAGCGAGCAGCCTTTGACTTTCTGCCTTGTCTGTACACAAAGTGAACCTCTGGAATTTGTGAATTGAATCAAATAAGGGTATCAGTGCTGATATCCAGCACTGAATTTTGCCACGTTGAGTTAACAGGCTGGACTATTCTGCAACCATGACTTTTTTGTCTTCTTGTATGTGAGAAAGGCCCAGCAGGCTTTGATATCTGCTGCATCTTCTCTTCTGTCAGCTCTATTCAGTTTTGCTTGGTGCAACTTTCTCACAAATATCAGCCCCCTCTCTTTGCTCTTCACAGTCACTCAGGCTGATTTTATGAACAGGAAGAAGACAGAAAACCACACACAGGCAGACTGGCAACCAGACAGAGCCACTCACAGGAATGAAGATAGACAGGCTGCCAGAGCAGCAACAAGAGGGCTGGACCAATAAGCATCAAATACAATTTAAGCAATAGCACATCAATCTGTATAATACAATTTAGGGACACTGGCTAGCAGGGTATAAAGATGCATCCAAGCAGCAATTCTGCTGTTGTCTCTCTTCCCTTGAATTCCCTGTTAAAGGGAGTTATGCATATTTTTTCTAATAATTACCATAAGTCCCCTATAAAAAATTATGTAATTTGGTACTAATTATAGCATTCAGTGGAGAATTTACTTGATAAAATGTGGCATACATATTTTAAACTAGAGCAGAGTTGGGCTGTTTCTGACTGCTGTCAGATTTCAGCTACTTTGGTGTAGAGGGGAAATTATAAAGATTACACACATGCTCATCTGTGATAATGGCTTTTAAGAGCTAAGCCACTCAGTATAACTGTACAGCTGGTTTTATAGACAGTTGTAAATTACCTTTCACTTCCTAGAATTAGTCTTTGATTGATGAAGGTGCACTGCTCATAGGATTCACAACGGCGGTGAAGCTTTTCAGATGGTTTTGTTTTCCTCTTTGACTCATTGTAATAGTTGTAGTTTGAGTAATGTGACTTGCATCTTAAAAGAGTACAGTTGTTTTACAGCAAACAGTACAGCATCATAGATCACTGAACACAACCACTCTTTGAACCATATGTAAAGATATTTTTAATCTCTGATATTCAACTGTCAAACAGTTATAGTGGTCGCAAGGTTCCCTCTGAAATGAAATGATCCTTTAAGATCCTATAAGTACTTGCCCTGTTAAAAAACCCTTAAGAAGACACTGAAACCAGCTCAGGCTAGTGTCCAACAGCTGACCTCTAAGCAGTGCGTAGAGGGTCAGAAACAGAAATATTCATGGATCTTTCTGCTTCAATGCGTGTGTGTGCTCGTGCGTGTATGTGTGTGCGTGCATGTCTTTTTGGGTCTGCAAACAAAGCTACCATGAAGCTACAGCCAGGAGACCATTACTTTAGCATAAAAAACCAAAAGCAGGGTTAAACAGCCTTGCTCTGTCCAAAGGTAAAAAAAAAAAAAAAAAATCTGCCCACCAGCACCTCTGCAACTCACTAATTAACTTTTTATTGTTATTGTTAGTATTGTTATCAAGAGTGAGTTGTTACCTTTGGACAGAGCCAGCCTTGGCCTGTGCTCATGCTTCAAAGTCTTTATGCTAAGCTAGGCTAACCCTCTTCTGGCTTTAGCTTTCTTTAACATTTGAGATGATGCAAAAGTTGTTCATACATCAGACAGTCAGACGTTATGTTATTTATTATTTAATTCTTAAAATATATACAGGTCAAATGAGCTAAAACATCTACTAGTCTAGACGGCATTAAAATAAAATAAAGAAAATCTTACTCTAGCTGCATTTAAATGGTAAAGGACAGTGGATTGGGACAATATCCTATGTAAATAATGCATTGCTGTGAGGATGGAGCCACAGATACTTTATAAATATTTTACATAAGACCATGAAAAGATCCTTACATAACATCCTTATATAATATCTGTAATTATGAGTTAGCATTTTATCCATGCTAGGACGTCATTCTATAGAATATGGAGGAATATGTTTATTTTTCTATTGTGAGGTTATAATTTTTTATAATATTTTGTATTCATTTTATAGTATTACTGGTAATTATATTGCTGTATGTGCAAGTATTCTTTGGTATGTGTCAGTATGGGGGTACTCCATAGGGGACAAGTGCTTAAAGATATTGGCTATAGATCTGTCATGGGTTAGTGTCAGCTAAGCCGATAGGACAGAGGTTTCGTTGTTCTCTTGAATGGTGTAATATAAAACTGTTGTTTGGGGGAATCTCTGCTGTCACTCTGCTTGTGTAAGTGAAAATTTCACTATATTGTAGAATATTTTTCATCATCATCATCTACCACTGTGTTTTGTGTGTTTATTAGTGATGATTTTCATTCAATTTCCATAACAGACAGAGACTGTGAAACACAAAATACGAAAGATATTCTGTTGCTCCTAAATTTCTCTCTGAGTGATCATTTTAAAAGTAAATATAGACAAAGTCACTGTATAGTCTTTGTCTTTAATTAATAGTTCTTGATGTTGTGGTTATAAAATTAGAATTTTAGCAGCAACAGAGCAGCAGCTTGGAAAGGGTAAACATGCAGTTTTAATGGGCCGCATTTCAGTCACTATTTGAAACTTGTCCCATTGTCTGACCACAGAAACAGAAAAACATGTAAATAACAACAGCTTTATTGTGAATTCTGCTGTATTAAAATACTGTATATACTAGCACAGAGAGTAGGAGAGAAGCAAAATGATAAAAGGCTGAAACTAGCTGACACAAGGCAGAATGCAAATAGGACGCGATGATGTCAGTTGTTTACAGCGGTTCCACAACAGTTTTCAACTACGTCCTCATTTTCACACACTGACCATACAAGGTCCAGCCTTATTTAAGCAATATCACGCGAGAGGGAGTGATGTTGTACTGAATATCAGCATGGCTGTGATTCAGTCATTCAGTCATTTAACTATAAGTTAAATAAGTAAGAACAGATTATGATTTGTTTGTTTATTTCTTCATTTATTTGGCAACGCCAACACAAATAGTTCCGCAACTGGACTGATACTAGACTGTTGCTAAGCAACACATAATCATTTTCCTGACCTGCACAGTGCACACTAGCTTGCTACTTTGTCTACACATTACCTCAGATGTGCGCTGAAGTATTCAGGCTTCTTCTCTTCAGACGACCATACAGCATTTAATTCAATTTCTGAAAATGTTTTCATTTTTGCAGAGTTTGTTACAATCTAAGACAGTTAATATAGAACAATTAATATAACACCTGTAACACATGTATTTAAAAGTCCCAGTGCTGTTGCACTCTATATCAGCACTCATCTAATGCCTCTCGTCCAATCAAATTACTTGGTCGGAACTAATTGTTGTGTAATCTATGTTTTGACATAGTCTTGTTAATAAAACAATCTTTGTATTTCCTTTTATGGAAAATCCTCCCATTATTGTGGTGCACTTTTATTGCCACAGCATTTCAGTCTATCTCCTAATATTTGTTCTCATTTTCAGGCTCGTGAAGCCAACCACACTGGGGACCGGAACGCGGCAGATCAGAGCAGCAGGATGGCCAGGACACTGAACCATGTGGCCCTGGGACTCGGTATCGGGTCTTTTGTTCTCCTCATTGTCTACATAGTGGTTGTGGCAGCCTTTGCCAGCTAAATTTGTTTCAACATCTTTCCTATGTCTGTAGTCCCCATACGCTAGATCAGATAATCAGACCAGATTAGGAACATCACTGGCCATCAGAAGGAGTTATTATTGGGACATTTGTAAAGCTGGAGTCATCTGATTAGCTACAAGACCTTTAAAAGTTATTGATATTATTTTTAAAAGTTGTTGGCCACTTAATGTAAAGAGACCGCAAAAGTTCTTTATGTAATCCATTACTCTCCAAGCCACTGCAATTTTCCAAAGATTCATGTTTCAGCAAATTTTTTTGTGTTTGTGATTTGCTTTCTGTTATCACACATCAGAAATATACATGTTTTTTTTTTTTTTATGAAAAATGTTTTTCAACTCTGATGCCTAAAGAGGCCACACATGCAGACTTCAAGTATAATCCAAAGAGATTTTTACATGTTGTGTTCAAATTGCAAATCATTGTCAATTCTGCAATTTAAAGAGATTTGCCTGATTGTACGATGAGAGAAATACTGCTGCCTTTTCATCAGAATTGTTTGCTGTAAATATGCACTAACACCCGCTAACCCTCTTAGAACTATGCTAATAAAGAATAGCATTTTAAAAACTAAGTAATGCCCAAAAATAGGCTTTGTGAGGCTCGTGCTGAACAAGTGAAAAAAAGCAAAGTGTGAGTCTGTCTGTCATCAATGAGTCTCTGATCAGAGAGTGCACAATACCGAGGGAAAGGAACAGGAATGCGCCGCTTCTCACAAAATCAGCTGAAACTTAGCAACACGCTACAGTGGAGCCAATATGGTTGACACAGCCAGTTGCTCAGTCACTGGCTCTGGCTCTCCGTTATGAAAGCTGTGGTGTGTTATTTATTACTAGCCTGGGTGCTGTTTGTCATGCAATGTCTGTATGCTCTTTTCTTAACCAAAGCTGAAAAAGAAAGCTGTTACTGTATTCCAAATTTCTTTATAAATAAAGTTGAAGTATATTGAGAGAGAAACCATGTGCCGTCTGGTCTATTTGGATCATTATTTGTCTGACCAGTGCCAGAGCCTAACAAGGTTTGTCGCAGGAACATTTATCTTGCTGCTGGAAAGCCGAGAGAGGAAGTGGGAATAGATAAAACTGCAGCTTTAATCTGTGTCTGTCAAATACAGTATGTTCTACATGGTAGATATACTATCTGTAATCATGCAAATGATTTCTTTATGGGCTTTCAAATACTGGTGCCTCACATTGTAACCGTGCCATTTTTGTTACACTGCTCTTTCAAAGGTACAGTAGATGTATCATGTAGAGAATAAGGTGGGAGAGTTACCACTTTGCTATGTTGAATTGAAAACACCCTTTGTTTTAAGTAATAGCATGTTTAAAGTGCAGACACTGCACCCATTTCAATAGTTTTAGTGTCAATACAGATTTTTTTTCCCACACTGAGACATGTCATTTGTCAATCTGATTTCCTGTAAAGAATTGGTCTGATGAAATATCAATATAGTCAGAAGTTTGGGGAGTCATTATGAGTTACTGGAAGTGTTCCAAGGCTGTTACGGTACATGTTTGTCTTAGGTTCCTGCTCTCCCAGCCACATCCTCACATCCCCACCATTTACTTGCTCTCCCATTTTACGTAATCACACTCTCCTCCTCCCTCCTTCCCTCCCTCCATCCCCATCTCCCTGCTTATTCCTGTTCTTTTACCTCACTCACTCACTCATTCTTCTTCCTTCTTTTTGACCCCTCCTCTCCCTGCCACCATCCCTCCCTGTGACCTTGTAATTTCAAACCTGCATCATTCTTACTGTAGGTAATATTCCTCTAGGATTTCACTGTGCAAAGTTTGACATGCCATTTTATCACTGACACACATACTGGTGAAGTCTTCTGACCTGTATTGCGTCCTTGGACACAACTGGACATCCTGCAAGAATTTGGAAGAAAAATACAAATAAACATACTCTCCCAATCCTCCACAGTGTCTCCTCTTCATTCTCTACATGCTCATCTACAGCCATATCAGCCATCACCATGGTCTACACTATTACTCTAACAATGAACTTGAGATCAATGCTGATCTTTGGTGTTTTCTGTTGAAGTTGTGTTTGTATAGTCGACACTGTTTTAAAGCCCATCTAGGGTCAAGCACTGCTCAGGCTATAAATGCCATCATATGTGGCATTGGTCTTCTGCTGTGGATGTGATTTTTCTTCTTCCTCTAGCTCAGTGCTTCAGTGAAAGTGCAGTTGTTCGTGATTAATAATTCTCTGCAGGCCCGTATCATCCGCCCCGGAAGCCATTAATAACAGTCAACCTTAAATGATCCAGGACAGCCTGTCTGAGCAGGCAGGAGTCCCTGCCTCTGATGATGTGAACTGCTCAACAAAGAGTAAGGTGTGGTGGTTGGCAAGGTTTGATTTTTTGACATTTGTATCTGTTGAGATTTACAGGAATCCGTCTGCCTCAGGTGTCAGCGTTTGTGAAGTAGGTTTGCTTTCTTATAAGAGTAGTGGTTAAAGCCACAGTAGTTTTCATTTGATGATCAATGTTATGTGAGGACAGTTTGTAGTTTCTGAATAAGATGTTTCCTTTTGAAAAATCTTGTGTATTTATCATAGGCTTGTACATCCTTGCCGAATAATTAACCAGGACACACACTTAAAATATGTTTCTTGTATTTAACACCTTTCAACCACACTGTTGCTTTTTTCTAACCACATGAAACCACAAACATCAAATAATAATAACTGCTATTGAAAGTTTTTATCTGGCAGGTAGGCTACCTTATTCACTTGTAATAAAACGTAGCCTCATAAAATCATATGATGACCATGTTTCAGCTGGAAACCAATTCAAAAAAGGGTGTTGCATAAAAATAATCTGTCTGTTGTTTTCTCCTGCTCCCCTGCCAGTGCGTTCCCTTGTGCCAATAGAAAGTGTGTTCTGACCTTCCTGGGTTCAGCTGGTCAGGATATGAGCCAGGCTCAGGTTACTTCAGTGTTTGTTTTGTGATTATTGATTTTCTCTGTGGAATTTCCTGTAAGGAAAAACAGCCACAGTGAGCTGTAAGAGATGAACTGCACCACTCACCATTTCCCTGCTCTTTATCAGAATAATGTGAAACGGTAACACTGCTGTGGAAAGATGACTAACAGCTGTTAGAAGTGGGCATCCACAGAGTACCAACACACATGCTGTTTTTTTTTAATAGCAATGTATCCCTGCTGCTCAATGTGCTTCTGCTGCCCCCCAGTGGACAAAAATAGACAATATAATGACTTTATGACATGACTCTATACCTCTGAAATAATCTGAGCAAAACTCAATGTTGTTGATGTACATACAGGAAGGAGGACTTGCCCAGCCCTTGCCCATCAGATTAAGACAAACCAAGAGCTTTTGTTTCTATGCATAGTCTACACTTTATTGAACATGTGAAAATAAGTACAAATGGCAAAACCAGAAGAAAATGAACTCAAACTTTTTTCTTTTAAAACAGGCAAATAAATTAAGTCACCGTTTCGACAATTCAGCACAAGAAGCACGGCATGTGAATTTATTCTAAACTTCAAGTGACGACACTGAGCAAATCTCTCAGTCTAAATGTCAAAGTTATTTGTGGAGTTGCAGGCAATGTGGTAAATTCCAGTTAGTGTGAATCGGCCATTAATTCTACATCACACGCAACATTCTTTCAAATGAAACCACTCGTATCGCTGCTTCCCTCGCACCACTTAAGAGCTGGCATTGATGTTTGGGCTCAGAATTCATAACTTCTGGAGGAGCATTTCTCTCCTGCAACCTAACAAGCCCAACAGCTCTGTGCACTTCAATGACCCTTACTGGAATTTACCCTCAGAGAAAACAACAACAGCAAATTGTAGAAAGAAGTCATTGTTCCAACAGTTGATAAATAGATTCAAGCTGCTTCATTTGGTTAACATTTATAGTAAAGAACTATAGATAAGCTTAAGGTTGATTAAGTCGATCAACTTTTTATCTACTCAACAGGAGATATATGTATTTTATCATTTAAACCACACACATGAAGTATCACAAGAAGTAACAACTATTCAAAACTGAAGGCAATAGTGAGTGAGAAAAGACTACCTTATACTTTAACAAGTACATACAGTATATGTTGCCATGTTTATTGTACATTTATGCAATATTTACATAGTTAAAACTTCTCTCTGAGGCTTGATGGTGATGGGTGCATTTTACATTACAATCATTTCCACAATCTCTTCACTTCAGAAAGCCAAAGGAGAGAAGTTCTGATTCAAGAAGCATTAAATGCAATGCAAGACTAGGAAATGAAAGTATGGTGTCCACACAAAAAGCCAAGCTCGAGTGGTGCAACACATTAACTATACTCCATTGTTTTTGTTCCTCAGCTGGAGGCTGAAAAATCTTTAGTAATTCACTTGTCTTATGATATTTACAAAACCAGCTCACGCAGTGTGAGAGGTCACACAACCATGTTGAAGTTATCTGCTGCACACAGATTAAATCAAAACAAAAAGGAGAGGAGCAGGAACGTGACACGAAGGGATGAAGTTGACAAGACAGTATTGTATTTACTATTCTAAAAGGATACAACTGTGCAACCAAAAGCATAATAATTTGTCCCAAAATGCCATCTCGATTACAGATAGAAAATGTATCTTCTTAAATAGTTAAATGAGAATTCATTAATCGAGTAAGATGGATGAGAGGGGAAGGGACGGGGACAGGGGGAGGAGAGCAGAGGAGATCTTCTTAGTAAGAGCGGATGGCGGGAGGGACGTGAGCGCAGTCCTGCTCATCCAGAGAGCTGTCAATAACGGGGCGGTACTCCAGGGTTACCTGTGATTGGACAAAAGCAAAAGGTATATCAGATATGACTGACACGATGAACCTTTATAGTTAGAGCGCACACTGAGGAGGGGGTGCGAGGTTATACCTTGCCAGTCTTGGGATCGACGTAGGACATAGTGTGTTTCCTCCAGTGCTGTTCAAATGGCTTCTTCTCCTGACCCTGCAGGGGCTTCGAGTAGTCATACTCATCAACACGGTCCTGGAATATAGTTGAAGGAATAATGTTAGAGGGGTTAGTGGCTGTGATCAACTATCTTTCTTTCTTCTTTTTTTCTTCATGATTTTTGCAATCATCTACCGATACAATAGGAAACACAAACTCAGGTAAGAAATGAACAGATAGTGAAAAAGAAAAGCAAACACTGGGAGGAAGGTGAGCACAGAAAAGGAGAAAGAGAAGGAGAGTACAGGCAGTGACAGGAAGGAGAAGCATGGGGAAAAAACTGCAAGAATAATGAATGAAGAAACTAGAATACTGCAACACAGATTGACTGTGTTCACACATACCTTGAAGTCCTCTCTGGCGTGAGCTCCCCTGCTCTCCTTTCTCTGCTCAGCAGAGTGGATGGTCTGGACGGCGTTCAGCATCAGATTCTGCAGCTCCAATGTTTCCACCAGGTCTGTGTTCCACACAATGCCTGGAGAGGAAGAGGAAGAAAAGAAAAAAGGAGAACACTTAGAGTAAGCCAGACAGGAAAACATCTGCAACTTGCAGACAGACGCACAAGGATCTGTAAATACACACAGAAACAGGGAGACAACTTGGTGTAGTACCTCTGTCGAAAGTCTTGACATCATCCAGGGTCTGGTAAACAGCATCCATCTTGTCACAGCCTTCCTTCAGGACAGAGCCGGTACGGAACACTGCAGCATGAGCCTGCATGGTCTGAATGGAGAGGCAGGAAGACACACATGATTTAATTTTGTACAAGTTTGTTAGGGACTTCGACACAGAATCCCCTCAGGTCAGGTGATACTGTGAGGGACCTCAAAAACACAGCAGCAGCAGAATATGTCTTACTACTGCATAGCACCTAATGTAAAGTGACTGAATACGACCTTTTGTAACATTTGATTACCTGTGCTCACACATTTCCAAATAAATGTCCTAATGCACAGCATTAGTGACTTTTCTCTCTTTGTGTGCATCTTTGTGTGTGTACCTTCTGCATGTTGAGCCTGATCTCAGAGGTTCTCAGGCTTCCATTGGCAAACCTCAGCTTGTCGAGGTTGGCCACAGACTCCTCTCCTGCACTGGGCTGCAGAGGCGACAGTTTCTCTCCTGCAGAGAAAACAAAGCACCAGGGTCAGTGGTGAAGCAATGTGCACTAAACCTCTGATATCAGATATAATCCTGCCCTGTGGAGCATAATAATGTTGACAAAGTCGTGGTGTTATCTGATATCAAGACGGAAGGAGAATTAATGTTTTTCTGTACATCTAAATGAGCAGTGGAAATATGACAGGACATTTTCAGTCATGTAAGTTTTACTTTTGAATGGTTTTACTTGATACAACCATTTTTTGCATCATTAATGATCTAGTGTTAAATCTGAGGAAAAGAAACCTCATTAACGACGGTGCTCACCAGGTTTGTTTTCCTCTGCGATGGTGAGGGCGCAGGCTCTGCCGAACACCACCAGATCCAGCAGGGAGTTGGCACCCAGTCGGTTAGCACCGTGGACGCTGGCACAGGCCGCCTCACCACAGGCATACAGTCCAGGAACAACCTTGTCCTGTCCGTTGCTATGAGTAATCACCTGATGGTAAAAAAAAATAAAGGCGTGTCACTCTGTTGGGGGCATGCTCACAATGGAGTACTTTATAGCGAGTGAGGAGGGAATGTGTGTGGATGCAAATATAACCTACCTGTCCCTTGTAGTTTGTGGGTACTCCACCCATATTATAATGAACAGTGGGCAGGACAGGGATGGGCTCTTTTGTGACGTCGACTCCAGCAAAGATCATGGCCGTCTCTGAGATACCGGGCAGTCTTGTGGCCAGCTGCTGAGGAGGCAGGTGGTGAAGCTGCAGGTACACGTGGTCCTTCTCTGGACCGACACCTCTGAAGGAAGAAGGACAGACCAGAATTAAAAAAAAAAAAAATGCAACACCAGCATCTTACCTAGCTGTTTCAATTTTGCTACTTTGGGAGAAAGACTTTTCTAGATCAAAAAAATTAGCAAACTTACATCTCACAGACATGCATGCATATCCAGTCCATACCTGCCCTCTCTGATCTCTATGGTCATGGAGCGAGACACCACATCTCTGGAAGCCAGGTCCTTGGCGTTGGGTGCATAGCGCTCCATGAAGCGCTCTCCCTCACTGTTGATGAGGATACCGCCCTCACCACGGCAACCCTCTGTGATCAGGCAACCAGCTCCATAGATCCCTGTAGGGATTCACACGAGATCGAGTTTTTATTTATGAACAATAAAAATCAAATAGATGTTAATACTTGTGTCATAGTAGGATCACTTTGATCCCAGTTTTAAGTGAGATCAATCCTCCGGGTTACTATGGTAACATACAGTAGACATCTAACAGGCTATTTGATCCAAATGTTGATGAATGAATAACACACGTACAAGAGTAGGGTAAATTATTAAATAACAGTTATCTTTATAAAGACAATACTTGATAGTAATCCTAAGAATGATTAATGTAACAGATTTAAATAACATTCCTATCAATGAAGCATAAGGTCAACATTGTAACATCCTCAAAGCTTTATTGCTATTATTTTTATGGCACCATACTGACACAATTCTCCAGAAATCCCATCGAGCAACAGAAGAATGTGTTGGTTCTACCTCTCAATTTATTTTTAGCAAGGTATAAAAACATTGGAAATAAAGTTCTTTCTCATATAATACTCTTGAAATGCTGACATAGTTTTACACAGCTTACTCAGCTTTGTTCTATTCTAGCATTAAAAAAATTATTTTGATTGTGTTTCTATCACAGCTTTTTGGTCATTGGTCGGTGTTGTGAGTTTATGCAAGAGTGTGATCGACATTTGGCGATTGATAAAGTCTATAATCATCTGAATCTATAAGCTGAAATCTTCACAGTCAAATGCATTTTTTGGGTACCTGAAATATTTTCAGCAATGTAAGGTATGCTGCATTTATCCAACCATGTGCTTGAAACAACATGTGAAGTTAGTGCATCATATAGAAAAAGGCGAGAAAAAAAAAAATCTGCACTCCAACTCAATGACCTGTGGCTCAGCCTGTGGGACCCTCCCATTGGCCACATCAGTGGGCTACTTCATACAGTCTGGTGTCAAATGTCCAGCAGGAACAAAAATAAAAATGACCCCTTGTCTTTATGCAACTGAGGTCCATTTTTAGAGCTCAATGTAAACAGCCTAACCTGAACAGACTCGTGGACCAACTTGATTTAAAAATCGAGCACTACAGACGTACCTCAGTAACTCAAAAGTCCTTTGGGAGTAAATGAACTAGATGTGTTACTGTCTCATATAATAAATGGAACAAAAGGACATCTATGTTCATCATCTCTCATCACTTGAGCAGCAAGTTGTTTATGGATTCAAATAAAGATAATTAGTGTTTACATCTTATAATTTATCTTGATTCGTCTGTAGTGACATTGAAACTCAACGAGGAACACAGAATGACATTAATCACATGACCAAAGTACAAACAGACAGAGAGGGAAACACAGTTCCCACTAATCATACACTGTCTTATCACATCATTATGGCTAGATAATAAAATAGTGGACTTTGAACTGTCACTGATAGAATACCTCTATTAGTTAAAATTAATATAAGTGACAAAGTTTTCAAGCGCTGTCTGTCAAAACAAGATACTAGTTTCTCTCTGCTTCTTTAATGCTTCAGTAGCAGAACTACCGTCTGACTTTAATAAGTTTCTTTCTCTCACCGGTGGGATGGAACTGTACAAACTCCAAATCCTGGCAGGGCAGTCCAGCTCTGGTCACCATTGCATTTCCATCTCCTGTACTAGTGTGGGCAGATGTGCAGCTGAAATAGGTTCTTCCATAACCCCTGGAAAGAAACAGACCTTGTTTATTAAACAAAGAAACAAAGATGAAGAAATGTTTGTGTCTCATACCAACTCTCTACGGTAATGACATCACAGCGCAGTGAGAGTGTGGCCTACCCAGTAGCAATGACAGTATTCTTGGCTCTGAAGCGGTGAATAGATCCGTCCTCCATGCAGAGAGCAATTACTCCTTTACACTCTCCATTTTCCATCAGCAGGTCCAGGGCAAAGTACTCCACAAAGTAGCTGGTGTCATAACGAAGCGACTGAGCAGAAGACAGAAGGGCAGAAGAATACGTGAGGTGCAACTAAATAGTTTGCCACAGAAGAATTGGTTTCTTTATGTGTAGACTGAGTCAGAAAAAAAAAAAAAGTAGGAAAGTGTGTGTGTGTACTTACCCGTCCATAAAGTGTATGCAGTAGAGAATGTCCTGTTCTGTCTGCTACACAGCAGCAGCGGTGAGCCTGGCCTCCTTTTCCATACTTGAGACTCTGACCTCCAAAGGCCCTCTGGTAGATCTTCCCATCTTCGGTGCGGCTGAACGGCATGCCAAAGTTCTCCAGCTAGGACAAACGTGAGAGCAACATGGGCTTATAATGTGCTATTATTGTGTGTTGATAATCCTGGGTGGGAGAGTAGGGATTTGATTTATAATTTGAGCCAGTTCATTTTTGAACTTTGGGAACCATAACCCTATTTAACCTTTTTTCTCAAATGTATCAAAATTAAATCTTGCCTTGCAAACTTAATCAGCAAGTGTTAAAAAAAATCATCTTCATCTTCGTTACTGGTTTTATGACAAATATGTAAATCGATAAAGATTTGAGACAGTGTGTAAGTGTAACAGTGTAATTTACTGACTTGTTAATGTCAGTGTCAGGAAAGTGATGACTTGATGCTGTCAGGTGATTTGCTGTGATGATGTGATTTTGATTCAAAATACATGCAATTATTTTTCCAAAGTTTCGAGTGTTTCAGGTTTAAAAGCCGAGTCTACCCAAGATAAATAAGGCAACTGTTTTCTTTTGGGGTTTTTTCATAACCGTATGTTGTATACTTAACTGGTTTATGTTTTTACTGGTCAAAGCCCAGTTTTTGCCAGCTAACCTAACCACTGGTATGTATGCATCTATGTGGGATCTTACCTCCACTACAGCTGCAGGAGCCTGCTCAGTCATGTAGTGAATAGCATCCTGGTCTCCCAGCCAATCAGATCCCTTTACTGTGTCGTAGAAGTGCCACCTCCAGTCATCCTCCTCCATATTCCCCAGAGCTGCATTGATCCCACCCTGTGAGCCAAGTCGATATCCAACAATTCATTAAAAGATACAGCGCTTCTGCTGATTTTGTTTACTTGAAATCTTACATTGACATAACAAATCTGCATACGTTTATTTTGTAATTCTACTTTAATACATACAGAAAGATTTGAGCTTGCTGAAATGATTTTTCTCCTAACTGAAAGTGCAAAATGTGTTGTTGTACCTGTGCAGCGACAGTGTGAGACCTGGTGGGGAAGAGCTTGGTGACGCAAGCAGTGTTGAAACCAGCCTCTGACAGGCCAAAGGCTGCCCTAAGTCCAGCCCCTCCAGCCCCTACCACCACAGCATCAAACTCATGATCCACAACCGGGTACTGAGTAGAGATCTGAAGACAACGAAGGATAGAAGTTACTGTAAAGACCAGCTTTTACACACTGGAAGCTCGGTCTCGAATATCAGTCATGGAGTGTTGTGAGTTTGCATAATTAAAAGCAAATTTGAAGCCATCATGGTACATTTTTAAACAGCAGTAACTTTGATACTGACACCAGATGCAAAGAAAAGAATGAATACATACAAATTAACACGTCTACCTATGTAAAAAACTGTATCCTATCATGTATCTATATGAACTACCCAATTAAATACAAGAACAAATCAAACTCACATCATCTGATACTTTGGCACTTTTCTTGCCATAGATGGAGAAGTGAAAGTTCCTGGAGCCTTGAACTGCAGCAGCAGGGACCTGGCACAAAAGAAAACAGTTTAGATAAGAGTCGAATTTAAAGAAAAATACATAATAAAATAAAATACTTGTTTAGCCATAACATACACCGCTAATTAACATATACCGTTATGTTTATTCAAATATTAAAGGCAAACTTAAAATCAGTCCTAGTAACACTCCCATAACAATGGATAATTGAGCATAAATATCACACAATAACATGTTACTGGGCAAATTTATGACACATTTTGCACTTGATGTCGTTTAAATTGCCTATGGTATCATTAAAAAATTACAAACGAAAGTTGTCTTTAAAGATATTTACATTTCATCTTTTTTTGCAGGTTAAAATGCAGCAGCTAAAACTGTTATCCACAAGGGCAACTGAAGTAACTGTCATAAACATGTTGGAATAACTCAGTTACGCTGACAGTTTACTAAAAACATTACTCACAAAGTATAATGTGAAAGAAAAGCAGATGGTATAACTGTATATTATGTTGTATTATGTCATAAATATATGCTATAATGGCTTTTTTCCATGGTGTCACATTGAAACACCCTAAGCTACATAACACTGGTTACGCAAGTCACAATGCGCCGGTTACGAAAGCTGAAGTGCAGCAAAATTCTTCCTTTCAGCAGGAAAAAGGCAATCGGCACGCATAATCAGAGAATGAAGATGATGAATGAAAGATTCGAAACCCAATTGTTATAACTCACTGCTTTTGTTTTAGATAGTACCCTCTTGGAAAGGAGACGGGACGCGGCACGGACACTCGCCATGTTGTCAGTAGAAGGACCGATTCTGAGGCAAGACGGAGGATCACATATTCTGTTGCACTGGACCAAACCACTCTCCGAAAATGGGGGTGTCGTTTATGTTGCAATCAATGGTTATACACAAAAATATTTACTGATGAGTTTTTAACACTAAAAAGCATTTTTATTTTGTTTAATATATCCAATTAAACATAAACAGTCTTTAATTGCCGCATAAAATGGGGCTTTTGTATAAGGGAATTCCCAGGAATTACCCTCGGTCGTTGTAGCTGCCAAAGCGTAAAATTGTATAATCTGGGTGTGCAGGAACAAATGTATAAGTGACCTAGACTTTTCATTCAAGGTGAGACACGGCACCATATATTTAACAGACGTACACTGGCTTGTTGTCGGAATTACAAAGCTGTTGTGCTCTGTGTTTTTTATGAAATACTATAGCGAGCATGAACCAGCAAGCTAAATGTTGGCTAGCATGTTAGCTAATAGCTAGCCTTATTGTGGTTAGCTGGGCTGTCAAACTACCAAGTCATGTCAGACTGGGTTTGCTGTTTCAGTCTGTGTTTTGGCAAATGCTTACAAGCTAATTCCTAACTAAGGTTCACGTCTAGTTCTTATTTGTAACACCATTTCTAAAAGCCACACATACTGTCCAAACATGTTTATGTTTTTAAATAGCTCATGGTGAATCTGAAACCATTTTCTTTTAGTAAGCTACTTAGTCAATGGATACTCTGACTTCCATTGTGTATGGGAAGAATACACAATAAGTTTGTAATCGTGGGTTTGTGTTTATAACTAAGCCACTTTAAAGCAGTATGTAACTGCTACTACTGCTGACATTAAGCTACCAGCACCAGTATCAACAAAGACCTGGTAGTGACTCCAGTATCAGTGTTAGAAGTGTGAATGAAAAGACACTGCTACTTCAGGAGAACCATTCAGTCTGTTGCAAAATTTGAATATTTATCATAATGTACATGTAAAGATGTATACGTTATTACTGATGTTGTGGTTTCCCTGTGTATGGGTGTGTGTGTGACAGCAGTCTCCATGAACAA
This sequence comes from Seriola dumerili, assembly GCF_002260705.1. Lineage (NCBI taxonomy): Eukaryota > Metazoa > Chordata > Actinopteri > Carangiformes > Carangidae > Seriola > Seriola dumerili. Next base: position 5,799,691 of record NW_019174446.1, on the reverse strand, counting down.
CTTGAATGATCCCCCCAGATGGAACATCCAACCAGACCCCAGAGGAAGGGGGGCGGGGGCCAGTGATGGTAACCAATGGAACTATGCCCTGCTGGTCCCTATGCTCGGACTGGCTGCATTTCGTAAGTTACACAAGGAGATGTACAGTAGCAAGAAACGTTTTTGTGGATGAGGTAACAGGCACAGGAGGGCAACATTTGATATATAATAAATGCATTCATGCAAGTGTGAGATCCGCACTTTACCTCTGAAATGTGTGTTTTATTTTGTTTTGGTTTTTTTTGCTTTCCTTTGTCATATTTGTACCCTTTTTTGAATGCTTGATCATTTTTATCCTCAGGTGATGCTATCGTCATGTTAACTTTATTAACTCTCTCAAAACTGGGAGCCAAGCTGGTGTTACAAAATCTGTATTATTTGCTTCAGTTGGTCTGCCCTTCAGGAGATTCTGTTGGTTGAGGAAAAGCATTACTGTAAGATCAATGTAACTTAAATATATCTCACTCACACTTATTCTCTTGTCTTAACTCCCACCACCCCATCAGGTTGGATCTGGACCAGAGAGTCTCAGAGGGAGATCCAGAATGTCAGAGCCCAGTATAACAAGGATGTGTCTATAATAAAAAGTGAGATGGAGGCACGGTACCGGGAGACACTGACAGAGAGGCGCAAGGCAGCTGCTATACTAGAGCTAGAGCTGGAAAAGGAGAGACAGAGGGTGAAAGGGTATAAGCAGGCTCTGATCTCACAGAGCCAGCAGCTGATGGAAGAGCGAAAACAGCTACAACAGGTAAATTCTTGTATTGTCCTCCATTTCTGCTATTGTGTACTTTTCCCATTTAACCTGTAGCTTTCTTCTCTATAACTCAAAACTCTTTTTCTCCCCTACAAGGAGCGAGAGACCTTGGTGGAAGAGAAGCAAAGGCTGGTGAATTCCGGAGCTGCAGGTGCTGTGCTGCATCATGCCCTGGAACGAGAACAAGGCTGGTGCCAACGAGCCACAGCCACTTTGAAAGAACTTGAGGGTCTGCTTGTGGAGCGCCAGAATGCCTACTGTTCCCTCATCCAGCCTCGAGATCAGCGACTGGAGATGGAGAAGAACATGCTGCTAAAGGTCGTCAAAGATCCCATCGGGGCAGAACTAGATCTAGAGTCTGACCTGAGGGATATTTTTAAGAGAGATAAGCACTGTGCAGATGTGCTAAACATGGACAAGAGGAAGAACGGAAGCCTAATGTGGGTGTATCTCAAGTACTGGCAGCTGCAGGTCACTGTCCAAAAACACAAGAGAGCTGAGGAAGCCATATTAGGAGGGAAAATCCAGTCTCACACTAAGTGACAAAAGACATAGATGAGCTGGTGTTTTTCATTTGACTTAGAATCTTTAAAGTATGTGGATCAGGAATGGAAAATGCATGTATTTTTGACTCTAAGTAATTATCTTTACTTGATAGAGATGTTATGGAAACACACAAGGTCATCTCAATAAGATAATGTTAAGCATCTGAAAGCTCCATCCTTGATCTTCAGAGAAAAGAAGAGAACAGGTTGGTCAGGTTTACAATATAACTATAGCATCAGAAGCCCCATATAAGACTCATTAGCTTTAAATTAACTCGGGGAAAACTTATAATGTTAAATATGCATTAGGATCATTCTAGTAATATCCATATTGGATACTCAATTAATGTTTAATGACATATACAAATTAGTTTTTTCCATTTATCCCCTTGGAAAATATTGTCAGAAAATCTGTGTTAATGTAACTTACATTCTCTGAGTGCCATGAATTATTGTTAGGTGAGTGTACTGTATGTCCAGACATGGACTTTTTTTTTGTTCTCTCTGTTTTGGATATGAACTGATTGCTTACGAAAACCTGTTCACCTTGTCCCATGTTATACACACTGCTGAAAGAAACATTCTTTCTCATCAGGAAATTATTTAAGTAATATAATTTATTACTAAGGGCACTCACAGAGCGCAGACTTCAGCTAAGGCCAATGTGAAACAGCACACACCAGACAAAAAAAATCGAATTAATTGTAAATGATCTGATCTGCCCCAAAATTTAATGGGTTCTTCCTTGGTTCTTCCCAATCCTCCACCAAGTTTGGTACAATTCAGTTCAGTACTTTTTGCATATCCTCCCATCCTGCTGACAAACAAACAAACCAACAGACACAGCAAGCAAGCAAAGTTTATTTGTATAGCACTTTTCCCAGACACTAGTCACAAAGTGCTTCACAATCAAAATTAATAAGAACAAATGGAAAAATTAAAAACAAATAAATTGAATAAAAAAACAAACACAGGTGAGATCATAATTTGCTTGGTGGAGGTAAAAACACTATGTTAAAGTAAAACAGCCATGAATCCAAACACACTGTCAACACAATTAATATGGGGCAGTCATTGAAGTCTTTTATTTCCATGGAATGTGTTGATACTTGGCTCTAATATGTTGATGGCCTCCGGTGGGAGATATTTATAACAGTGGGAATTACTTTGTTTTTACCAACCCCTCTGTCCATGGAGTTTCTCCATCTATTTACAGTCTGCATGTTGCCATTTATGATACAGTACAAGGCCTAAAGCTTAAAGAATAGTTTGACTATTTCTCATCACTGGTTCCAAGTTTCTAGCCTTCAGTCTGGTTTTGTGGGAGCCTCATAATGAGCACGAAGGAGACAGGACTATTGCAGGTGCATGTGAATGTAAATTAGAGGACAGAGCAAAAAAGTAGTGCTTAGTGCTGCAACATCTTATCAGATTACTACAACAACAACAAAAAACTCTTTCATTCACACCTCACACCTGTAGCGGAAGGATTATATGAATCTATAGCATTTTTATTTGGTTATCAAACCTTGTTGCACTGTTTTGTTTTGATATCTTGGTGAATAAGTGCTGGATGTAATGCCACTAACCACTGTGTGCAATCCTTCAAATACATTTTTGGTTGAAAAACTTCATGTCTGGGTTGTTTGTGTGTTCTCTTTAGAGCCTCAATAGTTTTGCTATGTTTACCCAAGTATATCAGCTCATTGGGGGTCCCTTTACAATGTTTGACCACAGGGGGGTGCTGCATAAATAAAAAAAACTTGCATGCACAGAAATACATAGAAAGAACTGACACATTAATATTAATCTATAGGTAAATTACAGACAAAGTGCATGTATGTAAAGTTATTTATTGTATTTTCTCCAACAGGACAATTTTTATTAACTTGAACATCATATTAAACTGTATGCAAAATTAAGTTCCAGACACATTTCATGTTAGGCATGGAAATCACTGACAATGACAGAAAGCATGCAGTAATCTTAAGAGACCCAACTTCAGAACATGTTCATATCTACAATACCGCATATCATTACACATTTTCAAGTTATGGCACATACATTATTTCAAAATTTTAAATATAATAATTTAGTAATGTAATTATGAAAAAATGAATAAAGTGAATCTCTTCTATCATAAATTATCACCCATCAGAATTAGAATACTGGATTCATTTTCCATCTAAGACTCTTGTTTGGACAATACTAAAATATAAAGTTACTTAGCAGATGAGATATCTAGTTTGACATAGATAATTGTCATGAGGCTCATTTCATCAGGAGGTAATTCTTTGTCAAAAGTCACAGTTTAGATAGTTTAGATTGTTCATATAATTTATACGCAAATTTCAATTTACAAATACCAGTATGTAAATTACACAAAGATATGCTATGTTGTATATTCTCTGAATCACAGTTTTAGATACCCTTCCACTGCACCTCCTCGCTTCACTCCCTCCTCTGCACGCGATGAGAGATCTCCCGTGGAGAGGACATCAGGCTCGAAGCTCTGAAGTTCACTCTGATTGGCTTTCTGAGGTCCTGAGTTGTGGCAGTCACTTCCTGCTTATCCACTCCATTATTCACCCTCCGTGATGTGGCTGGTTGTTCTTCTGCGCACCCAAAGGTGGCTCTGGCATGATATGGCGCCCTGCTGGTTTTGAAGAAGGGCAGGTGGTGCTCTTTCATAGCTCCGCTGTGACTGCCCAGCTTCAGTATCTGGCTGGGACTCCTCTCGACCATGAAGTGGACCACCTGTTGCTGCTTATAACTTTCTTTGCGAACACTGTCAGTCTCTGACAGTGTCAGCCTGAAAAACAGTACACACACCAGATTAATTATTAATCCAGCCTCTGCAAGAAAACTAAAGAAATCTGCAGCTTTATCGCTCTTGGTTGAATTTTTGACCACATCACATGTTATTCACCAGTGTTTTCCTTTAGCACTCACAGGCAACATACCTGCAGTGATATCACTGATCAGGTCGTGTAGTGCAACTTATCTGAAATTTTTAACCCAAGCAAAGCAGTAAAGCAGCTGTTTTCACCTGTACTGTGTGTGAATCATGTGATTTTACCCTCTAGGTCAAAATAGAGTATGTCCAAACACCTTTATCTTAGGCTACAACACTATACTGAACACTACACCATACAAATTTACAAATGCTTAAACATAATGGGGCGAATATAGTAGAAAACATTGCAGTATTGTAGGGACTCATTCAACAGTTTCAGTATATTTGAAAAGAGAGAACAACCTACCTGTATTGTGGTCTTGTTTCAATGACCAGGCTCAGCCAACATGCTTGGTAGCTCTCTTTCTTCCACTGGTTTTCCTCGTGAAGTTCGCAGTAGGAGTTCACCAGGTAGCAGCCTCCTCTGCTCACACAGTGCATGGCGTGATTGCGACAGGAGCGTGAACGTCAGTAATTGTCTGTCTGTGCCAAGAACAAACGTCCTTTTGTTTTTTGTTTTTTTTTTACCTGAGTCCTACTTGAGGTGAACAAAACTCATGGGAAAAGAACGCAACAAGCTATCAAATCAAGTGTCATCATCAATGTGTGTGTATGTGTGTGTATCAAGTACTCTGAGATGTGTGTGTGCGAGTTAGGCCATGTCTTAAATATAGAGTCTTGTTTCTATTTTTACTCCTCTGCATCACATTGTAGTGAATGTAGTGAATGTCCCCACTTAAGGTATCCTGAAGGTTGGTTTTCATTTGAAAAGGAGCTTTAGCTTTTTCCATGACGTCAGCCAACCAGATGAATCCAGATGAAAGGTGACTGTGATACCCACTGATGTCATCCACTGAACTACTGAACTGGCAAAATGTTTAGTTGTTTCATGTATTTCTGGTAAAAAAAAAAAACTAAGTAGTAATCTCAAACATGATATCACCATCTGCACCTGGAAATGTATATGATTACACAGTCCTATCCAGTGCAAAGTGGAAGGCAAGTTATATTTGCATTTTTTGCATATTCAGTGCACATGTAAATTTGTAAATTCTACATAGTAAAATATTTTCCTAAGAGAGAGGACATTTTGGCTGGTCCTCACTTTCTGACGCACCTTCAAAGGGCAATTTGAGGGTTAAGACTTGGTTTTAGGGTTAGGCTTAGGGTGAGTTGGGGCATTCAGTTGTGATGGTTAGGGTGTGTGTGTGAGTGTGCATGTTTTGATAGAAATATGAAATGACTAATCTGTTTGAATAAGATGGATCCAAGGGTCATGCCATCAGAGTAGATATCCTCCCACTCCTCAGATGTCTCTCACACAGACCACATGTTGCAGGAAGGAAACAGCTGAGGGCAATCAGATCACTGACAGTAATCCCAACTCATTAATCCAAAGATACATCAGTTCCTTGGCCAAATTCACACTGATGGCTGCAAAAGTTAATGTTTGTGAGTGACATTTTTTTTTTTTTTTACAAAAGTAATCTGTCATCACTGTCACCACTACAATCTGTGTGAAGTTCAGCAGAATGGTTTAATTTAATAATAGAGTAATACTTTAATAGAGTGATGTACAATGAAAGAGTCTTGATTTGAACAGATATGCTCTATCTTCCTTTTATTGATATTTGAAAGATGTAATGAAGGAGTGTGGGTCAAAGACCTCGCTGTAAATACACTGGCACAGATAAACATAGCAGAATTAGGATTAGAGCTGTAGTATCATGCAAAAGAAAGATATGTAGACTTTCAAATCTTTGACAAATTACAAGGTCATTTGATTTGTTAAAGCATTCTTACTACATTTCTGTAATTGTAATGATTTTCCAAAAGTGAATTGTTTGTTACTTAAGTGCTCAGTGAATATTTGAAGCTCCTTGACTGAACGTAACTATAAATCTTGATTACTCTTGCCGTCGTTGGGACTTTGGCAACCTGAATTTCATCAAACTGCGAGGGTGAAACTAAATCAGAGGGTGTATGATGGTGTGACCGAAGCAGTGGAAGGTATGCTGGACAGTCTGTTCCAGCGACACAAGAGTCGGTATTACATGACTTCAGTTTAAGGCTGAATCCTGACTAAGACATTGCTGTGGCAACATGAATGCACATTCACAAATAAACAAGCATCTCACCATGTTTAGAAGTGGCAATTAGTATCCCATCACAAGCAGAAAATTTAGTTAATGCAGTTTCTTAATATTTATAATGAGCAGGAATATCACTGTGACATTTATATATGTCATTTTTCATCATCAGTTGCACAGAATTTACATTACATTTTAAAAATCTGATTCCTCAAAGTTTCTCAATCCTTGATTATTTTGAAACCACATTTGTGTCCCTAAGGAAGAGATTGTGCCTATTGTCCATGTTGGACCAGAAAAAAAAACACTTTTCAACAAATACTTTTGTAAATGAGAGATGTCAGTGTGTGATTTTAAAATTTTAAATAAATTAATTTGAAAAACAGTATTTTCACTTTGTCATTATGCATTAGTCAGTGTAGATTGATGAGCAAAAATGGCCATTTTATCCACTTAAAATTAAATCTACAACACAATAAAGTGTGAAAGCCATTCACCTTTAACCAAAAAGAGCCTCAGGAGTTTAAATATAAAGAGTTTAAATATAAAGATATAAAAAGATATAAAATAAATTACATATATATATATATACATATATATATATAGAAAAATAAATTATTTCACTAATGCAATCATTGCTATGCACATTGCTTGATCAATTTTTTTTTTTTTTTAATTAAACAAATTACATACATAAGATTGTTTTTTCATATAATGAATTTATTGTGAAACATTCAAATATACAGTAAATTTCTCTCAGACTGGCTTCAAGTCTGACAAACGGTCAAAAAATGAACAATGTCTGATACCAACAACTCCAAAGACTTTGACGTTGTGTTTTCTACCCATGTGTTAATGATATAGTACAGTATGGTCACAGACAGTGACCATACCGGAAAGTGAAAACGTTTCTCCTGTGATCAAACAAGCAGATCCCATTGTGGATCATGTTTGTGGAAACAAAACCTCTTCCTTTTACTGGATAACAGCCTGAACAAAATATGCTGTTCACTATGTCAAATAAACCATCAGTATGTAACTGACCACACCTGTGTCAAACTGAAGGTATGTAGCAAACACAGCATCATTAGCTGAACCAGGCAGGCCTCTTTCTGGTTCTCTCCACTATCCTCTTGTCTTTGACCTGCTGGCTTGGTGTCTCACCCTCATACAGCACAACCGTCTCCACTGTTGGGGCCCTCAGCGGGCCTCCTTCCATTGCTTGAATCTGTTGACGAATCAGTGAAGTCTCCTTGCACACCTTAGCATAACAGAAGCCACACAGGATATGTTTCTGCTTCAAGTGGCCACACTCTGGACACGGCTCAATGTTGGTCTGAGATGGAGACCGAGAGAGAGACAGAGGGAAGACTGTGGGTCAAACTATGTCAAGACAACACTAACATTTATACACACCAATACTGATTTGTGGCTATTAAGTAATTTTCTTGTAAGATGAGATATACAGTTCCTAAGCAAACTCCGTACAAAGTAAGTCTCAATTAAACTGTTCACAACAAAGTGTGTGGATTATTGTGATTAACTAGAGATGTACTGGTATCATTTTTCTGAAGTACTAATGGAACAACATGGACGTGTGCATTAAGTCAGCTGGAAATCATAAACAGAGCAATAAGTTGCATTCAGAATTTTTGACTTTATTGACTGAGGAAACACCCCAGATATTCTGTTATATATGACACAGTATATACATACAGTCACTGGGAACTCTGTTAGGAACACCATACTAACACTGGGTAGGGCCTCCATTTGCTCTCTAAACAGCCTAATTTTTTGGCAGCATGGAGTCAACAACAAGCTGGAAACATTCCTTTGCTTTGTGACATGGTGCATTATCATGTTGAGAGTAGCCATTAGAAGATGGTAAACTGTAGAAGATGGAAAATACTCTGATCGGCTGTGGCATTCAAACAATGACTGTTTCCCCCTCCCCACTCTCCTGCAGCCCATTTGGCACCAACAATCATGCCACGGTTAAACTCACTGAGATCACATTTATTTTTTTTCCCATTTTGATGTTTGATGTAAACATTAACTGTAGCTCCTGTCCTATCTGCATGCTTTCATGCATTGCACAGTTGTCACATGATTGGCTGATTGGATAATTTTATGAATAAGCAGTTGTACAGGTGTTCCTAATAAAGTGCATGTACTTACACATGTATAATTTGATGGTAAACTGTCAATGCAGCATCGATCCAACTATCATCTGAGTAAACATATTGATAAACATTAATTATATGTTTATGTTGAGTTTTGTTAATGTCATTTTTAAAGCTTTCCCAGTCAGTCAGTACAGACAATCAGTACTCTACCTGAGACACAATGAGTTATAGTTGTGTTTTGGGGTGAAGCCCCCTTGGGAGAATCTAAAGGAGGTTCTATTCAGCATACCTTGACTTTTAAGAGTTTGCTGTCATCTCTCCTTCTGGTGCGGTTGATCTCTATCGTGCGTCTCTTTTTGGGTACTGCCATCCAAAAGATGCTGTCCATGAGGCCGGGTGGCTGCTCTGGACTCTCCTGCTCCTCCAGCTGGTGGTCCTGGCCAACCTGAGGCTGGAGTTGAGGCAGGAGACTGGGGCCATAGACTGCCAGCGCTGGAGCTGCACAATGAAATACACCGTTACCTTCTTATCACTGTAACCCAACAGTCAGCTCAGTAAGGTTAGCTAACATCCAGAGCTCCAGGCGGTAAACTCACCAAGGTGTCGGTCTAGTCCCGCCGCCTGTAGAAGTCTGCTCTCAATATGTAGCAAAGAGCATCTGAGGCTCTGGACTAAAGCTGCTAAATTCATCATTTTAATTGTCAGCACGTTTCGTCTCTTTCCAACATGTCAGACAGCTCACGGTCACTGAAGTTTAGTGCGTCACTACACTGCGACAAAAAAAAAAAAAAAAAAAAACTATACTCCTTCTTCTTCTGCTTAATTTCTGGCAGACAAGCCTGATTCTGACGTCTTACTACCATCTATCGGTCAACTGTCCAAAAATACACTGCAGAAATAATTCAACAAAACTTGGTGATGCTTTCCAAACAGTTTCCAAACCATGCCTATTCTCTATGAACGCCCCTGTTTTGTCAGGATAGTTTGAACTAAATGTAGCCTTTGCCTCCAGTTATTGTCTCTTATTAGTTTTACGTCCATAGATATATGTTTTTAAAAGATCTTACTTGTTTATGCTGTGACATTATATGCTAAATACAAAAGGGCCCACAACAATTTCTAATTCCTGTTATTCCTTGTTGTTGTTATTGTCTAGTATTGGTCCAATATAACTGATATGCAGAATAATTTGCCACTGTGTGATCTTTAGTCCAGATCATGCGAAAATTCAATCTCAGAAATCACATCAGTACTAGAATGAGAAGTTTCACGTTTTTACTGATTCATTTCAGATTTGGCTCATTTGAGACTCACTATATCTATCTGGTCTCTAAACATCTGTACAGCCTGATAACATTTCGGCTGGTGGTTTGTGCACAGTCTTCATAGGCGGCAGTATACACACTCTGAAGTTACTTTACAAATCTGCGGCCAACACAGAGTAGAAGAAGAAGAACAAGATGGCGGAACGAGGCTACAGTTTCTCCCTCACCACATTTAGGTAAACTTTGTTAAAATTATCGTGAAATTGAAAAAAACACATCTACTCATGCAGCCTGTGGTGGTTGTAACTGAATACTAGTTTGAGAAAATGTTGGCGCAGTTTTCTGCTTTGATTTTAAAAGAAGTTTTTGGGAGCCGCTGTAGTTGATGCACTGTCATTGCCGGGTAGTGTAATGAATCGGCTAACGTTGACTGCTAGCATGGCGGCGAAGTGGATTTTAAATGAAACGGTTAAGTGCCTTTACTTTTTCTAATAGCGATAATAAAAACTCCCCGAATATTTGGATTATTGGGTCAATAACTGAACAGAATGAAGCAGGTCGGTTTTATATAATAGATACTACTTTTAGCTAAGCTAGCGCTAAGTTAGCTCAGATGAGTCAGTTGTTCTAGCGTTTGCTTTCAGTTTCGCCTTGTTAATTGTAAACCGTGTTCTCAAACTACAGTTGTTGTTGTTGTTGTTGTTGTATGTCCATTTTAGTTAAGTTTATTTCTAGTCCGCTTTTCAGCATAATAATGCAACATCCCATGTTTCCTCTTGCAGCCCTTCGGGGAAACTGGTCCAGATTGAATATGCCCTGGCAGCTGTAGCAGCCGGAGCTCCCTCAGTTGGCATCAAAGGTATGGGCTCCTGGAAATCAGTGGATCATGTTGAACTGTTGTTGGTTTTGGAACAAAACTGGGTTATGGGTCTTTGAGGATTATTTCCTTGTTTATAAAAGGGGTGAAATGCTTTTAAAAGAAGAGATATTATTAAGTTTGACAATGGACCATATCAATTTAAAGTCTGATTGCTATCAGAGGATGCAACAAGACGCTCACTGGAAGAGTGTATAGTCTTTACTTGCCTTCATTAATGTAGGGTAAACTAACACAGGAACACATGAATTAGATAGTTTCTTTATTGTCACTTGCTTAGTGTATTTTCTCCTGACTTAAATGTGTAAAACAGTGCAGAGGGCAGTGTGACAACAAAACAAAATTACTTTGATAAATCTGGTACAGTGTGGTAAAGTAATACATGCTATAGTTTTGCTTTTCTGTCTGCAGTATTTTTTCATAATAGTAAAGGATGTGTCATTTATCTGGCCTAATCTGTGGGCCATTTTAACAGACACAGGTGCAGCAACCTAAGCTTTCAACAGCATCCTTAAAGGCTGCGCATCAGTTTCATTTGTAAAACCACTAACTGTGATATTATTCTTGATTTTCAGCTTCAAATGGAGTTGTCCTGGCAACAGAGAAGAAACAGAAGTCCATTCTGTATGATGAGCAGAGTGTCCATAAAGTGGAGCCCATCACTAAACACATAGGCATGGTCTACAGTGGCATGGGGCCTGATTACAGGTGGGGATTATTTCCAGCACCTTGCCTTTCTTTCCTAACTTCAGACAAGAAGTATCTATGTGAATATCTACCAAATGTTAAATTCACTAGAGGGAACAAGTGTGAAAAGAGGCTGCATATAGACAGTTCACTAGCAGCTAAAAAAAGAGTGGTCCTAGCCTGTCTGTTGTAAATTGATATATTGGAGGTTTGGCATGTTTTAACCCTCCAACAAACTGTACTTCATTTTTGCAAAGCATGCCATAATGTTTTTAGATTGATGATCTACTTTCCAGACAGCTGTTGATATCTGGTGCTCCGGCACGAGATTTTAGAATCACCTGTTGGAAAAACATTTGTACTTTAAGAAACCAAATGTGGTTGTTAGTTTGTATTACTGCCAAGATAAAGTTTTTCTTGTGCGATTTCTCTTAGGTGATCATTTTTCATTTAGTATTGGTGAGTTAAGTTTAATGGGCTGTTCACATATACGTATTGAAAAGGCTGGGACAGTCACAGTTTCATGCTTTTTGGTTGTGAGAACGGAACATGCCCATGTCATGTGGGCACAACATAAAAACAAATATAAAAAAAACACCATTCAGCAACTTTGTAGCCTCTGTATGTGAGAAATCCAGAAGATGTCACACAGAGTTTTTATGACTACTTGACCTCACATATATCAAAAGCTTCATGGGTTGTCTTCTCCTTTCAGGGTTTTAGTGCGACGAGCCCGGAAGTTGGCACAACAGTACTTCCTGGTTTACCAGGAGCCAATTCCCACAGGCCAGCTTGTCCAGAGAGTGGCCTCTGTTATGCAGGAGTACACACAGTCTGGGTGTGTATTAACTAAGACATATGAATACATATATGCTTATAGACACATTACATTTGTATTTTAAAGGTAAGATGTATTCAGTCTGAATACTTAGTTTGAACCTGTCTTATTTTCTCCTCCAGTGGTGTGCGTCCATTTGGCGTATCGTTGCTGATAGCTGGATGGGATGAAGACCACCCCTACCTGTTCCAGTCAGACCCCTCTGTATGTTGTATTCATTCACTCTTTTTTTATATTTGTTGAAAAACAATAAATGTCCTTAGGTACTGAACTCTTTACAGCTCGATGTTTTATAGTAGTTTAATTGTTTTTGTCTTTGACAGCAGATTCATCCTGAATTACTTTAACAATGCACCACTCATTTTTATCTTCCCCAAAACCTGTTAGTTATACTCTTTATTATGCATATCTTGTCAGATTGAAATGTGCTCAACACTTACACACTCACTCTCAGCCTGCAGTCATTTTAAATAGTCTGTATGTCAGAGGTAGAACTTCCTTGCTGACCTAAAGGGTTTCTTTCTTCTTTTTAATTGGCAGGGTGCATATTTTGCATGGAAAGCCACAGCCATGGGAAAGAACTATGTTAATGGAAAAACATTCCTTGAGAAAAGGTATGACTTTACAATTAAAGGCTTTTTTTTTTTTTTTTTTTTTGAAGAATGAAAATTATGTTGTAACCACAAACGTAAAGATGTGGATTATCATAATATGGACTCAGTTTGAGGCACACTGCACAGATTGGTAGATGAACTCTTTCTTTTCCTTCTCCAGGTATAACAATGATCTGGAATTGGAAGATGCGATCCACACAGCCATCTTGACATTGAAGGTATATTGTTGATTATAAAAAATACGCAGAGTATTTGACTCTTTGGTTACACTGTTTTTCCTTTTTATTATCAGTCATTTACACTCTTCTGTTTCTGTGTTAAAGGAGAGTTTCGAGGGTCAGATGACAGAGGAGAACATTGAGGTGGGGATCTGCAATGAGGCCGGCTTCAAAAGACTCACCCCAGCAGAGGTGAAAGACTACCTGGCTGCCATTGCGTGATCACGCCCTGCCTGGTGACAGGGCTTTCGGCCACATTTCAAGACAAAGGCAGCAGCACAGTAGCCAACAGTCTCATGACACATTTCTGTAAACCACAGTTTTTCATATTTTCTGCCCTGAAAACATGAGAGTGGGGACACATCATTACTTGACTATATTCGTGATTATTAATGTGAGATGATACCTAGACCAATTTACTTAAAGAGCTTTTTGAGCATAGCCTTTGTGTGTTTACAGCTAATGTAACTGACACTCACAACTACATTAAACCCCATCAGTGGCTGTGAGATGCCAGACTTATTACTAATTGGCTTTGTTGTCAAACACATGCCCTTTTACTGTGAAATGTGACCGCTGGCTACTGTGCATATGAAAAGGAATGTGGGCTCTGATGAGTGAAGTCTCAAGTCTTCCATTGAATCCTTCAGTTTTCTTCTTTCTCATTACTGTTGCAACAGCAATACTATTGGTTTACAAATCAAGTACTGCATTATGTATTCATTCAAAATTCGATTGCTTGTCACCAAGTGTGACAAATGACCTCTGGTACAAAAAACTAATTCAAATGATGTCAAGGCTAACACCTATTAAGAGGCCATTAGACAAGGCCTTGGCCTCACATCTGACTGGTGATTTATTCACCCTGAGCATTGACACATCCCCCTAAATCTCCCAACTACAATTAATCAGTGTCACTCTAACACACTAGGAAGGAGAATAAACATAAGGGAGCAAGTAGGGAGGATACAATGGAAAATTTTGAGAATTTGCAGTCAGGATCTGGTTGCCTGTACAGCAGTTTTACAAAATGTACTTTTTTTTTCAGGCTAGAAACAATTCTAGAGTTTGTATTTTCTCTTCTGTAATCTGTCACGTTCAAATAAAAGATAATGATTCCAGTTTGACTCCGTGTATTAAACAATTATATATATTTTTTTGAAATTGAACGTTAAAGATATTTTATTGATTAAAATGGAGAATGTGAATGTGCTGTCAGTACATGGTTTGTGTACATAATGAGCGCGCGCTAGTGCACAGTTTGGAGCAGAGCGCGCTCTAACATCAACCGGAACACCTTTTCAAATTGTATACGTATCGCTCCGCTTATGTTAGATTTAAAATAATACTATCATTGATGTGATTACGACAACAACAGTGATCGCTAAAATATTCTGCATCGTCAATATGATGAAAATAAAATCAATTTTATAATTTCACTTCATGTAGAATTTTCCAAGAGATCTATTTTTCCTGGCGGCAGCTCATGGCTATCTACCTCATAACCTCCGATGACGTTTATGGCGCCAGAAATCAAGGGTTTAGTGAGGAGATAGTGGTGTGTGTGTCAGCTGGCGGATATTTACCGTTATATGTACTATGTTGGCGGTTCTGTGAGCGTTAGACTTTTTAAGGCAGAATAGTGGCTGATTATCCGTCGTTGGTGCTGGTATAAGCTCGGTTTGGAGTCAAGATGGTGATACTACGCAGCAGCGGCACTGTCGGCGCTGATCCGGTGGCAACTCCGAAGAGGAGGTCGATTGAGTTGGACACAAGCTCCGAGTTTCTGTCGTTGCTTCCCGCGTCGCAGAGAAAGTCCGCCCGGTTGACCCGGTCCTCTCGGGCCCTGGATGACAGCTTCAGCAGTACCGAAAATAACACGGCGAATGTGAGAATACTCTCGTACACGGCTGGTTACATAGATAGATCACCATTTGTTAGGTGGTTAAATTATTTATAAACGTAACTTTACTGTGCTAGTTTTGCTAGCGTGCTAAGCTAACTAGCTACATTGACAGCTAGACACTTAGGCTACTGCCAAATTATCTGAATGAACACCCCAAGTCTCTTAACGTTTTACTGAAACTCGCATGTCTATTGCACATTTATTATTTTAAACGTAACGGCCATTTATAAACTCCATAGTCCAAATTATACAGCCAGTGAACAATCTCAGTTATGTTTTGTTCAGTGGTATGTGCCATGGTCATAAAACAGTGCTATAGGTTACAAGACCAGGTTGTCAAGTATACTTCCCAGATGTCAGAAGTTAATTGCCCAGCAAGGGGGTGTGTTGCATGGGATTGATTTGGGGGAGGGGGTGAGTAATCTACTAATCCATTTTTTCATGAACTCATTCATTCATTCATTCATTAAACCTTATCTCAGACTCCTCTGTTAATAATAAATGTGCTTGATATACTGTAACCAAGATTTTCTCAGAGGCACTATTTTGTAAAACATACTCTACTACAGCTCTCTTAACTTTGACCCCAGTTTTAAAAACATGTTTTATTTTGTCTGTACACATATACTTGACATTGATGTTAAGTAACGTTTATCATAAACTACTTTTTAAAAGTATATTCCGGGAGTGAAATGGTTTTCTGTACAGAGGTGTTTAACTCTTAGGACCTAGTTCCAATACAAAAACAAAACATCCTCTATAAATTCAAAGAAGTTCATCAAAGTGCCTGCTGAGACAGTGGTCAGCAGGCTAACCCATAAGGCAGATGGTTCAGTGAATAAAGCACTAAGATATTTGCAAATTGGAAAAAGTTTCAAATAAAGCTGAAGCAAATGAAGAGAAATGAATGGGATTATGGATAATGTTACATGTAAATAATGACAAACTCTTCACACTCCTACTGGTTACTGCAAAGTAGAGAGTCATAGTGGCAGCTGA
Source organism: Seriola dumerili (assembly GCF_002260705.1). NCBI lineage: Eukaryota > Metazoa > Chordata > Actinopteri > Carangiformes > Carangidae > Seriola > Seriola dumerili. The sequence goes on along the minus strand of NW_019174446.1, from coordinate 5,783,774 downwards.
TTTCTAGATGTGTATCCCACTTCAGTTTTGCACAGAACCAGAAGTTAATCAAGTAATTATTCTTCACCCCAGTCCACAATTAACTTGAATTCTTGGAAATGGAAACTACATATATTGTAAATGATAAACTTGTAATTTGACTTTTCCAGGGACATGCTGAAATGAAGCAGGATGAGGAAAGTGGTCTCCATCACTCTCTGAGGACCAGAGGACAGAGACTTAAACTAGAGGTCTCCTTTGCCGACATGGAGCCACAGACCAGTTCGCCTGTGAATGAAGACAAGGCTGGAGGCTTCTGCACCAGGTAATACAGATCCACTCACCTTGATTACTATTTGATTATTAGTGTCAATATTTAGCCAACTTTCCCCTACCTGTAGATTTGCAGGTTAGGGATTAAATGTGGAAAACTGGTCACAAACTAAATATGGCTCTTGGCCATTGCCGGGGCTCTGTTGCAAAGGCAAACATTTAGGTTCATAATGTGTTAAATGTGCATCAGATATTTGGGGAAAAAAACTAAAAAAAAAAAAAAAAACCTAATACTTCATGTTTTTTACTAAATATGGCAAACACACAATGCAATGAGATGACACAAGGAACTAATTTTTAATGCAATATGTTCTTTCTGTCTTCAGGAAATCGTCCAGGCTACAGAGAGAAGGAAAAGCATCCAGTGGCAAGCAGCAAGCAGGTACAGTCCGCTACAGTGTTTTTCCATAGAGCACTTAGATTGCTTAGATTATATTGCACAAGAAAGTTGTTTTAGGAGGGTCTACACTGCTAAGAGGCTAACAAACAGCGCTTCTGTTGGTGCCCCAGATGTTCCAGAAGAAGTGGAGGCGTCGTCCACTCCCAGGAGGAGCCGCTTTAACCTACAGAGCCGAGAAGTGGAGGAGGAGGAGGAGGAGGAGGAGGAGGAGGAAGAAGATCGCTCAGTGCGACGTAGCTCCCGAATCACCAGATACAAACTGGATTCCCGCAACCAGTCAGTGCTCTACGACCGCCTCATCACCAAGTGAGTTCAGCAAAATCTACTCCAGTTTCTTTCGGTTTCTACCTCCCCCACTGGTTCTGTTGAATATAAAGCTGCAGCACCACCTCAAGTATTGAAGACACATACACAAACAACTTTGGAGCTCAGTTTGAAACTAATGACTTGTTAATTTCATGATGAACTTTGAGAAAAGTTTTGTCTTTAATTTAACCTTAGCACTGCTGAAGCTGTCCTCCAGAAGATGGATGACATGAAGAAGATGAGACGCAGACTGAGGAGCAGAGATAGAGACACTAAAGAAGAGGTAAAAACCTAATCAGCAAACATTGCACTTTGATTTTCAAGCTGACAAACTGAAAAAAATCAAAGCAGTGAGTAAATAAGCATTTGACCTGTTTGTCCTGAGCAGCTGGGTGTTTACACCAGGGGCCGGATGCTAAGGTCTGTGAGGACGAATGTGGAGAATAAAGACACTAAGGAGAACCAAGGTGAGATGGATTAAGTTTAGTAACAACATAATGTACATAGCTGTGGGATGCAAAGCATGCCATTCAGTTTTGCAGATACTTTGTTTAGTTTTATACACGGAGGCTCTCAAAGACATGGGCAACACCTGCATACACAGGTGTGTTTTCATCTTTAGTTCTATGGGCTATCTCCTTATAATGTAATCCAAAACAGAATTTAGATATTGTTTAAAAATTGTAATTAGCCAGATATTTTGAATAATGTTTTGTAAATTTGCAAAGCTGATTTAATTTTCAGGCAGTGGCAATGATTTGATCTTCGCACCAGCTCTCCAAGTGCGTCCTTAGTTGAGCTTAGTGCTGTTACGGCTGTCTGTAGTGGCTCTATTTTAGACAGACACTAGGAAGTAGTCAGCTACAGGATGAGTTGGAAATTCTGTTCTGAAGTGCAAAACTGCAAGAACCTCATTGTGAAACTAATAATAATAATTATAAAAAGTACCATAAATTTTGTCTGTAGATTTAGGGAGCAGCGGTAGTTCATGTTATGAATTCTTTTCTTTTTCACAGGAGGGGATGAGGATGATCACGATGAAGAAGAGGAGGAAGACAGAGAACATGAGGAGGAGGAGGAAGATGATGATGATGAGGAGGATGGCGAGGATGAGGATGAGGAAGAAGAAAACCAGAGGCGCTATGACTTCAGACAGCGAAAGACAGTGGTTCGTTACCAGGCCCCGCAGGATGGTACTGCTTCTTTTCAAAACTATTGATTGATGTTGTTTAGATGGTAGATGTGTCAGCATGTGAAAGGCTTGAAACACTTGTAATAAATACTCCAATTTTAGCTTAATTTTAGACTCAGAAATCACATGAGTCCTTTTGGAGACAGTTCTGTTACTGAAATCTGATAATACATCAATGCTAAAAAATTTGATTTAATATTAATTGGGCTATAGTCTCCTGGTCAATTGGTTAGTTGATATGCTCTTGTCCGACCAAATTCTCATTGGTCTGACAATGACGTGTGTTACTAATAAGGAGAGAAGTGCCACATCGATTATTTCACTTATTATTTCACATTCCTAAATGGTTAATGCAATATTTTTGTATAGATCTAGAGGCAAAATTATGAAAATAGTGTCACTGTCTAAATATTTATATACCTAACTGTAACAGAATTGGCATATTTCAGTATGTCATTCTGCAAATACTAGCTTTTATGTTTTTTATAATTCATTTAGGCGAATAGTGATACCAGGTAGAATGCACCTAGGGCACTGTGGACAGTTCAGTTAATCTAGAGAACACATGCAGGTTTTTTTCCCTACGACGAATCGACTAGGTATGACCTACTCTACGCTGAAGAGTAGGTATAATTTAAGCCGACCAAGATTTTCTTTGGTTGACTACAACCTTAAATTTTAAGGGATAGGGGCACAGTTTCTTGCCCTGCAAATCTGTGCTGGTGTTGACCACAAGAAGCTGATTGCAATAAAAACATGAGATCTGTGTACATTTTTGTAAACCTTGTTTAGAAGGTGTCATTAGTTATGAAGAGACGCAATGCAGGAAATCCCCAGTGTTTTCTTTAAGGTCAGTTAATAAGAATTTCTGCTTGCATTACTTTGACACAGTTTGTGGTTTGTAAATGTTTTGTCAGAACCTAGAGAGCCCAGGAAACGCAGCATGTACTTCAAGGACCACTCATCTCCTACCAGACGAAGGTTCAGATTCAGCTCCACGGCCCCCAGGAGCCCATACAACAGGAGGAGAACCAGCCGGTTAGTATGACTGCTCAGTCACCACAAATTACTCTATAACTGAGAAACAAAACATCTGCAATCTGTTTTCTCACTAACACTCAATGGTCAGATTTATAATGTATTAAATAATCTTCCAATTTACTGTACCAGTCGGCAAAAGTGGTCTGACTCGTACAGTAGCAGAACAGGATCACACCTATAATCAGTCTTAAGTTTGTATGTAATACAAATACTAGTTTATTACTAAGGCAGCCAGGATAAACTGTAGTTATACCATTGGAACAGATGCTTTTTCACTTTTCTCACTCAGGTTTATCAAAGCTTTTCCTGGAAGATGGAGCCTTTTAATAAATCGCTTCTTCACAGTGTGACAGCTATTACATTGTATTACTTACTCATAGCTCATACACTCACACACGCTTGCGTCATCACATTTAAAAATCCATTCCAAAATCCTCTTTTTTCCTCTTCTTTTCTGATTCCTCCCACCCTCAGGAGTAGTTCTGAGAGGTAAGACCCTCACTATTTGTCTTTGTCAGTGTTTATGGTTAGTCTGTAGTGTGTCTTTGAGGTGCTGTCTGTCTCTGCTAGCACTATGGTTGTCAATAGGCGTGGCACATTCGGGTGGCAGTATGGTTTCAGTATTGAGTTGTTGAACCACATTTCGTCCAAACTCTTTTTTTTTAATGCTTTTGTTTAAACAAAGAAAGATACATTGTTTTGAAGGTTGAGTCTCTATTAGCCAGCATTTTATGTGCATCTTATCACAAAGCATCCCTTGCCTTTGGAACCATGAGTTTTGCGTACTTTATTTATTACCTGGTCCTTAAAGTGAATTCTGTAAGACTGTGTGTCGTTGTGGTCAGATTTCATGCATGGTGATGGTGTCATTTAAACTGGTTGGATGAGTCACCCCTATGTTGTTGTTGCACATAATGCATAATCACATACTTTTGCCTTGCATTTTTTTCTAAATTCATGGATTTTCACCTTTACATCTGCAATGTGTTTGTGTATGTGAATACTTTCTTATTAGTGAGTGGTAATGGTGTTGTGTATTTTTGTTTTTGTTTGTCAGAATTTGTGTGTTCCAGTTCAAGTTAGTGTTTGATACAGAAGGTTGTCACTTAACAGCATTAATTCTTGTGTTGTAGAGAGTGACATACTTTGATGTTGCTGGAGCTCTTTGTTTACGATCAACTGTTTTTGCAACCTTTGCCCTTGCAGAAGGAGACATGCCATACACAGCAGCGACTCCACCTCCTCATCTTCAGATGATGAGAAATTCCAGAGAAGGAGGAGTAAGAACAGGAGCAGGTCAGTCAACAGGTGAGAGCAGCAGCAGCATCAGCCGTCATACAGCACAATTACAAGTAGACAACAGCAATGTTCTTCAGCATGTGGGTGGACCACAAAGACAAACAAGGCAAGTTTTATGTCTCTAGTTCATTAATTGATCTTTTGATTTCCTGCAGTGTAAAGGGGATAAGACAGGATACACTTACAAATGTGTCTTCAAGAAAAATCTGTTAAGAAATATTGTGATATTTGTGTTTTTCATGCAGATGTCTACCTATGAACCTTGTGAAAGAAGACCTGCTGGGAATCCACAAGGACAGGATGAAGATTGGAGCCAGCCTCGCTGATGTGGACCCCATGCACATAGACAGGACGGTAAGAGGATACGGCAAAAGCAGTCTGACTAAACAGGGGCCATACACACTGCTATATTGATTCAAACATAAGATTACCCTGATTATGTTTTTGAAGTGGCACTCAAACATAAAACAAGACTTTTCACATCTTTAAAAAATACTGTCACATTTAGAAGAATATGAGAAAACAAAATTATTTTGTGATCCAGGTGTGCTTTGACAGCATTGGAGGTTTGAGTAGACACATCTCAGCATTGAAGGAGATGGTGGTGTTCCCTCTCCTCTACCCAGAAGTCTTTGAAAGGTTCAAAATACAGCCACCCAGGTAAACAATGTGTGTGTTTGAACGAGTGAAAGTGGCACGCTTGCTTGTATATACACTGTTCCCATAGGTTGAGAATCTACAAGTGGTGTCAAACTGGGTTGTTGAAGTGGAGTCTTGTCTACAACATGTGTTTACTGCTGTATATTCAACTTTTCCACTATTTCTGTGCCTTTCTCTCACTCTGTCTCCTGCTTTTCTTTCTTCTTTGCGTGTCCTTTCTGTTCTCAGTCTGCTGTTTGCCTCAGGCTTCGGTTGGGTTTTAATGCCAATTAAATCCTAATGTAATCCCCATTATTGGTCCTTGTCATGTTTTCTTTTGTCCTTAGGGGCTGTCTGTTTTATGGTCCACCAGGCACAGGGAAAACCCTTGTAGCCAGAGCACTGGCCAACGAGTGCAGTCAGGGGGAAAGAAAGGTGTCATTCTTCATGAGAAAAGGAGCTGACTGCCTCAGTAAGTGGGTGGGAGAATCAGAGAGACAGCTACGCCTGCTGTTTGACCAGGTAAATCAAACTCTTCTTCAATGTACAACATACTAAGACTTTAAGGGATCGTTTTTGGGACAGATTGAGATTTATTCCTTTCTTGAAAACTTTATTAGTGTCCTGTTTTTAACAAAGATAAAACTACCAACAAAGAGAAAACATATTTTTACAAAGCTAACTCACTATTAACACACTACATTTTGATACAATAACCTGTAGATTAGAATTATTTAAGTTAAGGCCTGTACATTATTATTAAGTATCAGGTCAGAAGATAAGGCAATCTGTGACTGATTGAATTCTTAATGAATTGTTTGTAGGCATACCAAATGCGTCCATCCATCATCTTCTTCGATGAGATTGATGGTTTGGCTCCAGTCAGGTCCAGCCGTCAAGACCAGATCCACAGGTCAGCTGTGCTCCTTACTTTATGCTGTTCATGATATATGTAGGTTTTTGCTATTGCTACATAGCCAGTGTTAGCATCAACACTGTGGACATGGACACGCTGTTGAGTCATTTACATTTAAATGGACCTATGATCCATAAATTCTGCCCTCACACAGAACTGATGTAGCCTAGAGGTGCTCTTTATTCTTGCAGCCTTGTCAAATTCAGTGTGTTCTTTACAGTGGACCTCACTGGCCAAAATGGCTGCCACAGAGACTGTAGTTCATGGGCCCCACCTCCTTAAATCATGGACAGTGGGGATAAATATGTACTACAGACAAATAACAGACATTACCAAAGTGATCTCTTGAAATTGCTTACTTTTCTGATCATCAGTAAAATAACCCAAAGGTGGTCAGCAATGTGAATAGGAGAAAAGCAAACAAATCCTCACTTTTGAGGACAGCATCAAGCTGCTGTCCTTGGAAGAAGACATTTTCTGTTGCAACTAAATCTATGACTTTGATATAGTCGTCACTACAATCCAGCATCTTCAGTTGACCAAGAGTCAGATGGTAATCTGAGCCTTACTCTTTCTGTATAGTTCCATTGTGTCGACCCTCCTGGCTCTGATGGATGGATTAGATGGTAGAGGAGAGGTTGTTGTGATAGGAGCCACAAACAGACTGGATTCCATCGACCCAGCTCTGAGAAGACCAGGACGCTTTGACAGAGAGTTTCTCTTTGGCCTGCCTGACAGAGAGGTGAGAAACTCTACATATCCTTTATTGGTTAGAAGCTATAATAAAACATTTTACATGTAGGTTGTTGTTAAATCGTAATGAACTTTCAAAAACCAGCAGACACGTATGATGTGGAGTAATGTAATTTCTGCCTGCCTGACAGAGAGGTGAGAAACTCTACATATCCTTTATTGGTTAGAAGCTATAATAAAACATTTTACATGTAGGTTGTTGTTAAATCGTAATGAACTTTCAAAAACCAGCAGACACGTATGATGTGGAGTAATGTAATTTCTGTGTAGTTTGCACCTATCACTCCTGTTCATGTATAGGAGGTAATTTTTTTTTCGATTTTCTGAATGCATGGCAACTTCTTGAGATAAAAACTTGGTTCTTTAGGATCTCATGATTCTTAGATTTGTCTTAGTTCAAATAGTCATGTGAAATGTACTATCATTGGTTTTATTACTTTGCTGGTGGGCATTTATTCTATTACATATTTTAAAATGAGCAGCATCTTTAGGTTGTAGAAAAAGAAAAGCAACTCTGAGCACATTCTCAAATGATTTTGGGACAAGGGGATAATGGTTTTTAGTTTTTATCTTGCAGACTTTTGGTTCTGGTCTTGAAATGCTGTGATTTCATTTTTATTGCAGGCTAGAAAGGACATTCTGAAGATCCACACCAGACAGTGGACTCCTCGACCCTCTGACACTTTTCTGGAGGAATTGGCAGATAAATGTGTTGGTATGTTTGCATAGTGGTTTCCAACTGCTTGAAAAAATTACACATCTTGCTAAACTTCTCCAACTTGGTATAACAATAAAAATAGTAGTTTTTATTCTTTTTAAGTGCATTTATGTGAAATGATCCTGGAATGAGCCCAAGACAAAGTCTGTGTCTCACAACCAAAATCCTTCCAAGTCCATCCATGAATCTCTACAGGGGAAACTTGCACAAAGTTTTATACTATCAGGACTACAGATTAAAGTTTGTCTGATGGTTTCAGTGGCCCTTAACAATAAACTGTGTCTTTACTTGGCAGGTTATTGTGGAGCAGACATCAAGGCAGTGTGTTCAGAAGCTGCCCTGTGTGCACTGCGGCGTCGCTACCCACAAATCTACTCCTCATCACAGAAACTTGTACTTGATGTCAACTCCATTGCCATCACAAACAAAGACTTTATGTCCGCCATGTCCAAAATGGTGCCAGCTGCGCAGAGGTAGTGTATTTTGCTGCTGTCTCTTTTTTTAGTGTAAACACTACTCTGTCATTCAGTAAATATGATGACAATTGTGATTTTTAGGGCGGTAGTGTCACCAGCCAAGGCCTTGATTCCTGCCATCCGTCCTCTGCTGAGTTCCGCCCTGCAGAACATCCTCCACACAGTCAGCAGAGTGTTCCCGCATGCTGAGCAGGGCTTAAAGAGGAAGAGAGAACATGGTACAGTTCTGCTTGTCCTCTTCTCTTGCTCTGTTTTGCATTCATTTATTCTGGCCCTTGTGTTCTGTTCATGGTCGTGCATTCTTTTATTTAATTTTAAGTAATTTCCTGTGTCCATAAGTAATTACAGAATAGATAACATCTAGATTGATTGTTCATTTGCCAACCTCTTTTGGAGCATCAGTCGGCCACTAGGGATAACTGCTGTAGTGTGTGTTTGTGCTTGTGTGTTCATTTCCAGATGTGGCCTGTGGTGTGTCTGAGGATGACCTGATGTTCAGTGAGGATGAGGACTTGGAGATCTGCTCCAACGTACAGACCCCTCACTCTAAACTCAAAACACCTGCTGCTAATGGACTCCTCAACCTCAACAGGTGGGTTAGCCATTATTCAGAGAAGAATTTTATGCAGCAGGTTTATTTTTTTACTCACTGTGTCTAAAGAGACATTAAAATGTGACTTTCAAATATTAATGCACTGTTATTTTTTATTTCATGAACTTGAAAGTTGATGAAACTTTGGAGACCCTACCACTTGTAAAACACTTAGAACTTCATTAACTCATTAGGCCTAAATTAACTCAGTAGGACTTGGATGCCAAGTCAAGTATTGTCAGTAGGATTTGCCAGCTGATGAGTGTTCCTGAGTTGATAAAAGTGTTCGCAAGCTATGATATCTGCCAAATGGGGGGGTTTCTAAGCTCCGACTTAGAAGGATGCCTTAACTTTTATATTTTTGAGTTCATGAAATAAAACATAATGGTGAACTGTTAACATGTGGAAAAAAAGCTTATTTTAATGAGTATTTACTTCTTTCCCTTTAGAAAATAAAAATAAACTAAATGTGGAATTTTTCCCAGAGAAGCTCAACATTTTGTTTACAACTGTATCTATGGAGTTTAGACTTTTAGTCTTGTGTGTTGTACTTGTCTTCCCTCTGTTCCCTTTATCTTTACTTTTCTTTGAAAACATAATTTAAGCAACTTAATGAGCCCTTGAAAACCTCAGTGAAAATAAGTCTGAACATCCTCACTATTTCACCTATCTCAGTCTCTGTCATCTCTCCTTGTGTAGGAGTGTGCTAAGCCAGCCGACATCCTACCGTCCCAGACTGCTGTTGGAGGGAAGACCAGGCTCCGGTCAGAGCTCCCACCTGGCCCCTGCTGTCCTCCATGCTCTGGAGAAATTCACCGTGTACACCCTGGACATGGCCGTGCTGTTTGGAGCCAGTGCAACTGCACCAGAAGAGACTTGTGCTCAGGTAAATGAGATATTCATGTAGATATTTCACAACAAATAAGAATTCATGAGATGCCTTTGAGTTGGGTCATTTACATTTAAACAGACATTTATTTACATTTAAACAGATCCATAAATACTGCCCTCACACAGAACTGATGTAGCCTAGAGGTGCTCTTTATTCTTGCAGCCTTGTCAAATTCAGTGTGTTCTTTACAGTGGACCTCACTGGCCAAAATGGCTGCCACAGAGACTGTAGTTCATGGGCCCCACCTCCTTACATCATGGACAGTGGGGATAAATATGTACTACAGACAAATAGTAGACATTACCAAAGTGATCTCTTGAAATTGCTTATTTTTCTAATCATAAAATAACCCAAAGGTGTTCAGCACTTTAAAGAGAAGAAAAGCAAACAAATCCTCACTTTTGAGCGAGGGTTTAAATGAGCTGTTTGTACGTTTTGCTATTGTTACAGAGCCAACTGTAGCATTAACATCGGTTTACCTGCTCACATCAGTGTAGAAGAAACGTTGTAAGTTTCCACTGTCTCCAGCAGTGGAAAGCAACGCTAGCTTTAGTTCGTTTTTCTTCTTCTTCTATCACTGCTTTTCTTCTACTGAAGTTAGCTAAATTGGCTAACTAGCTAGTCCCAGTTCAAGTATCGTGTTCTGTGAAAGTGCCACTGTTCTGTATGTTTATCTGTAGATTAACTTCCAGTTTTTGTAAAGCATACCATATATTAGTGTTTCTTCGTCATATGTTCTGCAGATTTTTGTTGAAGCCAAGCGGACAGCTCCCAGTATCCTCTACATCCCTCACATTGGACAGTGGTGGGAAACAGTGGGTCCTGCCTTAAGAGCAACCTTCCTCAGCCTGCTTAGCTCGATCCCTGCCTTCTCTCCTATACTGCTGCTGGCCACCTGCAACCTGCAATACAACCAACTCAGTATGGAGGTATCAAAAGAAGAGTGATACAATATTGACTTGCTGTGGAGCGAAAATAAGATGTCAAAGCACAATGTAGAAGGATTTTCTGAAATGTAGACATAAACTCTACAAAAATGTCTTCCCTCATCCCTCACTTTCTTGCCTCAGGTTCAAGAATTGTTTCGCGTGGAGTACGGGGAGGTTTTCCACATCCAGGTCCCCACCAGCAGAGAGAGAACGAACTTCTTTGAGGACCTGATCCTAAACCAGGCTGCCAAGGCCCCTGCCTCAAAAAAGAAAGCTGGTGAGAAATACATGAATTTGGTAACAAACTACATATCTAAGTTAGCTTTGTGTAGTATGTGATTGACATGGGCTTTGGTGCTTTTCTAATCTCAGGTAATGTGTTCAGAAAAACATAACATTGATGAAACATCCTTGAAAACCACAGGGGTTCAATTGTATAATAAAAATTATGGAATGGACATTAAACTTGTAAACTTTAATTCTGGATGAGGAGAGGGGTCATAGAGCAAAAAATGCAGCATATTTCAGGGCATAGTGCAGAGTGTTAATTTAAAACTACTGATAAAATGCATGGTGTATGAAGTGTATGAGGTTTGAGTGCATTTGTGTCTGTCAACCCTCTTCTCAGTGCTACATGTGTTGGAGGCGCTCCCTGTCGCCCCTCCACCTCCTCCACGTCAGCTGACAATAGAAGAGACCCAAAAATTGGAGGGGCAGGAGGAAAACACCCTCAGGGAGCTCCGCCTCTTCCTGCGTGATGTCACCAACCGACTGTCCCAAGATAAACGCTTCAAGGCTTTTACAAAGCCTGTGGATTTAGATGAGGTAGCTGTTATTAAATTCTATTCTCTCCTAATCGGTTGCCTTATTTGAAGCTCATTTACTAATGGCCAAGTTGTGATATCTGTGTTTTGTACTGTATCCTGTTAGGCCAGGAAGTAGGTTGCTATTCAGTGTTGTTTTACTCTATGGTGGTCTGTCTTCTTTTAATACCTGTTTCTAGCATCTCCACTGAGTAGAGAGATGACTTGACCATCTTTGGTGGCTTGCAATGCTGTCTGCCACAGTTTTTTTATTTGATAGTACCCCTGGGTGGCACCGAAGTCAGACATTTTTAAATCCTACATATAGTTATGTTAAAATGGTAAATAAATGGCTTATCTGCAACCCAGTGAGCTGCTGACACTTATTCTGTTGCTCATATCTGTAGATTATACAGTGGGGTCCAAAATCTCAGACCACTGTCCCATTCAAGAGAATAAGTAGTGGTTTCAGACTTTTGGACCCCACTGTATACACTGAACTCCCATGTTAAATTAGATTCCTTTCTTTATGGTCGTATTCACAACAGTCTCTTTGTGTGTCAGGTTCCAGATTACGCTGAGGTGATCAAGAAGCCCATGGACCTGTCAACAGTTCTCTCCAAGATAGATCTCCATCAGTACAGGACAGTGAAAGAGTTCCTGCAAGATGTGGATCTCATTTGGCAGAATGCCCTTGAATACAACCCAGACAGAGACCCCTCAGGTACAAAGAACACTACTGTGTAAATCAAACTCATGCAGAATGTACCAATTAATTTCTGTTATATCTATATATAGTCTCTGATGATGAATGAAACACTAAACTGTGTGTGTGTGTGTGTGTGTGTGTGTGTGTGTGTGTGTGTGTGTGTGTGTGTGTGTGTGTGTGTGTGTGTGTGTGTGTGTGTTTCCTCCAGACCGTCAGATCCGCCACAGAGCATGTGCATTGAAGGACACTGTCCATGCCATCATTACAGATGAGCTGGATGAAGATTTTGAGAAGATTTGTGAGGACATCAAAGTGTCGCGCAGCACACGAGGTAGATGCTCTGTGTGTCTGTGTGTGATAGTAGAAAATCTCATGATTAACTTTGTCCTAGCCTCTAATTTTAACTCTGACATTCTGTGTGAGCCTAGTTTTAAATATTAACCAGTGTAGATAATTTTAGTTACCCTTGGACTGACTTGACTCTGACAAATATGTAGCGGCTAACGTTGAAAACCTCTTACAAAGTACCTTAGACAACATTTATGCTTTTATTTTCATACTACCGTATTTAATTTCATCATGTACATTTGTACTTCTTTCATTATTTTCCCTCAAAGTACAATTTGGTTGTGATTTGAATCAAGACTGCACAGTTGCGTCCACTTAAACCAGACCTTTCAGTTTAGGTGGACAAAAGTAGTTTCACAGAAGTGCAAAGGTGGGGAAAAAAGCAGTGTGCTTTCTGTTTTTTGTCTACCTCAGGTTGCTCCACTGCCAGGTTTGCTCCCTCCTTTTACCATGTCCTTCCCAAACAGCACAAACCTCCAGCCGAGGCCAAGATCACTGACATGACCCCACAAAGACATCAGGCTGTAGCCACAGCTGCCGTTTGCCCCAATACAAGTGCCTCTACTGTTACAACACCCAAAAACACAGGTAAAAACTACTTTAGATTACAAAAAACAAACAAATAATTAACATAAAAGAACTATAACAAATAAATCTTTATCTCCTTTTGTTCCCCCAGCCCATAGGAAGAAAAGGCGGAAGAGTCGCTGGTCCACTGGCTTACTTGCAAAGAAGAAGTCTTCCTCCTCTCCTCATGTATCCAGAGAGTTGGACTCTGATGAGGATGAGGAAGATGGAGATGACGAAGAGGAGGCTGAGAAGGAAACAGGAGCAGAGCGTGATGAGGGGACTGGTGGAGAGGAGGATCAGATGGAGGTTGATGTAGAATCAGGGCCTGCAGAAGCTCAGGAAGGTGGTTCAGGGCCCACTGAGAGGGAACAGGAGGAGAAGGGAATAGAGGAGGGGAGTCAAGCTGCTGAAGACAAGGTTATCCTGTGTGAAAGCGAAAAAACAGAAAATGACGACCTTATGCAGAATGAAAAAGAAAAGGTGGATAAATCTGTCACAGATGAACCAGGACAGTGGGAAGGAAACATAGCGATGACAGAGGGAGGAAATGAGAACAGTGAAACCATTTCAGAGAACACTAACAAAGACAGCCACACTGACACAGGGGGAGATACCCACGGACAAAAGCTGACAGAAACTGAAATTGTGAAATGTCAGACTGGAAGACTGGCAATTGACAGGAACAACAAGGTAGCCACAGCAGAGGAGGCAGAGCTGAAGAACCATGCTGAGCGAATGGAGGTGGAAGTGACTGAAACATCAACCACAGATGCCTCTGCAGCTGTCAGAGGAGATGAGGATACTAACACAGGTTGGATATCAGTACTGTCTCACAGTCAGAGTTTGGCAAAGAATATATGAAGAGGATTGCTGACCCTCAATCCACTTAATTACTCATGAAAGAAAATCACTAGTGTAGTGTTTCTAGAGATAGAAAGGTGCAGCCTAAGTGTTTCTTTATGCTTTGGGCCTCAGAGCCAATGTGTGAGCAGTCTGTCATCTATTACAGTGATCTTAATATTTGGGTGCATGTGTTTTGTGTCTCAGAGCGGAGTGTGAGGCGAATGACTCGGGCTCTAAAGAATGCTGTGTTGCAGCAGCAGATGATTGATGTGGACAAAGCTCTGCAGATACTGGACCAGGAAATTCCTCCTCTGGTGGTGGACAGAGACAAATTAAAGGTGTGGGATACATGCTGGCTTATTCTACAGTCTTATAGTTACCCATCCATCTGGGTTTCTGCATCTTGACTTGTGTTATAGAAGCCCTAAAAAGCAGATGACCTTTTTTTGTCAATCCTGTTTCTGTACTATGCTCCTTGTATATTGAGTTTGCTAAAAATGTCTTCTGCATGTCATTCCTCTTTCTGTCCTTTCTTCGTTTTGTCAGGAGCTGCTGCAGAGAGTGGTGACCAAGACTGAGGGCTACGAGGTCTACAAGCTGGAGAAACTCTATGCACTGCTCTGCCAGAGCATTTATAGACACAGACGAGACTTCAACAAAACAGCACTAATACAGGTTTGTACTTGACTGTACTGATGAGCAGATGTAGCATTTTTTTCACTGTAGATATTCTGACTTGTCATAGGAGGAAACGCACAGGGGTGAAGTAATAATCTTAACAATGGCTCTCAGTGAACCTGTGTGTGAACAACAATAGTGTCCTGGGACTGTTATGATGTGGTAAAAAGTCTCCACTGAAGAAAACCTAAGATATTCAGTTTTCACATTTTATTGTAGCAATGTTGTCCAAGAGAAGTGTAGGATAATGATAATTACATGTAGCCTTAAAGGAGACCAATTATGCTTATTTCCAGCTCTATATTTTTATTCTGGGACTCCACTAGAGCAGCTTTGCATGATCCCTCAGTCAAGCCTTTGATTTAATCAGGCATATTTAGCTCAGGTGTCTTTAAAGCCCACTTTCTTCTGATTCGCCAAACATCCAGAACTTTGCCAAGTTGCGGCTCACACAGTGTTTGTGAACACCACCTCATCCTCTAAACTAAACTAAAACTAAGTAATAGAATTGATTGGAAATCCATACCCAGCCCAAATTCGATCTGAAATATGTGAGCAGACAGCACGAACATCTGCAACAACAGAAATTACAGCAGGACATCTCTGTTTGGTAAATATTACAGCCTCCTTACCTGCTTATTGTATGATATAACAGTGGATTTAGCCTTTCAATCACAATCCATATATAAACATTTTTCTTTATATGCCTGTTAATATTAATTATCTATAATACTACTCGAGTAGGCTGTTTTGGCAGAAGGAGCTGTGCTTAGAGTGGATGACTCTATAAAGAAATCCTTGACGAGCTGAAAGTAGAAAACCCCATTGGAAGCCTTGCGTTCACCTAAGCTATTGTCTCACAGGGATTACTTTTACATACTTTTACCTCATTATTTGAAACATTGGTGTTCGCTTTATGTTTAATATGGACATCCAACATTGTAATATACACACACACACACACACACACATACATACATACATACTTATATATTTATACACATATATGCATATGACAGAAAATAAAGAAAAGCTTAATAGGCCCCCTTTTAATGTGGAATATTGCCAGTGTTATTCAGTATTAAATGTATAATTTCATGTTTTTGACACAGTAGATTGTTATTTTTTGCTTTACTGTAATGTTTCATATCAGTTGTGCTTCTCTGGTCTTTTTTATTTGATCAGGAGTTGGAACAGGAGATCGAAGACTTCTGTTGACCTTTCTACAACTATAATGTGACCATTTTTGATAAATGTGTTCATCATCTTCACAGCTGTGTAAATATACAAACATTGGTTCTATTTTCATAGAAATCTACAGGCACCTCTATTTGTGCATTAGCTATAACTTTGTAACCTCTTTTGTTTATATTTAATAAAATTGATTTCCTCTAAATGTTATGTGCCTTTTTGTGAGCTCAACATTCAGACTAATGCTGCTACAGCTAGTGAAGAATCATGTCATAGCTGATAATTTGACCTTTGCCATAATTTCCATCAAACCCTGATTCACTTGTCCAGCATATTAGGGGCATTTGTATTAGAGAGTGTCATGTTGGCTTTCTATTCCTGTTTTTCGGGACATGTGGTTGACCTTAAAAAAACATTGCGCAAAAAATAACAGCTGCCATAAATAATTTTCTTAAAGGGTCACTCCACCAATTTTACATGTTAAATGTAATTTAGATTTAGATATATCAAAAGATAGCAAAGAGTTGTATGATGGAAAGTGGCTTGGAGTCAAGAGAAACAGAGAGTTACCTTCTCAGTCAACTGGCCCTCAGGGCTAGAGTGACACTCAGAAGAGCATATACCTCCACAAAAGACAAACCTACACGTTTGTGGGATCCAGATTTTAATCGGGGTCAGATTATAATTTGGATCTGAACCAAGCTCTAGATCTAAACACATCAAGCTTCATACATTATTTCCTGAAAAAATGCCTTATCTCGCAATGTTTAAGAAATTGATTTTAACAAACATTCCTGAATACGCCTTTTTAAGCGGATCGACACCAAATTTGGTGCAAATCAGTTCAGTACGTATGCTAATGCTAATGTAGGGATCTTAATGAAAAATCTGATATATTTATGGTGTTGTCTATGAGTTTGTACCATTTTGTTGATCCAGATAATAATATTCCGGATCTGGAAAAAGAAAATCGTGAATCCGCATTTGTAGGATTATTTGGCCTTGACGGAGACATACTAAGTGCAACTCTGGTAATGAAAATTGTAGGATCCAGTGTTTTTAATTCTGACCCTTTTCAGACACTAAAAGTCAATATATCTCGATGTCAGCTGCATCATTGTTTATTTTTGTGTTTTAAATCCCCCAGATTTCTTGTCGCTACACACTTCTTCTGACCGACCTTCACTTTCTGTATTTAGCACATGACAATCCTAAACTTGCGCCATCGTAATAGCTTGTTTTCTGGCATGTGTTCTCCTGTGGTAGTCATTTTTAACCAGTGGCTGCAGGATGAAATGGATTTTACTGTGAAATTACTAACTGCTACAAATTCAGCTTCGCAACAATGGCATTTCATTTTCGCACAGGTATTAAATAATAAGGCATTTGCACATCAGCCTATCATAAAAAAGATTCCTATTTAAATAAAATGTGGAGATGGTTGAAATAATCAACAGAAAAGCCTGATTAGTAACACAAGACAGGATCAGGTGTAACGCAGTGTCGGTGTTGTCCTCAAGTAGCTTCTACTGCCCTGACAGGTCATGTAAGGACATTTTGGCACACAGCCGGGTCGGGAGACAAATGCGTTTACAGCTCACTTTAAACAGTGCTTAAACATCTTATTCATTTCTGGACAGCACAGAGCTAAACCCACCTTATCAAGAATACATTATAATGGTGGAATATTACAAAGTTTCCAAAATTTTAGAGCACCGAGAGTCGCTGAGGAATGACGTCAGGACGTATCACATTGAATGATGACGCCGTTTGATCATTAAAAAAATCTGCCGTTAAAAAATATCCGAGAATTAGGTCAGCAAACTAACACAGCACCAACCGTCACGTTATGAATGTAACTACTGCGCGTTTGACGATATAACTTTTAGAAACACGCGCCCTGAGTCTAAAATAACCTGTTCCGACGAGGAGAGAGATGTCCGGTGTTTCCAGCATCTGCAGACGGGAGCCGTAGCCGTTAGACCGGTTCGTCCGTCTGTCTGCTTCCCTCCGCTGGGTTCGGGAGACCCGCAAGCCCGAATAACGTTAACGCTACTGTAACCCCGGCCAGACTGGACTGAATGGTTAGCCGGGGGAAGGAGAGACAACGACAGACACCACCAAACAAAACCCGAAGGCTGCTCTGCCGAGACCCAGGAAATTATTCCTCGCCTCGTCTCGACAGTCTGGTAGCAACACAGTGCACATTTCAGTAGTTCCAGTAAGTTTACCGCCAGACGTGATCAATAATAATGACTGGCCCGGCTAACACTGGCTAGTTGGCCCACCTTATATTCATGCTAGACGCTGCTGGGCTAAGTTAGACCTCCATGTGTGTCAATTTATTGCTTTAACATCATTTAAATAATAACGAATTAGCTAGCTCACACCTCCAAATTATTGTGCTGTTATCTGTTAATGCAAATGACCTCATTGTGGCAATGCAGCATAGCATTTTTATTATTATTTCAAACACTATGATCTATCACGCAGACTTTCACACTGATGTCTTAGAAGTGAACATTTGCACCTTTGTTGTAGCACGTGTGTCATCATGAACGACCTATTTGTAAATTAGGCAGTAACTATCTGATTAAACTGAGTGATAACCATTAACACAAAGACATATATAGTAACTAAAATAAAATATTAGTTGCCACCAGGCAAGGTGTGCCATTTGTAAAGTGACATTACATTCATAGTGTAATTTATATTATCATCCTGATATAATTTATATTATTATCCTGGTATAAATTAGATTATTTTGGTGTTGTAACAGTGTGGTCCCTACCAACATTGTGGGAATAACCTGGTAGAGTGGTAGCGGAGCCCAGGTTTGCTTATGTGGTAATTTTTGATTAAAAAAGATCTATGTAGGCACAGAATCAAGTGAAATAATGAAGGTCTAACTAGAGGTATAACTAGATTTTGACAGGGGATGCTTCAGCAAGACAAGGCATGAATATCAAGGTCATTATTATGTTAGCTGACATTGTGCTTTAGTAATGACCATTTCCAAATAAATGACCACAGTCCATTTTTAACACTGTGATAGTGCCTTCCAGAGAGCAGAGGACACTGTGGCTCTTGCCTTCTTTGCCCAGTTTTCATTCAGTTTGATCTACCGGGCCTGATAATTCCAGAGTTGGATTCAAATAATAAGCATTTCGATTAAAGATTAACTGGTGATTTTGTTATGTTCATAAAATTCCCAAAACCCAAGGTGAGATCTTTTAAAAGCTTGTGTCTGCCAACAGTCCAAAACAACATAACAATGATATAAAACAAAAGAAGAGCAAAGAAAGAAAGCAGGAAGTCCTTACCTCCGATAAATCCAAGAAGCTGGAACCAGCAAATATATGGCGTATTTGCTTGACAGATGACACAAAAGATTAATCAATTATTAAAGTAGTTGAATAATCTTCTGTCAACTGACCAATTCATTGTATTGCATGACCACTAATGTGAATGTATTACACATAATTTTGCATTCATTTACCATATCTTGCTGTCCATACTGATATTGGAAAAAAAATCTTAGTGTAATCTTGTTTTTAATCTCAACTATATTGCCCATTAATTAATGTGAGTATACAGGTTAATGGGCAATATAGTTGCTGTATTATGATTCATAATGTGCTCATAATACACCATAATGTGAACCTGTTCTTATCGCAGATTTTGGTGATACTTATTTGGTGAACACTTTGTTGAAATATATGTGGGACTGCAACTTACAGCAGCTTTCACTTGTGATAAAATAAAATTGATTCCTTTGTCTTTAATGATTTATTTTCTACTGACAGGGTGCAGTTGTTTTATTTGACTTATATGACTGAGATATTTAAGGCAAATTATCAATGGCTATCTAAGAAGTATCAGTATATTGTATTATATATACATTTCACTTTTCATTTTTAGTTTTTGTGACAAATTATGTATATGACAAATTCATCTGTTTTGTCCCCCCCCCCCCCTCCCCCCCCCACCCCCCCCCCCCCCCCCCCCGCCCCCCCCCCCCCCCCACCCCCCCCCCCACCCCCCCCCCCCCCCCCCCAGAAATAAATAATTCAATGACTCTGGCATGTGAACACAACCTCCTGAGACATGTGAGCCTCAACACTTTTGCCACAGATCTTCTTTACCCTGAGTAGAAGTAAACAGAGTTTGGTTTGACGATGTCGAGCCGCCGGAAATCGACCACACCTTGCATGGTGCTGCCCTCTGATGTGGTGGAGCAGGAGGAGGTTGAGGAGAAAACGGAAAGGACAAAGGAGGAAGAGGCAGAAGAGGAGGAGGGGAAAGTGAAGGAGGGAGCAGAAGAGGGGCCAACTGCAGAGGAGCTAGGTCAGGCTGTAGTGGTTGTCCCCACACCACCAGATACAGGTACTGTAAGATTCTTTCTGACTGCTCTCCCATGTGTAGATAACAACAGCACTTCATAAGCCCAAATATACACCAGCTTGTACACAAAGGCTCTGTACATCAGAATGAACAGGAATGACATGGGAAATATTTGTCACAATGAATGTTGTTTTATTATTATTATAGATGAGCCCAGTGTCTCTACTGTAGAAGACAGTGAAGTGCTTGATCCCTCACTGAGGCGCAACGCTACAAACCCTCCTGACGATCCAAGCATTGACCAGCCAACCCAGGAACAACAGTGTGATGTGCCCGAGGAGGGAGGAGCAGACCCTGCGTCAGTTGCTGCCATCTCTCTCAGCAAGACACCCATCATGAGGATGAAGACCAAATCTGAACCCAAGAGGATCGCTGTGTCCCTGAAATCACCAGACGAGGCAGTGGACGGTTTTGGAGGAGGTGGCGAGGGAGAGGTGGGAGGAGAGCAGGAGCCCATCGAAGCCCCTCTGGGCCCAATGACTCCTGTTGAGATGCTGCTGCATGACTCCATGAAGCTTGGAGGTGGCGGCTTGCTTATCAGCCCGCCCTCAGAGCAGCCAAGGAAATCATCCATTTTAAACCCCACAGTCTTGCCTGCTGGCCTTGCACAGGTAGAGGACTTTGATTATACAAGGGTTTAGTAAACATATTTCAGCAGCATGGGTGTAAGAACACTCCATTTACACCTATCTGTGAAAAATTCATACATGTTTTCAGACTCAACAGCAGTCTGCACTCCTCAAAGCTGCTGGTAGGCTTTGGATAATGGGTGGTCATAATGCTAAATATTCTCAACAGGGAAGTTAGAACTTAACTTCAGCAGTGTCGCACCTTTGCCGCTGTGTAGCATTAGCCATCTCAATATTTCTCATCTCCCTCCTTCTCTTCATTTATTCCAGGTGCTGTCAGCTTTCCAGGCCCAGCAGAGTGCGGCAGCAGCTCAGCCTCAGCTTCTGATTCCCCTCAGCAGCATCCCCTCCTATAGTGCAGCTATGGACACCAACCCTCTGCTGGGCAGCACATACAAGAAGTTTCCTTACCCCTCCATGGCCGAGATCAGCAGCCTGGCAGCACAGACACAGTTCACAGAGGAGCAGATAAAGGTAGATGAAAGTGTCAGTCAAATAACCTCTCCTGACAAACTATATCCCCCCCTGTCTGTCTCTTTGCTATAAGATATCTCAAAAAGCTACAAATGGAAGCTCCTTACTCTGTATACATTGCTAAATAAAAAAAAAAAAAACTTAATTATGAATTTGGAATTTAAGTTTGAAATATACTTAATTTAATATAATATGAATACAGTATTTTGTTAATGGTGATCAAATGTCCTCGATCTCCATCCAGGTGTGGTTCTCAGCTCAGCGTCTGAAGCACGGTGTCAGCTGGACCCCTGAGGAAGTGGAGGAGGCCAGGAGGAAACAGTTTAACGGCACGGTGCACACAGTGCCGCAGACCATCACTGTCATACCCGCTCACCAGCTCTCAGCTGCTGCCAACGGTCTGCAGTCCATTCTTCAGACCTGCCAGATAGTGGGCCAGCCTGGCCTGGTGTTCACACAGGTAGGTAAGGAAAGAAAACATGCCATGTCTAACAAGACTCAGCTTTGATGCTTTGCCTCGCATTGAACCCAGTCACCGTAAAAGTAGTGAGACTTTGACATGCTTTTGTTGCGTTTTAAGTGACTTGTATTCAGTCAGCTTGATTTGACTTGAAACAGATTGACTTTGAATGCATTTAACAAGTTTGATTGAACATGAACATGAACACAATATTAACATGGCATGTATATTTGCCCATTGATCTTTTACAGCAGTTTCAAAACTACTAATGATTTTATGTTTTGTTTTTTTTTGTCTCAAAATGCCAACTGTTAGCAGATAGGTCTAGCATTTTGTGGTGTCTATCTAATTTACTCTTAATGATTGTACAGTAACAGGGCAGGGTAATAGAAGTGGTATACTGTAGGTTACTCTGTAATCCAGGTTATTTCAGGTAATTATCAGGTAATTTCCTATATGCTGATATTGGTATGTGTTGAAGAGATTCTTCCATTAAATTTTATTTTAGTGTATTTTTAATAACACTGATCAAATAATGGTATTTACTGCAATCTCACAGAGCATGCCATAACTATGAGGATTTTCTGGGAAACAACAACTATGGAGTTTGTGAAAATAACATCTTACACACACGCAGACCAATGGTTGTCACGCCAGCACACATTACACTGAAGATATATTGCAGAGTGAATATGTGAATTTTTGTACACCATTTGGTGTGTGGAGACCTACCTCTTTTTCACTTAGCGTGCAGTTTAAGGGCCCCAGTAAAGTTTTAAAAATAATACACTAATAATACACAATAATCACTCAAACAACAAATACATCTCAGTCTGATTATATGTCTCATCCTCACATTCTGTGTGTCATTTTCTGACTCTGTGTAGGTCGGTCCAGGGGGAAACCTTCCAGTGACCAGTCCCATCACACTGACAGTGGCAGGGCTGCCCAGCCAGTCCCAGAGCTCCAGCAGGGTTTCCTGCCAGCCCACCCCAACAAACAGTGAGCTGAAACGGGCTACCACTGTCCAGCCTCCCTCTCTTTCTCCACAGGTGGAGACAACACTTCAAGCTGGCTTTCAGTCAAATACTTGTTTGGTCTTGTGCTCTCATTGCTGTCAATGAGCAAGTAAAACTTCTTTAATATATAACTTTCTCCCTCTCTCTCTAAGGAGAACTCGGCCCTCAGCGCTGACACATTCAGTATGCGGCCTAAGAAGTCCAAAGAGCAGCTGGCAGAGCTGAAAGCCAGCTACCTGAAAAATCACTTTGTCACTGATGCTGAAATCGCCCGACTGATGAAGCTCACCAACCTGACAAAGGGAGAGATAAAGAAATGGTTCAGTGACACCCGGTACAACCAGCGCAACTCCAAGAACAGCCATGTCATTGTTTTCCATGATGGAGGGGGCAGAGGAGGTGGCAGCTGTAGTAGCAGTGCTAGCACTACTATTGTCATTGACTCAAGTGATGAGAACCCCACATCTCCCCATCCTCCCTGCACACCTCCTGTGAAGGAGAAGGAGACACGGCCCAAAACATGGAACCCATTTCCAGACTTTACCCTTCAGAAGTTTAAGGAGAAGACACCGGAGCAGCTGGTGGTGCTGGAGGAGAGTTTTGAGAAGAGCAGCACCCCATCAGATGAAGAGCTGAGCCGCCTGAGGACAGAGACTAAGCTGACGAGGAGGGAGATTGACGCCTGGTTCACTGAGAGACGAAAAATGCCATCTGTCAGTACCTCCTCCCCGGATTCTTCAGAGGGAGGGAAGATGGAGGCAGATGGAGGAAAAGCAGGAGAAAGAGGAGGAATGGGAGGAGCAACCTCTTCTTCTCCTTCTGCCTCTTCATCTCGTAAAGGTAGTCAAACTCCTCCTGGAGGTCGCAGTAAGCAGCTGCCCACTACCACCAGCAGCAACAAGAAAGACTTAAAAGATAAAACTAAAAAGTCTCCAGAGCAGCTCCACATTCTGAAAGTTGCGTTTGTGCGGACCCAGTGGCCCACACCAGAGGAGTACGACCAGCTGGCAGAAGAGAGCGGCCTTCCTCGGTCCTACATTGTCAGCTGGTTCGGGGACTCTAGATACTCCTGGAAGAATGGAAACCTGAAATGGTTCTTTCAGTACCAAAGTGGCAACGTCGAGGGGGCGAACGTCGGAGGAGGCAATAAAATGGGAAGCGGCAGCGGTCGAAAAAGACGTGGTCGAAATCGTGGTTGGGGTCGGTCCCGAACCAGGAAGCAGCCAAGACGGTCTGCATCCTCCAGTGCAGATATCGACAGATCTCCACCGGCAAAGAAATTCAAGACTGGGAGGGAGATCCTGAAGGAATACTACCTGAAGCACCACTTCCTCAATGAGCAAGACCTCGATGAGCTTGTCACCAAGACCAACATGAGCTATGAACAGGTAATGAAAATATGTTTCATGTTATTCTTTTATAACTACTGACCCGTCAACCAAGGCACCCGTCTCTCAAACGTTTCTTAATGCTCAGGTAGCTTAAAAATCCATCTTATGGACACTGTTAAGCTTAAGAGGTGTTTCCAAAAAGCACTGTAATTTAAGTCTTTTGTCATGACTTCTCTATCAAGTGATACTTAGATGCCAAATGAGTGATGATGTTTAAATTACACACAGCAAACACACAATGCAGCAGCTAAATCAAGTGTTTACTCTTTTAAACTGACTTCTACCCAGTAACATGAATCATAAAGTCAACAAGGGCAACAAGCTGAAGACTGAATTAATTATAATTAATTATAATTAATTATATAGTGCAGCTTACCATCATCATTTCCATCATCATGGTACTGTAAGTCAACAGGAGAAGCTCTTAATGCACATGCAGTTGCACTTAGTTCTGCTTTGGGAAACAAGTGTAAAAGTTTAAGTGTTTGTAGCAACACTCTTTGAAAACATTTTTAACTTCTTGAATTGATTAGCCATGAGCACTCATGGTCATGAGTGCAAATCCCCCTAGCAGTACTCCCAACGACCCACCATCATGAAATGTTTATATTAAATATTTTGATTTATTTAATTAAATTTGAATATGTTTATTATCTGAATTGGTCCTGTGTAATAGTAGAATGTAAACTTGTCTTCATGTCATTAAAACTGCCAAAGTCCCAGAAATATCACGGATTATATCACGGATGGTGTCCTCAATAAGAGCGACAACTCTGCCGTTCTCACACAGTTAACATGTTTCTCTGTCCTTGAAAAGGTGAGGGAGTGGTTTGCCGAAGTCCAGCGACGCTCAGACATGGGGTTGGATCCCTTCCAGGAGGCAGCTGCAGGGAGGGCGGTCGGAGACGAAGGAGGAGGGGAGGAGGGAGAGGAGACGCAGGGAGAGGCGTCGACAGCCACAGAGGACCAGACTGGCACTGGGGGGGGAGATGAAGACGACGATGAAGAAGATGAGGAGGATGATGCCGATGATACGGACGACAGTGAGGTTTGGGAACCATCACGTAGTGTCAGGAAATCCTTGTCAGTTTCTGAAGACTAACGATTGTGGAAAGCCTGGTGAAACATTACAGAATGTTACAAGAGAAATCCTAGGATGATCAATGCTGGAGGAGAGTTAGCTGAACCAAGTCTTTCTGCCACTGGTTGCTTGTGTACACATTTACAACATTAATTAACTGTTTTTTCAAACTATTTCTGAATCATGTCTACATGAGACTAACAGATGAACTGTTAACTTTAACTCATTCTCTCAATACTTATCTTATTAGCTGTACGTAATGTGTCACAGACAATTATCATGGTAAAGTGGGAGTTTGTAGCAAACCCTACAAATCTTCAGTGGCAAACTTTGATAAAGCTCAGAAAACAACAGTTACACAATATTATGTCAAAAAAAGAAAAATACTATTAAGTGAAATCTTCAAGCTGAGCTGAAGATGAAAACTGTTGAGATGAAATAGTTGCCTAAGAAGATGGTATATCCATCCACTACATCGTTCTTTAGAAGCAATTGATGAATACCGACTATTGTACGTGAGAGATTTTAGGAGGAACTGACAGTTTTAAATGTCCACCATGCTCCTTGTTAAATTTGCACTCCTTGCTTTCTTAAATCAAGCCATTAAGGGAGATTTATTTACACATTTATGCTGCATTTCCTTGAGCAGGAGTTTGTTATGCTGTTGTGAGCACAGGCCCAAATTCAAACTTCGGTCTCCAGTGTTATGAATGTTTCACCCCTGGTCCCAAACTAACTGCACATACAGAAAGAAAGACATATCTGTTGTGTCAAAGGTGCTAAAAAACTTATCCCCGCTAGATGTCACTGCTGAGCAATGTCCCAATGAAACTGGCATACATCCAAAAGTGGAACTGGTTGATTTTTCATGTTACTGTATCACCTGTGAAGATCACCATCGCCATAGACCAGGATGTTTGAGCTGACATTGAAATCAGGTATTTTATCTCTGTGGGATAAAGACCTAACATGATAGGGGAAAAGTACCTTAAAGCTGAATGAATGCCAATGCCATGATGCTTTTAAAGAACGCAGGATGTCTACTCAAGTCTTCCCTCTGTAGTGGCTCATTGTTCATTAATATTATTAGTATTCTAGATTTTTAACTGAGCACCTATAGATCTGATGGAAAAATTCCACAGTATGTGTTTAATATTAACTGCTATTAATGTTTTTAAACAAATTTTTCACCTTTTTGATAGAACTCATCCTGTGCTATTAAAAACTTTTTAAAGGGGTTTGTGTAGATTCAGACAGTGTGAGGCTTTTGTGCCAAAGTTGAATGTTTTGTCTTGTGAGCAGTGAGCTACAGTTTGAAGCAGTGGCACAGTTTGTGAAATAAATAATGGCCACTGTGAGGAAGACGTCTGGGTCCACTGAAGTAAAAACAGAAACAGAAATATTTCGCTGCAGTGTTTCACTTAGAGATGGCTCGTGATGGGCTTATGATGGATTGAATGGATGGACTGAATTTTTACAATGGGTTGCAGTTTTCCCCAAATCATGTAAATGTAAGCACCAGCTGCAGCTCCAGTGTGAATTTAAAGTAAATCAGTCCACAAGTTATCAACTTGACAAGACTGCTATCGCCACCAAATCACTGACACCTTGCCTTTTAGGTTGGGGCTCATGACAAAAACGAGGCCTATGAATCATTTTGGGTCCTGACCTGTACTTTAAGAAACACTGTTTAACAGTATTTCAAATAATAATTTGACTCCAGTCTGCACTGAAGAGAAAAATGTGAAGCACCTAAACTAAACTTTAAAAAAAATGCACTTTGTCCACTTGTGTTCACAGTGGACTAAATCATGATTAGGCACCTTAATCTCTTATTATACCATGAAATGGCTCTGAGAGACCAAATCTGTTTTGTATGACTAAGAACTGAACCAGTATTTTGCCTTTTTTTATCCTAAGTGTGTTTTCAAGGGGAGGAATATTACCAATTTATCCACTTTTCTAATAATATGTGTTGTTTCATATTTGGATGTTTATACGGCTCAGAAAACTAGTAGAACAATCACCTGCCGCTTTTGTTCGCTAAATTGCACAATTTGAGCCCAGTTTTTAATCATTTCTCCTTTTAAAAATGCGCATGTGTTATATTTGTTGTTATGTTTTGTACTGTTGCTTTAAATCATGAGAAGTGTCTCCCATCTCCTTCTCTGCTCCCACATGCCCCTGTCCCTGACTATTTAGCCCTCTTGTCCAGTCCACTTTTGTAAAATAAATGCCTAGATTTCAAGATGTGCACTTCCTAACACATGTTTCTGCAAATGTTAGCAGTGTCCTGTTGGTTCTCCGTCTCATTAAATTGTCTACAACACAAGCAGACAGACTGACAGGGCTATAGAGACATCTTCGTAAGACTGAAACCATTCAGAAAATTAAAAAAAAAAAAGACATTCTTGGAAAATTCACTTTTTCTCTCGTGGAGGGAATTGTGACGCCTGAAGAAACAGCACAGCATTCCCTCTGTGGTGGGATGTCTACCAAATAACGCTCCTCTTTCTCACTGTTTTTTCTTCATGCTTTACTGCATTAAGACGACAGGACAATAGACTGGAAACTGTCTCAAATACAGTTCTTCACTGACAGGGGAGAGACTCTGATGAAGCTTTGCAGATAAACCTATGTGCCTACATGGCTCGTATACTTGTTTGAACATAATTTCAGCAACTCTCGACAAAAGATGAGAGAGTTTGTGAGTGCTTTGGAAATCAGAAATTGTTGGCTGATTGTTACAGGAGGCTTGTTCAAACTAAGGTGTGATGCATGACCAAGCTCTGCTTTCTGCTGACGCTAAAAGATGCCTAGATAATCTGAAGTTGACATTGCAAACTTCTGTTGTAAGTCCTTAAACGAATACCTTGGTGTTCCGAATTTTATTGTATTTTGTTACCAAGCACTTGTCACACTACATGTTGGCACCTTCAGCGACACAAAATGCATTTTAATGAGTGTCTTTGAAACCAGTGTGGCCTGTTAGCTCTAAACTAGCTAAACTAGCTAGTTTATGGCAACTAAAGGAGAGTTGAAACCAGTGTGTCATAATGTGACAGTTGCCTGGCCATGAAAAATAACAAATTCAAAATGTCAAGGTACCTTTTGTCTAATACTGCATGCAATAACCAAGACGAACAACTGCTCATTTTGTACATAGAGTGTTTTGGGTCGTTATACTTGGCACAGTAGAAGCCTAATCTGGGATTACATTTATTTTTTATCTGTAATAATACCAGTTACTTTATAATTACCAAGTTGACTTCAACCATGGACCTGTTTTCCTTCTTAAAAATGATTCAAATTTCTCATCATCATCATTGACTCTAGAACCATTCATTAAAGTCTTGTCCATGTTAGCTTGGCCAAGGTTGCTTTGAGTACCCAGCTCCATTTTGAGCAACAAGTTAAGGTAGTCATTTGCTTGGACCACAATTGTGGTAATTTTTTGGCAGCCATTTTGTGCTCATTTGTAACTATTTGAATTCTGGTACTTCACATGCAAATTTGTATACATGCTAAAAAATGGATGACCACAATTTGCTTGTTTTAGTTCACAAATTAGGCTTAATCCTGTGTCCAGGTATCCAACCCCCGGTCTTTTACAGTGTGCTCTTTCTTTACTATAGCCAGTCCATTTTGAATGGTTTTATATGTTTCTATCTATGAAAACTGTGTCATTACAACTCTGTCCAGACATCAGTGGATTGCTTGTTAACAATACCAACTCATACAATACGTACAACAGAGTAGTGTTTTTGAAATAGAATCTGCTTTAGAGTTCAGCCAGTGTTGCCTGAGTGGCTTTTTGTTACTTTGGTTGCAAAAAATAAAGAATCAGAACTCAATAGAAAAGACATGCACTTATTTAAAGGAACTGCAAAGACTACAATTCTGGAAGCACCTGGGAAATTATTTTGCTTGCTAATAATTTGTAAAAAATATAAGGCTCTACACATCAGCTGTTTCATAAAGATACATTCAATATAATAGAAAACTTAATATAAATGTTAACACTTTAAGTTGCTTAGAGAGGCACTCCATTGACTTTGCACATGAAGTTCAGTTTACTTGTCATGAGGAGTACTACTCAGCCTTTGTATGATGTCTTCCGTGGCTCTGGGGGGAGCTTTCCATAGTTAAAAAAAAAAAAAAAAAAAAAAAAAAAATCCTGATGATGTCATAGTGATGTCATTAGGGTCATCTCAGATTTGTCTTGATTCTTCTCCATTGTAAATTAGTAATAAAAGTCGGGGTTTAGAAGGAAGGGAGAGTCTACTGAAAGACAAATCTGTTGTATTGTGGGAAATGTAGCATCTGGTGTTTTTGGAGCTTGGTGCATAGCATACTAGATATAAAGGTAGGATATCTCAGCCTTTTGACAGTTAATATTATCTCCATATCAGGTGAATGATAAGAGTATTGGTAGAAACAGAGCCAACTTGGCTTCACTACAGTGTAACCTGTGTTCAGTAAATCAAATATTTTCCCCAGGTCTTCTGAGGTGCTGTGTCTCTTCTCTGAGTTGTGGTTTAATATCCATCACTCATCATGTATCCCAGTTAACCTTGTGCAGTAGAGCTACAAGCTAACATTGTGATCAGAGTAGTTTACCTGCTGTCCTATTATGCTCATATGTCATAAGTGTATCCTTCGCTATACTTCCGCTATAGTCCTCACTCGTTTTCTGTATTTAGACAAGTAGTTGGTTGAATGTTTCTTACAGCTATCAGAGATTCAAATGTTTTCACTATATAGCAGCCAGCTTTTTGGTAAAAAAAACAAAACAAACATTTTGTCAGAAATGTAATATACTGTACGTATAAATGGAGATTTTTTTAAATTCATTTACAGTGGAATTTTCACGTTCTGGTTATTCTGATCTAATTTTTATCTGCTGACAGTTTTTACCCCAAGTCATTGCTTATGATGGACATGCTTTGCTTTTAACCGCAAACTGCACAGTTTTCTCTTTGTTCCTGCTTCAGTATAACTCATATTTCCAGATCTGTTTACTGAGTGATGACAGACTCCTGTGTTGAGTAACAGTTGGTT
Source organism: Seriola dumerili (assembly GCF_002260705.1). NCBI lineage: Eukaryota > Metazoa > Chordata > Actinopteri > Carangiformes > Carangidae > Seriola > Seriola dumerili. Next base: position 5,753,648 of record NW_019174446.1, on the reverse strand, counting down.
CCATAGACACAGATACAGTAGGACGAATACAATGATCTAACTGTATTACACTACCTTCATAAATGATGTGTTAATCCAAACACAACAGATATTTACTGTGCCATTTTAAAATGATGTCACCCCTGACTTTAACTGACAGACCCAGTTCTTAAAAATAAGCTGTGATCACCTTACCCAGTACACCCGATTGATGACTCTAGGGGATTCTGGGAATGAAACTGACTTACTTGAGGTTAAACTCTTTGCAGGCAATGCAGGCAAAGAGGATTTTTCTGTCTACAACGTTCATGACCAAACTCAACTAAACAGTTCAACTTCGTCTTATGCTGTGTCTAGGGAACTGACATTTCCATCTATTTCTACGCTCTGCCTGTACATCGGAAATGTGTAAAAAAAAAAAAAAAAAAGAAGAGAGTATCTGTCATAAAGTTTGATGAAACACAGTATGTATGTGCTATCGCCTCTGCAGGCTTGCTTTAGAGAGCTAAACAAATTCTATGTGGCCCCTGCAATCATCAACTTGAAGCTGCCAGCTGTGAGGCAAACAATTTGTGCAATGTTAATTTAAAATCCCGGCTGTTGTTGACGCTCTGGCTTGATTTTTAGCTTGATTTAGAAAAGATTTATATTTTATACTTGTTTGAGGACAAACCCCAATAAATTTTGATCAAAAGATGTGTACTTGTGCGCAGTATTTTGCATCTTTTCCTTTGAACACAAATGTGATATGACTCAATCAAGACTACACACAAATACCGAGTTGAAAGTAGTATCCCCTTCAAACCCTGTAGTCAGTCACCATTTGTTTCCTCTGAGTCTTCGCAGCACCATTCCTGACAGATACAGACTTACTTTGTAGGGACAGCAATGTATGTTTACAGATGCAAATATTAGCCTTCATGTGGTTTGACTAATGACATAATACCTTGACTCTGTGGCAAACAGGAAATATGACATTGGCACTGATGAGAGAAGGGAAGTAAGTATAAATCCAGCTGTGGCTTGGAGAGGGCATCATATTACAGTTGGTGTGGAGAGAAAAACAAGCTGACAAGACGAGTGAGGTTAGTACAACTGAAATGATCAATTTGTTTCACACCTTTAATGTTATAGAGTCCTCACAAAGTGTTTTCTGTCTCTTAGATGTAAGTAGCAACATATGTGCATTTTCATTTTCAAGACATTGAAAACTATTACTGACCTCAGTTTATTTGTCTATGTCCATTTGTTTAGAACATTCAACTTGTCCGTAGTCATCTGATGTCGCTATTCTCCTCCACAGTAAAGATGCTGTGGACTCTGTTGCTCCTCTCTCTGATTGGTAAGTAGCTCACTTAATGCTCATGCATGTTAGTTATCTTACTGTAAATGGTCAAAACAAACTATTTCATTGTGTTTTGCTGTAACTTGCTTCAGACTCCCCAGTACAGCACAAATAATGTCATCATTTACAAAGAGGATTTGACTTAGGTATTGACTAAGTACTGAAGGATGAGTGCTTTGTGATCTTGTGATTTCTTACACAGTTATTGCACAATTTGACTCGTTGTGTCAAAACGCCTCACAAGCCAAATGTGACAGAACGCTTGGAGCTAAACATCTTTTTAAATGACATTTCTGGAACAAAACCATACACACATGCACCATCTGAATTACTCTTCCAAAGTAGCAACAACACGCTGATGAACTTAACACAAAACACTGCAGTCATTGCAACTTTGTAAATGTTTTTAATTTTGTCATACAGGCTTCACATAACACAAAAGTCCTGGAGTTTGATGCAGCTGCAGCCTGTAAATTGTACTGTTTTATAAAAACCTACAATTACTGTAACTGTTTCTGAATATTTTGTAACAGAAAATGTTTACACTGTACTGTGAATATGGTGTAAAGTAACTCTGGTGTAAAAAAAAAAAAAAACAATAAAAATTACAATTTTATACACAAGTATGGGACCACTAGTGCCAATAGGTCACATACAGCTTTGTCTGAATGTATGCATTGGCAACACTGCACAATCTACTGCCACTTACTCACTCATATTCATAGTCAAGGTCTATGACTCTAACACTGTTCCTATCACATGGAACCTGTACCTTTCCTGTAGTTGAAAGTTGAAGACCCGTTCTCCAATCTCAATGCCCATATTATGGCTGCTGCCATGTAGCGACTGAGGCAGGCTGGGCTTTGCTCCACCAAAGGGGCCCTTATCTCATCTGAAATACGTGTCTATTGCCAGGTCTTCTTTGTTCATGCCCTCATCCTCCACCTCCTCTCTGTTGTCCTCTTCCTCTCGTCCTCACTGCTTCCATGTTTGTGAAGTTCTTCTCACAGAAGCTCACCTGAGGTCTATCAGTAGTGATAAGGCTAAGACTGATTGGTTTTAGTGTGTAAGCAATGGCAAATAACTAACAAGCAATAATATAGCTACCAGTAACTTTACGTGACATTACATGAAAAAAAAACAGCAATTCTAATATAATCTTCTGCTGTTTCAGATTTCACAGGAGGCACATACTTAAATGACAATGGCACAGGTAGGAATTAATGCATCTCTTTACAGGAATTAATGTAATTTTTTTCAAGTCATTTCAAAAAAGTAAAGTTATATTTCTATATAAATATATGAGGTCAAAATTTTGAATTGACTTGTTTTCTGTTTTCATCTACAGCTATCTGCAACAACACAGCAAACAGCACACTGAAAGGGAACACAACTCAGTCATCAAGCTACAGTGATGGAAAAATCACATTGTACTCTGACAGAGCTATTGATGGGAATATGACGACTTGTGCTCACACCTCTGAGATGGTCAACTCCTGGTGGAGAATTGACCTGCTGGGTGTCTACAATATTTCCTGTATCGCTATCTACAACAAGAATCATGGCAATGCTAATATAAAGGGTTCTCAGATCTTCATTGGGAACTCTCGTGAGATCCCTCCTCTCATGAGCACTGACACCAACACGTAATGCCTTCATGCTGCGTTTTCAGGCGTTGGCATGTTCATTCTTTTCTTGCCATAATACACATTTCTAACTTGTACCTCTGTGGCTTGATTTTACCGAGTTACAATTTAAGTTAAATATCACAGCATCTTTTTCAGCTTCCACAGCTCCAAAGAAAACAGTCAGAGATTTCATCTCAGAACCACAAAACATCACTCTTCAAGCCCTTTCTGTTTCTCTGTCTCTAACTGTGTGTTCATCTTTTTCTCTCCTCAAGGCATGTAAAGATCACGAAATTCACAATGGGCAGTTACAATTGCTTTAATTTTAATGGAGAAGCGGTGGGACGCTATGTGACTGTGTTAACACCAGGATCACATTTTACAGTTCTGTGTGACGTGAAGATCTGGGGCAGCTTAAAAGGTGCAACACATATTCTCATCCACAAAACTATGTGCTTATTTAATGCAGTGCACACATACAGTAACTGTAAATGACATATTAATAGCCTTACATAAATACTGAAATTTCTCCTTTCCAGTATAATGTGGACAAATAGTCTATTTTTTTCTATTTTCTAGAATCACCTTTTGTACTGATCAACCAGAGTAAGACGTGGGAAGAGGCCCTGCACTACTGCAGGGACAATGACATGGACCTGGCTTCCATCCTTGATGAAAAGGACCAGGTCTGGGCTGAGCTGGAGGCCAAAAAGGCCAACAGTCCCCATGTGTGGCTGGGCCTACGCTATACCTGCACCCTGGACTTCTGGTTCTGGATTGAAGATCATGACTTAAACTACAATTGCTTCAAAGGCGAAAAAGTCAATGAGTGCGGCATGAGTGTTGCCATGGACGTAAAAGGGGAACATTTCTGGTCCAGCAAGCCTGACACTGAGAAATTTAATTTCATCTGTACAAAGAAAGAGAATTGAAGGTTTTGTTTTGCTGGTCCTTTAATTTGGACATGTGGCAATGGCAGCATTGTTGTGTTGTGATGAATTCTCCTCTAATATGTGTCTTGGGTGTTGGGTCCAGGCAGCAGCTGTCCAGATAAAAGAGATGGGATAAAGCAAAGAGCTGTTCTTCTCTCACCTGAAGCATAAACTGATATAAATAAATAAATAAATAAAAAACTGTTTGCTGTTTTAATAACTGCAAGTTTGTTAAGACTTTTGCTCCCACTATTTTGAAATGTAATCACTGATGTTAGGTTATTAAGAAAAGTTTTTTATTCTACTCATGAAAATGGATCATTGGCATTTGAACCGGCTATCCACATGTTGTTGATTAATTCTGATATGAAAAAACATACTAATTCAGAAATGTTTGTGATGTATCTCAAATTTACAGAAATGGAAAATTGCTCTTCATATTAAATACATTTATGTATTTTGTATACCTTAGCTGATATAAAACACTCTGATTTACAGCCTTCATTATTTATTTTTGTTTGAATTGCATTTTCTGTGTGTTTTATTTCCTCTGAATGTATAGAAAATACATTACCTATATTAAGCTCGGCTTATATTCATGTGTGGGTTGACTTGGGCACTGTGAAGACAAATTTGCCTTTCTCGGTGCATGTTTTTGTTATGTCAATATCGAGTTAAATAAAGGTTGAGGTATTTGTACATTCTCAGTGTGCTGCATATTTTCAGCATCCACCGGAACCTTTCTGCCCGGAACTATAGTCACGGGATGTTGTATTTGTCGTGCAGTTAAACGACTGTGTAATCACGAGGGTGTAAACAAACGGTACACGAGCTGCAGTTACCTGTCGTTTTGTTTGTTTGTTTGTTTCATATTGAAATTTGGGAATTAATGCTACTCTTCGGGTCCGGATGGAGATATTAGGAAGCACGTTTGACGACTCTGTGTTTTCGGAGGCGAGAGACCGAGTCTGTGTGTCTCTGTCTTCTTACAACGCCAAACTGTGTGAACCAGAGGTGAGAGTCTATGTTCAACACAAACCTGACTGATTAACATTAGTTAGAGCTGGAAGACTAGCACTTAACTCAAGACACTGAACACTGACAGGACGATAAAACTACGAGTGAAACTGTTAGCCTGCTAACTTTAACACAGCTGGAGTTTTTCCCCAAAAAACAGAACAATGTAATTTATTAATGACATATTTTTTAAATAAATAATGATAAACGCCATGTAATGCCCCTCTTTCAAATAAATTCAGACTTTATACTTCTTTTCACCCAACGTCCTAAGATAGTTAACCGTAAATCAAAGTAGCATACAGTGGATATTACATTTGACCTAAAGGCTAGCAGTAAAAGCAGCTAAGGAGCAAACAAAATAAAAATACAATGTCTAAGTAGTTACATATTTTGGCTACTTGCTTTTTGAGTGAATGACCTTAAATGTGTTATCCGGTTACATTAGATGTAGTCTATTTTTACTGTTATTTTCTGTGTATGTGAAGTGTATTTTTTTGATTTAGTGAAATCTTTTCGTCTTAGATACAATGTCGGGGCAAAGTAAGTGAGCCATTTGGATCATTGTATTGTTCTTGTCCATACTAAATCATTCATATCATCAAAATATTCACAGTGTAGCTTAGAAAAAATTTGTAAACCTCTATCCTAATGACTCCAGCGAAAGCTAACTGGAGTCCTGTCAGTGGAACCACATTGGAGGTGAGGATTAAGCTACTTTGACAAACAAAGGAGAAGGTCAGAACCGAGTGTACACCTGGACCACGTATGGTCAGTGTGCGAAATTGAGGATGTAGTTGAAAACTATTGTGCGAAAAACAAATTTCATTAGGTCATATTTCCATTGTGCCTGGTGTCAGCCAGTTTCAGCCCTCTATCTGTATCTTCTCTCCTCCTCTCCGTGCTCACATATACAGTATTTTAACACAGCTGAATTCCCAACAAAGCTGTTCTTGTTTACAAGTTCTTCTGTTTCTGTTGTCAGACAACGTAACGAGTTTGAAATAGTGACTGAAACACAGCCCATTAAGACTACATGTTAACCAGCAGTCCCTTCCTAACCATTTGTAAGCTGCTCCTGCTTAAATCCTGATTTGATAACCACTGACAAAATCATCACCAAACACATAAAGTTAAAGACCATTATTTCAGACAGGCTTGTATCAGCGGATCTTTATTTGGTCACAGCAGTATTTCAATCAGATCCCATTTTGTGACCAATTAATACTAAATGGAGCAGACTCGAAATACTCAATTAAGTGCTTTTTAAAAATTGTTGTCATCTTTTCTCACCTTGTTTTTCTCTGTAGTGGTTTTGTGAGAGTGTTGCCCTTGACACAGATGATTCTTTGGAGAAGCAGAAAGTTTATAAGTTTAGAGGTGACTTGGCTTTGAGACAGGGGAACTATCAGGTAAGTAAACAGTCAATCAACTCTAACTTCAAATATTCATCAAAGACCACTGTGCTTCACCAGTATTGGAGTTAAACTACCTGTAAAGTTGGTGGCCAGTGACAGAAAAAGGAATGGATGCTCAGAGTTAATTCTCCTTAAAAATCTTTATTTTCATTACTCAGCTTGTTTATTGCAAAACTGTTGTTTTGAGCCACTATTAGCCTGTTTCCACTATGTGGTACTGGCTCAATTCCACTTTACTCCACTGGGCAAAAGTTGTGGATAGTACCTGGGATGTTTTTTGATATCACCTCCACTGAGGCAATACCAAAAGGCGAAGTGAAAACGCTGCAGACTACTGATTGGTCAGAGAGAATCATGACTACTGTGCAGCATTGTGCTAAAATGATTTTGTGATGGTCCAGAATACAGCAGCCTGTCTGGTCTTTGATCAGCCTAAAATAGCACATGTTAGTTCTCCACTCATTGACCTCCACTGGCCGCCCAAATCAAATTCAAGTCAGTGATTCCTGCCTTCAGAATGACTTCTGGGTCTTTTCTTGTCATCTGTGGCTCCTTGATGGTGGAACAAGCTACCAAAGTCATTCAGAGCAGGAGCGTCCCCTCTTTATCTTCGAGAATCTCTTAAGACTCATCTTTTCTGAGAGCACCCTAACATGCCTAACTAGCACTTATTATGCACTTTCTGTGCACTACTTTACTTGATCTCCTTGCACTAATTGAATAGATGTATTACGTAGTACTTCGACCAGTGCTGACTGACTATCGTCATTTGCATTTACCAGAGAGTTTTACCACAGCTACAGTGATAGGCTACAATCTGTTACCTGCATTGCTCAGAAAACAGTCAGCCAATGAGAAGGGAGGCTCACAGACCGACACAAAATGTCCTGTTCTTGCTACAGATCTGAAAATAAATGATTTTATTTTTCAGCGCTTTAACAGTAATAGTACCAACATAAGCTGCTTGAGGCTTAAGGCAAATAAAACACTGGGTCTGACTTGGCTCATAATTGTTGCCACATGCTAACCTCTCTTTTTGCTATTGTTCTTACCACTTTAAATTGTCATCTTTAAGGTGTTGAAAAACCTTGTTGTGTTTCTCGTCACATGGTGTGATGGGTACAGAAAGCCTTGGAAGCGTACAGCTGCTGCCTGGAGTGGATCGCCGACAACAACTTGACCATCAGAAGAGATGTATTGGAGGGAATGTCCCGATGCTGCACCAAACTGGGACAGAGAGACAGGGCACTGGAGTTGGCTGACTTACTGGTAATTCTTCTGTGCACATATTTTCCATGCTGATACATTGAGTTCTACTTTACTTAAATAATGTTTTTGTTTGCTCTTACTGTCGTGATGTAGTATTAGTATATATATCACTGGTATATGCTAGCACAATGGTGCTAATGGTTGTTCATTTTTGATAGATGGTTGCTGGAGTAGAATCAGCTTCCTTGCATGACAAACAAAACGGTTGAACCTGATCTATCTTATCTAATCTACAACCATTAAATCCCAAAACAAGATTTCACCATTCCAGATATTTTGTGTGATGCAGGAAGTGAACAGTAGGTCAGAAAGGCTGAGGTTTTATTGTAAATAGAGTATGTGTATTATATAATATACAATTAATTGTACGTTTAAAAGACAAATTCTACACCTACCATTTTTCAAAGTCTAGAATAGTTATGAATAACAAATGTTTTATTCTTACCTTCCAGGCAGCCAGTTGGTTTTCATTGATCTTATGTTAGTTATTTGGGTTTTATTGATGGTGTAATGTGAAAGTCAACTTGCCAAACCTCAAAGCTTCCTTGAGACAGCCTTTATTTTCTTTTATATGCCCTAGGAAGCTCCAATATTAACAGTCGGCTGTCAAACAGGAATCTTTTTTAATACTCAAATATACAGGACTCCACATTTGCTTATTGCCGGTTTCCTGTTTTAAATTGTTCACCGGTGTAGCTCAGTACTGCCTGTGTGGGTAGTTGTCTCTTGTATCGTGGATGTTAGCTTTCCAGCAGCACATGAACCCACCACCCCTGAATACTTGAATTAATAACATAACTTTGATAAATCTAAATTTGAGTAGATGTTCTCTTTGATGGTTATACCCTTCTGAAGGAGTTTAATTTCAAAGCCCTATAAAACGGCAGTAAGAAGTCAGGCTAAATGCTTGGGCTTGGAACATGGTCAAACTTCAATAGTAATTTCTACATCATCTCTCTACAGAGCAAAGAAGCCTCCAACACCTGTCACCTGACCAGCCTCCTGCTGCTTAAGGTCAGGATTATTAGCCACAACACTTGCACTGATACAAACTAATTTCTACTCATGTAATTGTACCATGTAATTGATGTGAAAACTTTTATTATAGGTCAGCATCTACCAGCATTTTGGAGCCATAGGACCAAAGATGTCATCTCTCCAGCAACTGTGTAGCATGCTTCCCTTCAACCCCTGGCACTGGTTCAACCTGGGCCAGATGTGTCTGCAGCTGCTGGAGAACGACAGAACCGCAAGTAGGCTTGACTTCATTTACCAACTCATTTAACTACCATATAATGTGTTAAAGGTTTTTTTTTATTTTTTTTTTTATTGCAGATGTGAATGAACGCTCTCTCTCTCTTTAATCTTGTAAACACGTAGATGAAACATAATAATATTTGTCCTCATGTTCTGATGTGCTCTGTTGTATTCCCCTTTACTAGGATCCTGTTTCTCTAAGAGTTGTGAATCAGCCGAAGAGCAGAACAATGGAGAGACTGAGGAGCAACAGGAGGAGGCAGCAGAGCTCGATGAGCATAGAATCCGACTCAAAGCTTGCACTTGCTTCATCAGGACGAGGTAAAACATGTGACTGTAAACAATATGTTTACATACTGTATGTCCCATACACACATCGCACAAAATAACAACCATTAGAAACATATTGTAATAGTTGAAAGTCACTGGAAGGAGCAGCCGGCCCGATGCTTTTTCTGATGTAATAAAATATCAATTCAGTCACAAGGTATTGTCATGCCACAGTTGCACGTGCGACAAATTAAAGATTTGCTGTATGAAGAGCTTAAATGTAAGTCGTAGCATCTTAATGTCCCCTTGTTTCCTTCATCTCCCTCAGACTCCTGTTGAAAATCCTCCGGCAGCAGCAGTCCTCCTTTGTGCTGCAGCGCAGTGAAAGCAGCCTACGGGCGGCAGATGAGGCGCTACAGCGGCTAAATCCCGAAGAATCAACGCTGCAGACGCTCACTGAGGTGAGCACACTCCTCATTTTGGGTATACATGCTGTGTCCAGACCTGAATTTCAGGCAGTTTAAGGTTATTATAGGTGAGGGGCTGAGTTCTCGTCTTTTACACAGTTCAGCTTCTCTTCTCTTTGATCCCCCAGGTGATGTCAGAGGACCTGATCCCGGAGAAGATGAGGGAGGACTACCAAGATGGGGAGAGTCTGGCCAGTGTGTGCGTGCAGAGCTTCAGAGAGCGCTGGTGGAACAAGATCTTACTGACTGGAGTGTTAGAGACTGACACAAAGTCCTGATGTTGAATGTTTACAGAGAAGATGTCGGACTGAAGAACATGCTGAAGATGGTTCAGTCACTGTGTAGATCAAAGAGTAACAGACACAGAGTGAATGAAGTGAAAACCACATCCTACTCCGAAGACAGAAGTGCACATCATGTCTGCCTTACTGATGCCAGAATAAGTCCCCATACATCTGGAGGTCAGATGTTCTCTTTTAATGCTCAAAATCTCAAAACAATATTCAAAAGTATGAATCAGACTGTTCAAATGTAACAGAATTATTCATGTTCAGTCTTTCATGTAACTGAAGCACACAGAGAGAACTGCATAGTGAATGTAGTCGTTGTTTGAATGTTTCATCCAATTCCTACTGTGTGAAATATCATGAATGACAGTGACTCTGTTTGCTATAGAATCAGGAAACAAAGTGAGACGCTCGAATCTTTTGAATGTTCTGCCCGAAATGTAACTTTTGCCTTAACATGCTCATAAAACATGAACATGCTGTGTTTATGCTTATGTAGTTTTTTTTTTTTTTTTTTTTTGAAATAGTTCAATCATTTTCACAGCAGTCAGAGACTGAGAATGAGAATGTGCATTACATGGATAATAAAAGTCCCAACGCACCCACTGCACAGTTTTCACTTCACTGCCTGATTACTGCTCCCATCTCAGGACTCTGGAGTTTTGCTGTGTAATTTGTCCCGTTCAGGTTTTGTGTCAACACCCCGCATAGCTCCACTCAACCTGAGCAGAATGCTAATTACCTAACAACTGAAAACACCCTTTGCGGTGTGCAGTGGGCAATACAAAATCACCTTGAACATACGATAACATTTTACAGCCCTTGAGGTTTAGAAACATTTAGCAAACCAAAGCCTTGGTTGTTTTGCTAAATTAAATCAACACTTTACAGTTAACTAAACTTCATGTAACTTTTTTCCAAATGCTACACACAAAATGCACAAGTCTAATAAGTATAAGCTATACACAATATGAAAGTACAGTATATGTCACATGAACAGGTGAACACACCTGTCTGCTGTGTGTGAGGGTTTCATATCTCCACAGTCTATATGTTTCTGTCAGGTCCTGTCAAGTCCTGCTCCTTTGAATCCTGCTGTGTGTCTGTCAGTCAAGCTCTTGCTCCTTCCCAGCGATGCGTTCATGTTACCATGAACAGGCCTCCAGCCCGGCTGTCCACCCATTTTCTGTCTCGCCCCGTTGGCGGTGTCAAAGGAGCTGGTTTGAGCCACCAGCCTGGGTCTTGCGGTGTGACTCTGGAGCATCCAGTTCAGCCTCGGAGGGGGCTTCGCCTGCTGGGAGGTTAGGGGCTGTAGGTGCAGCCTGGCTCTTGTACCTGTGGAGAACAACTCATCTGCCTGGAGATGAGGCTTCAGCTGAGTTCCCATGGCTGCAGCCTCTGTGGTTGGGTACGACTGATGGGGGGGTTGCTGGAGCCTCTGGGACTGATCTTGTCTCCTGGTTTCTAGAGAGTAGACTTGTCCTCTTGAATTGATCCAAGAGTACTGAAAGCCTGTCTTTACTTGTTGCTGTGATGTAGAAGGAGACAGTAGTTTGGGATTATCAGATTGAAGCTCCACCTTCGGTTTGAAGTGAAGTGAGTAGTTCCACTGTCCTCTTTGTGTGTTGAGACCTGCAGCATTCCCTGAAGGGTTTGTCAATCTGTTTCTATTCCTTTGCTGAAAAAAAAGTCCTTCACTACCCAGACTGTCGTAATCAAGATTTGAATCCTTCTTCAAGGTGGATTGGTAACAGACAGTCTCATGTTGTCCATGTGTGGAGTTTACAGTGTGAAGAGGGTTTGACTCTTGAACCTTTGCACTCTTTTCATCTGTGGTGGTGGTGGCGGCTGTAAGACCGGCAGCCTGCGACTGATTGTATGAGGCGTCGGTCTGACCAAGAGTTTTTGAATGACTCTGGACCTGGGTTTGATTCTTCTCCAGAGGTTCCACCTGTGTTTTTTCATCATGCTGCGCAGAGGCACCGATCAGTGTATGTTTTGGCTTTTCCACAGATACACTCTGCGATGTTCCTGGCTGAGCCAGCGGTTTTGGGTACAGCAGTGGAGGTTTTGTGTTTGTTTGTGTACCTATACCTGCTCTATGTTGAGGCTGGTTATCACCTCTGTTGCACTCCAGTTCTGGGCTCTGTGGATTGGTTAAAACTGGCATTTTTGCTTTTGTTTGAGTCTTTTGAGCATCTTCATTCCAAGCCCAGTGGCACACTGTTTTGGTCTGACTTGATTTTGACTTACTAATACCAATGTTTTCATTTTGAGCTGCATGCGATGTGATGTGAAGAGGGGGAGTACGAGGTGCAGCGATAAAAGTGACAAAGCCGGGGACTGGTTTGCAGCTGGAGTAGAGCCTGTGGAATTCCTCGTGGAAAGGTGTGACGGCGCTGCCCTTTACAAGAACAGCAAGACTCCGATGCACCTGCCAGGAAAGCCAGGAGAAACTGAGCAGACCACACACGCAAGCACGCAGGCATGCACGCACACACACACGCACACACAATTGTTCAGACAGCAACAAAAGAGATGTGGCATTGTTCAGACATGCAAATACATGCTTTTTTGTTTTTTGAATGTGAGTTCATGCATCAATGTGTGAGTCCGTGTGAGTGTGTGTGAGTGTGTGTGTGTGTGTGTGTGTGTGTGTGTACCTGTATGAGCCAGTCAGCACCTCAGTCCAGTCAGTGATGATAAAACTCTCAGCAATCTGACCTGTCAGCTTCCTGCCTGTCTTGGCACAGTAGGTCTGTCCGTCGACGCTGCACACTGACAGTTTCTATACACACGAGAGACAGCAATTATTCTGCACGTAGAATTTGTTAGTTTTTCACAAAGCAGAAACAAATCCCTGTGATAATGATAATGTGATGGTTTGGTTTTGTCGAATTAGGACATAAATCAGTTTAGTTATTTTTCGCTGAACAAACTCTATAGATGTTTGCAGACTTGATAGAAGTGCAAAAACTATTACAGTATATAAATATGTTAAATATGGAGCATTACATTATGGTATAGAAGGCATAGCACTGTGCTGTAATGTAATTGTCAGATGTTTATTGTGAACATGACAACAGTGACTGCTAATGTTCAAAAAGGTTGTGCACTTATTTTAAATCAAATTGTCCAGCAACACATTTGGACTCTGAGGAAAAAGTCTCCTGCTCTTCCAAGCATAGGCTCTTAGGTTAGTGCATCAACACTATGCTGAAAATCAAAGGTGAAAGAGGGAAAACAGATGTGCACAGTGGCCAAGGTGCTTTCCATACACACTGTGTCTAGTATTTAGATTGGGCAGGCAGCCACCAGTCTGTGCTGTGAGCTGCTGCAGCAGGGAAGCTGTGGTTGTCTGCTAGTTTGATTTATGGCTGTGTGGTCATGAGAGCAAGAATATGACTAAATGACACTTATGACGCTGTGTAGATTGATGGTTCTAACTAACATCACATCACATCCACCCTGAAGACTTAAGCTTTTCTCTTTAGGGAGTTTAGGCATTTTAGGCATAGGCAGTTTTGGCATAATTTGACTGAAACAGCAACTAGATAAATAAGGATCCATGCAGAAAGGTGACGGTTGGTGGTGGAGAGAGGAAGATGAACAGACTCACAGGGAAGTTTTTACTGTTGAGTTTGAGGTCCTGCCACATGGTAACAAACAGGTTCAGGTTGAGATGATCCAACAGCAGGTGAACAGACACATTCCTCTTCCTGCTGGCCTCCAGAAGATCACAGAGCAGCTCTACGTCACTGAAGCTGTCCATCACTATGGCCAGGGCCTACACGCATGCTCGCACGCATGCACACACAGACACACACAGACACGCACACACACACACACACATCATGTTAGTAAAGATGTCAGTCACCATACCAAAAGCATGCACAGACAGATATCACTCAGTGTATCTGACTTTTCAGTACATAAGAACCAGTACTGACATTTTTCATATTCCCTCACAGGTACAGGCACATCATGTTCCTTTTTGGATGCACACCCACGTATATGGAAACATGCAAACCACTCCTCTCACTCTCTCTCTCACTCACTCACACACTTTCACACACACACTTTCTCTCTCTCACACACACACACACACACACACACACACACGGCAGTCAATTTCACAGATTACAAAACTAGAACAAATAACACATATTCTTTACACTTTCAAAGAAAGACAGTAGAAATAAAGTTACTCCTTGCCTACCAGTTTAGCCTTTCTGATGAACTCCCTGACCACATCTTTCATGCCAGCTCCTCTGCTATCTGACTGGAAATAAAGCTGAACACGGGGCTCACTCAGGACAGGATCAGTCCACTTCACATCTGGAAGAGGCAAAAGCATGATCAGAGACAGCTGCAAACGAGAACCAAAAAGATGAAATACTGATTTGCTAAGAAAATAGAGTGGTTTGACTCACATAAGTCAGCAGGGTTTTAACACCCCAGACATCAAGAAAACACTAGCATGACTGTACTTCAGCATTAGAATAGCATTCTTTTTTTTTGGCAGTTTTCTGCTTCTAGAAATGTTTTCTACTCTTGAAGTACCTTTTACATTGCTCTGGTCAAAACCTGCCACTGTGGGATCACTGTCTGTGGAGACTGCAGGGCATTTTGTGGCGGACTGGGAGCCAGCTGATGAGCTCACTAAATCTTTGTAATCATCATCATCATCATCATCATCATCATCATCAGATGCAGCAGGATCAGCTGTGTAAAGCACAAAAACAACCAATGAATTCAATGAATCAGTCTTTGTGTTGTCAAACACAACAGTCTGTCAGGAACAATAAAAATGTAAAAACATGTACAACCTGTACTGCCATCTCTTCCATTTTCCAGGATGTACTTCTTTTCCAGCTCTGACAGAAAGTCCACTTCCCCCTCTACGTTTAACACCTCCTGGTACCCCTCTACGCCCCGGGTGAGCAGGCAGTCCACTGCCAGCCGAGTGCTCTCGTTGTGGCTCAGGTCCAACATGGGTCTGACGGCTGTAAAGTCATAGTAATAAGAGGAAGGGATGCGGAGGTCTTGAACCCGTCGCCTGACCTTCCCCAGAGGTTTGGACCTCCTGTACCACAGCACGGACACACTGCTGGCTTCCATGGCTGAACTTGGGTTCAGAATCGAGCCAATAGACTTGTGTTGCAGCTGTGCATGAGCCACAGAGCCTGAAGGAGAGGGTTAACTGTGTTTCTCTGACATCTATGAAAGAAATACTGGCTGAGACAGAAAGGTTAGAGAGAGAGGTTAAAGAGAAAATGGAAGACACGCCCCCGCTCAGGGCAAGATGGTTTCACGAGGGATGAGAAGTGACAGGTAAGAACTGAGAGCATAATTCATGCTATCAGATTGTGATGTTCCCTTCCAGAAGCATACACAGGGAAGAATGTCTGTGTATGGAAAAGGAAAATATTCATTCATTGGTAAGTGTGTGGCATCATGTGTCGGAGAGGACACATGATGAAATTTGGCTTCAAGACATATCCCAATATTTCCATCAGGTGCCAAGTGTGTGTTTCTGTTTGTTGATTAACCAGGTCACGAATGATAGAGCAAAAAAATGATCAACTCATTTTGGAGTTTCTCTTCCAGGGCCTGAGACTGAGTGATTTAGAGTGGGTGAGCACAGATAAAAGATGGGTGGAGGGAGAGAGAAGAATGAGTGACAGGAATGGGTATGGCTGTCTTTTCAGCTCATGTCAAAACAACACCTGAGTGCTAAAAGGAGCAGAAGCCAAGTAACAGGCACACCCAGACAGAGAGTGTGGAGCAGAAAACTCCCCGAAATGTCTAATGAAAACATGATTCCTGTTATCTTAATTATAAAGCCTATGCATAGCGTTTGTAGGAAATTGCAAAAAAAAAAAAAAAGAATTTCCTGCATACACATATGCAAATTACAATTTTCTTTAAATATATTTGAATGTGATAAATTGATGGTAAAAGAGTTTTAATTACTGCCGCAATCACTCTACTGTTGCTTACTAACAATTAAGGAGGTAACAGACGTAGTGAGTAGTAGAGTTATTTTAAAGGTAACAGTGAGACACGTTGTTGAGTCAAGGTTTTTAAAAAACATTTTATCCACAACAGGTTTTAAATAAGACAAAACATAAAACATTCATTAAAATAAAAATCCTAAACGGAGAACCAGCACATGTAAATGAAAAAACTGTGTGAGTCATTATCCATATAAATGTCAATGAAGACCATGAATATATGCAAATGAATATTAAATAGTAGGTGGTGTGATATTAAATTCAGAGGTGTACTGGTTTTAATGTAATAGACTGGTTTTCAAGAGATAGTGGTCGATGATATTCAACTTGTTTGAATGGGCAAACTAATAGCAGCTCGCCAGTTCAGCTCTCAGCTTGAGTCATTGTTTCTGCCGTTCTAGCTCGCTTGAGATGAGAATATGTTTTTGTGACACTGTGAAGATGGAGAGCAGTTTGTGGTCACTGGGAGACAGAGGACAGCATGTGGACAGACTGTGAGGAGGCAGAGCTGCCCTCTCTGGCTCTGGCCGCCAGCTTCTGTCGCAGTTCTCTGATTTCCTTAAGCAGCTCTCTCTCGCTGCTGTCCAGCTGGGCCCGGCCTCGGTCTAGGGAGACTTACAGAATAAAGAGAAAGAAGGACAAGCAGGAGGATTACTGATAGAAACTAGAATCACCATCTTACGGTTGTATGCCTCCGCCAACCAGCCAAGTTGTAGGAAATATGGTCACAATCTCCCCTTCCTGAGCTACAACGTTGAATCAAAGCCAGAAGTGTTTTTGCAGAACATTATGATGTCACAATGTTAAATTAACCTTTGACCTTTTGGATACAAAATGTCATCACTTCATTTTATCCTTATACACATTCGAGTTAAATTGTGTAATAATTAGTGTACGGATTTGTGAGTTATGGCCAAAAAAGTAACAGTGACTTTGATCTTTGACATTTAACCAACATCTAATCAGTTCATCTTTGAGTCCAAGTGAATGTTTGTGCCAAGTTTGAAGATGTTCCATCAAGGCACTACTGAGATATTACATTCAAGAGGCCAAAACCATTTTTTGTGAGGTCACAGCTATCTTGACCTTTGACCACTAAAATCTTATCAGTTCATTCTTGAGTCCAAATGAATGACAGTTCCCTTAAGGCGCTACTGAGATATCACGTTCACAAGAATGGGACATACGGACACACTGACAGACAATCTGAAAACACAATGCCTCTGGCTCTGGCTGTCGCTGGCATTGAGAAAATAACCAATCTTGGTCCCTTGTTGTCTGTGGTGACTGGTTATTATTCACTGTGTGGTCTCTGCAATACACCATTACCAGATGCCGCTTTCTGATTCACTCAGCTGAGCTGTGTGAGTAGGAATACGGTAGTTCAGCGGTTGAAAAAAGTAAACGTTGTAAAAGTGTCTAAAACACGTTTTTTCTGCTGGCCCCCGTACAGAGCAGCACATCACTCTGCTAGTGGTGCAAGTGTTTCCTGCTGCCTGTCCATCTGAATCTACTGCAGGTAACACTCTTATGTGCTACTATGCATGACTACCCCACATCAAATAACCTGAAATATGACTTTAAGATCACAATCTTGCCTCACTGCCATGACAATGACTTGCATTTGTTTATTAAGAAATCAAAACAGAGTCCTTTCAACAGAAACTAGATCCTATGTACAGTGACTTACAGTTGGTGGAGGTGCTCTCAGAAGGTGAACTGCTGTTCAGACACACCATGTTGCTTCCTGCCTGCCTTGGAGTGGTGGCAGTGTCTTGTTTGATTGCTAGACCAACACCGCTGGTTCCTACATGAACTGCAGTGGCGGTGCCCAGTCTTTGAGGAAGTCCTCTGCTCAAACCCGGTGACCTCATCCTCGTTTGTTTCTGGCCATCTGACACAAAGCAAACACTAATATTACATCCACATCCAGACAGCTCAGCTCACCAGACACAAACAAAACGTGTGTGTGTGTGTGTGTGTGTGTGTGTGTGTGTGTTTGTGGAGTAATACCTGTGACTGCTGAAGACCAGGCCTGTCGCTGCTCCTGTAACTGGGCTCTGCTACTCATCACTTCATCCCACTGCAAATTAAATCAAGAACTCATTGTCTAATTGAATACCAGTATCCCATAATTTGTCTACACTGATAATTCATAATCAATATTTCAGACATTAAGATGTTCAGATATGATGTTTTTCTGAGTGAGCAACACAAATATCAGTTTATCAGAATTTTTATTCTTAAAAGCTTTTTTTTGCAGCACAGAAAGTAACAGAAAAGCCCATAAATTATGTCATAGTAATTTTACATGTAACAGACAAGCCAAAATATCATGAGAATTCATGTGTTGACAAACATACTCTTGTTGTTCTCACCTTTCTTCCTGCCACATCTCTCATGGTGTCAGCCAATCTCTCCTCCTCTGCCAGGGTTTGCCTGTGAAGCTCTGCCAGTCTCTCCCTCTTCCTCTCCTGCTCGGCGTCGACCTGCTGCAGGCGCTCCGCCACCTCTCTCTGCCAGTCTGACTCCAGGCCCAGCTGGCACGCCTCCGCCAGGGATTCCTCCAGGATCTGTGTGCAGAGAAAGTAAACGGATTCAGGGGCAGGAGATCACGGATACCTGTGCCAAAATCAGAGTTTGGATGACTGAGAGGCTTTGATAGTTTCTTGTAAAGCCAGATTAATGTTCAAGTGCATTAAGATCATGTACTGACACATTTCAATAAACATTATTACACTGGCTCCATACTGGAAGGTGTCACTAACCTGCATGTTTGTCTCTGTGCTGTGCAGCAGCTCTGTGTAGCTCTCCTCCTCTCTTTCTGCCTTCCTCATCCTCATCTCCACCTCTTCCTCAACGTCCCGTCCCATCCGCTCCTGCTCCTTCAGCAGGTGCTGAGGGAAATGGTCATGGAAGAAACATCAACTTAATAGTTACAACATTGGTCAAAACTCATGTCTATGCAAAACAAAACACAAGGAGGAGATTTGTTTTTCTTAGCTCAGTTCTGATACAAAATGAGACAGAATTCAAACCTGCTATCACACATTTTCATTTATTCAAAGTCCAGTAAGAAAGCAGTGTTCATTTCTGATGCTTTATTGTATTACGACTGCAAATAGCTTTCTAGGTTGACTAGAGACATTATTCAGGAACAAATGCAAATACAAGCCACAGAAAGGGAAGGGAGGGACATTACATGTGAGGTGTTTGTCACCTGTTCAAGTCGCCTCCTCTGAGCCTCTAGCTCCATCTGTCTGACCTCCAGGTCCTGGACTGCTGCAGCTGTTTCTCGCTCCCGCAGATCCATCTGTGGCAGAACATGAAAGCTATTAGATGCATCTTTAGTAGAATAAATTAAAAATATCAACAGTAACACAAATCTTCACAACCAGCCTGAAAATAAATTGACTCACTTTGAGATTAATGCGATAAATTTCTACTTTATAAACCAAACTAAAGTTAAAGTGATGCAGCAGCCAGTCACTGAGAAGAATCATAGATACATGCAGTAAAGATGCTAAAATATTGGAGACAGACAAACTGTGAGTAACTTTCGCCTGCAGCAAAACACATAATCCAGCCAAGAAAGCAGCTTTTAGTGGAAGCTTCCAAACTTGAAAAAAGCATTTCTGTGTCTTAGGCTAAAAGAATAAACTGATGTGACTTATTACAGCTCAGGCTCACTGGCAAGTTTGGGATCTTTTACACTGAAATGTTGTATGTTTTATATTTTAACTAAAAACATATAGTTTTTGGTGTAGATTCATCATCATCAAGCTGTGCTGTTTTAATTACTTATATTACTTATTCTTTAAAAGCATGTGTATTTTCAAATCATAAAACATCTGAAAGGATAAATAACTAGATTCAAACAAATAGGCATTAAAAGAATCTATAAACTACATGTTGTGTTTGGCCAGAGAACTCTGTGTTTACCTTTCTACTGATCTCCTGGTCTAGTCTTTGTATCTGTGAGGCTCTCAGGTCTTGTTGGTGTTTGAGGAAGCGTCTTCTAGTTGCGTCCAGTAGCTGTAACTCCTTCACCTTCAGTTCTCTCTTCATGGCTGCCAACCTAGAGGATGGAGCAGTGTCAAGAACCAATTTCGATACATCTCATTTGTTTTCTCTCATAACTTAACTATAAAACTGTCTGCGTCTTGTGCTTGTACTTTGCTCTCTGCTGTGTTAGTTTTTCTTCTTCTTGTGCCAGGATGTTTCTGCGCTGTTCCTCCGCCTTCTGCAGCAGCTCCTGTGTTCAAATCAATCAAAGTACAATGATTCAGTTCACTTCATTTTCATGCTTGTGTTTCATATGCAGATAAACTGTAAGAGCAAGCCAACAATATACATTACAATAAAATCTATGTTTAAGTTTATGTGAATTTTGAAAAGCTGCAAAACCCATCTACCTGTTGAGTGTAGTAGGCCTCCTCTTCAGCTTGACGACGCACAAAATCTTTACGATGCGCTGATACCTCCTGCCTGTTTAGATAACACATATACGCTTACATGAGATGCATCTTTGCACAACACTTAGACTTTTACTATCCAATATGAATTTGAGATAAATAAATAAAAGTTTCTGCCTCTCTTATTATGATTTTTTTTTAATCTCACCTCTCATGGAGATACTCCATCTCCTGCAATCGTATCTTCTCCCTCTCCCGGCTCTGATATTCCACTATGAATTCTGGGTAGTGGTTGAACACAGGGTACTGGCCCGTGGTCAGTGGGGTAAAGTCAGACAGAATAGTCCTGGGATGGATGTCTGCAGGCGTGCTGCTCAGCAGCCGGTAGGCCTCCTTTATCATGGCTGCCACGTCCAGGTTGTTACGATGGTGAAAAAAATACTGAAAAGAGGGAAATGGAGAGATGAGAGAAAATTGAATGGATGAGGAGAGATGGACATTTTTTTATTTATTTTAAAAGGAGAGGCATAGAAGAGAGAGGGTAGAGTACTTACCTCAAAATCCTGTTTCTGGGAGCAGAGCAGCAGAGGCTCGCGGCAGCAGGTGATATAGGCCACACAGGCCATGATCAGGAATGAAGGATGGTTGGAGAAAATATTGTCAAAGAGCCGAAGCCACTCATCACGAGTCAACACCTCTGAGAACAGGGTCTCCAGCAGGGGCCACACATAGAGCTGGGACAGACACAGAGAAGCAAAATAATGCATGTAAACTTAATCAGGGCAGGAAGATGTGGTCACATGGATGTCTGTCCGACCTCTTGTCCATCCTCCTATTCCATACCTGTGAAGTGATGCCACAGTCCATCAGGTGTTGCAGCAGCTCCTTGTCGTGATGAGCCAGAACATTCTCTGCCGCGCTCAGGATGTTCAGAGGAGGGTTGGGGAAGTACTCAAACCAGTGCTGGCACCAGTTCACTGCAAAACAGCATCTGAGTCGATAAAACTCTTGCTAATACGTTTATTAAACTGACAATAAGTGACATTGCCACATAAAACAATGCCACACAACAATGAAAACTGTAGTTCAAGAATTTCAAAAGCTTTCATGTAACAATCCTGTAATATGTTTACGTAAAGCTAGGTATACTGAGAAATTTACATGCCATAATTGAAATCAACAAGTACCTATGACAGTTGCCACCACCTCAAAGCAGAGCATCGGGTTGTTCTGGAAGAGCTTGACAAAGGGGAAGGCCACCAGGGGAAGGTAGTCCAGCTCTCCAAAGATGGCTGCCCAGTGAGCTAATGCAGACAAAACCCTGTCAAGTGGAGGAAAAAAAATAGTCCAAATAACAAATAATAAAGGTTTAAATCAAAGGTTTAACTGTGTACTTATAATGAATTGCATTTGTGTGGGTGTGTGAGAGAGAGAGAGAGAGCACCTCTGAAGCCCTCTCTGTAACTTGTGACTTTTGATGGGGTATTTATCATGCAGAGTGAGGTAGGCTGAGTGCAGGCCTTTATCAGTCAGACTGCTGTATGCTGCATGGTTCTCTGGGAGACACAGCAAAGACCGCCACACAAACATCCTGACACACACACACACACACACACACACGTAAATCTTAAAAACAAAATACATAATGGATACAAATAAATCTTAAAAATTAGTTGACATGCATGTTTTAGTCATCAGATACACACATGAATCATACACTTACCTGTATTTGGCAGGATATTCTCCAAAGGCCTTCAGCAGAGCCACCAGCCTCTTCTTATTCAGACCAGCTGGTAGTTCATTCTGTTCAAAGAACCACATAATCACTACATCTAGTCAGAGGCAGAGAAATGTTTTCTGTGTATTTGTGGGTGAAAAAAGAAAATGAAACAAAGCCTCAAAATAAATAACACAGTTGGTATAGAAAACCAATGTGTTTGAACACTAATGTGTGTATCTCTATCTGTTTACCTCTTTATCATCAGCTGCACACACAGCAGGGGGTCTAAGTATCTTCACTTGTCTTCTACCCGAGCTCATGACTGGTCTTTGAACAACCTCAGATCTGACCTTGACCTTTAGGTTAGACAATTCCTGATTAGCATCACCACCTGAGACTACTGCCACCTGGGAGGGAGGAGGCTGTGCCAGAGAAGGAGACACCCAAACACAATGAATACACTTAAAGAACACTTTATTATCAACAACAAATCTGAAAACTCTTGTCACCTTGTGGATCAGTGAACTGTTATCACATCTGACTGTCACCTTGTTTAATTCCTGTGTGAGACTCTGGACACTGTAGATATTGATGCTGCCGTTATCCATGATGGCCACAACATGTCTGCCATTAGGGCTGACTGCCACTCCTGTGATGGCGTCATCATGGGAACCCATGTGGAAAAGCAGCTTGCAGGTGTGGATGTTGATGAAACGCATCACACCATCCTGACTCAACACACCTAGTGTCTACAGAGCCATGAACACACATCACACATGCATCATGTGGAAAAAAGATAACATGTTAAACACAGTTAGAGACGGGCACAGAAACAGACTACAGGCTCATGCACAGACACACAAACGCTGAAAATAATATCAAATATTTATAAACATGAAACAAATGTGACTCCATGGCAGAAGAACAGAGAAGATGAGGAACAAAAGTTTACTGGTCTGTTCTGTTATGTTGTCTGTGTACCTGGCTCGCTCCTCCATCAAAGCTGTCGGGCAGAAACTCCAGCTGTCTGACGGTTCGGACTTGCGTGGGCATCTGAATCACTCTGAGCAGCTGTTTGCTGTCCAGACACCACAGGTGCATCAGGTTGGAGCGCCCACCTGCTGCAAGACTCTTACCATCACTGTCAACACAAGTCACATATATCAATGTTTGATGAATCTCTCTGATCCCTAGTTACTTTTATTGTGCTTATGAAGTGTGTGTTATGCAGTCATGGAGAAATACACTGAAGAGCTACATAATCACCAAGCTAGCTAATGGTTGTGATGTGAGAGACCCACCGTGTGACGGCAAAGGCCTTGTAGGAGATTTTAGGTCCGGAGTCAGGAACAGGGAGCTGGTATTTGCAGAACAGTGTGTCACTCTCCCAAGCAAAGATGGAGTCATCACTGAAACAGCTGAGGATGGTGTTACTGAGAGGAAGGAAAAACACCTGCAACACAGATAACAGTGAGCCATTAACAAATTTCAAATTTAGTGAAAAACATAAATTTACATGACATAGAATTGACAGCTTAAAAAGACCGATATCTTAAATCCTTGTTTGACAAAACTACACACATTCATCAGTCTTTCTCTTATGAATGATTACCTTCACGTAGTGATCAAACTACTATTTATAAATCTTGTTTTCAGTTGGTATGTCTGCGTCTTTACCCTCTGTATGCCAACAGACTGCCTGATGTTCAGCTTCCTCTTCCTCTGGAAGCTGTCCAGATCCCAGAGCTGAGCCGTGTCTGAGGACGTGGTGATGGCGTAGCGGCCTGAGCTGTGGACAGAAATGGATGAAACTGCTCCCTCGTGACCTCGCATCCAACTGACCAGCTGCTTTGTGTCTGTGCAAAGAAACAGAAGGCAAACGGAAGTGAACACGTTTATTTATAGTTAATTGTGGCAGTGAGTGATGCAGAGAAGTGAATGCAACACGCCCTCTTGGCTCTGCACTAAACTGACCAGATGCTTTGAAAGAAGGATAATGCTGACTGCTGACTGTCTGTAGTTACAATAAGATTAAGAATATAATTAGGACAAAATAAGGGAGCAGCAGAGAGCAAAAGAAAAATAACAACTTTCATTCAAAATGAACTTGTGTAAAACCTGTGTCTTAAAAACCTAAAAACAGAGAATATCCAATAATCACAAGTAAAAGAACAAACCAATGCTTTATGTGCATGTGTTCACCCTACCCTTGTCAAAGCACTTGATGGTGTAGTCAGCCAGGGCCACAAGGAACTCTGTGGTCCTGCGGAGGCTGAAAGCCAGAGCAGTGCAGGCCTGCCCAGTCTTCTGCACCAGACGAAATCTGCCCCAAGGACGGAGCAATAAAAACATAACATTAGATAAATGTGATAGCATGCTGAGGTTTAGGGTAGGTATAGGTGGCCACTTTGAGGTTCTTTCTGCTCTAAAATGAAAGGAAGACTTTTTATAACATTTATGTTTTAATCACTGTCAGGTCTATATGGATGAAAAGAAAACATGGATGCAGGTGTTTTTGCATCTTTTCTTACTCTAAACAGAGAGAAGACTTTTTTAAATTTAAATGGTTATGACTAGCATTGATAAAATCATGGGGGAAGTAAGCAAGTATGTTATAATTCTGATGTTGCCAACCTTCGCACAGCAAATCATGTTTGTAAAATATATTCCAAGTGATAAACAAACACTTAATTATGTAGGGACCTCTTAGCAGAGTCAATCACCTGTTTCTACTGATGTCAAAGACATAGATGTTGCCATGGTGATCTCCAGCCAGGAAGGAATCTCCTGTGGTGTCAAATGCCACATGGAGGAAACGCACCGTCTTGGCCTGCTGAGTAGTGCGGACCACCGTCACTAACACACTGAGGAAGACAAACAGAGGAAATGTACATTCAGAAAGTACTGACATTAAACTCAACGCTTTTCAGTAAGTCATGGCTGCTCTCTAGTAGTTACAATTCACCATGAAAAAAAGTGGAAGAAATGCTGTTTACCTGCAGCTTCCCTAATGGTCAAACTCACTTTGAGGCCGCTGAACTGAAGAGGCGCAACTCAGCAGCATTTTTTAATTAAAGATTATCAAAAGTAAAAGTAAATTGCAATTTAATTTAGTTTCTTGATCTACCGATTAATTGTATGAACAACTGTTTCAGCACTAGAACTGTGATTACCTACTCATGCAGCTATGAGATATAACAAATCATAATTAGACTACATATCAACTGAGATTTGATTTACTTTTATTTTGCTGGTCTTGAAACTGAACAGTGATATAAATTTCTGAACATGAAATGACTGCTAAAGTTTTAATAAAGATTCTAGCCACCTCCACAACCTAGACTGGACTTAACACTTTATGAAAGCACTGACTCCAATAGCAAATATTGTCAAAGTAGTAATATCCAGGTGCTGGCTAGAATATATCTAATATTTCATTTTATTAAAATTGGCCAGGACCCTGTTTCCCACCTCAAGAACAGATCTGTATACATACATTAAGCCAGAGATAAACTTATCCTTTAGACGTTTTTGGGAAACGCGGCCCAGTTCTTCACAGACAGGTGGCTCTCAAAAGTGGGTGATAAAATGAGGAATTAATTCTAACCAAACAGAGATTTGATATTTTCCATCTTTATCCTCCAACTTCAAATATAGCTAGTTATGCCTATACGCCAGGTGGGATTTTCAATTAGCCAACAACAAAAAATCTAAAGTGGCATTTGTTGGGAGTATATAATACACATTAACATTATAAGCTATCCATATTGAGTGTTTGGCATTCAAGTGTTGCTGCTTGTATGAATGTACAAGTGCAACAAGTGTGACTGAACAAACACACCACACAGTAAGCACCTGATTTTAGGTTCAGTTTGTGCCACAGAGACATTTTACAACATAATCCAGTTAGAGCTGTCAGCACCAGGTGCACACAGGAGACTAATCAAGTATCCATTAGCTCTTACAAACCTACCCTTTGCCTGGGGTTGGTTTTCGATGCCAGACTTTCCCTTCTTCTTTGTTTCCGATGTCTGTCACCTCCATTTTTAAAAAGGTCTATGGAAACTCAGTGCAAACATTTAGCAAACAGGAGACTTCCCACCTTACTTAACTTCGTGTTACTGTCCCATCTTACAGTGACATGGCTGGCTAACGGGCTAGCCGGCTAATCCCTGTACAGGCGGGGTAACCAGCGCGAAATTTGAACGAGCAACTTTCACTATATAAAGCTTTAAATAACGACCAAAGAAACCGTAAAGAATATAAATATAAGCTCAGAAACATTTAGTGTTATTTAGAGTTCAGATATCCCCATAAAAAGTAACAGACAATATGCTAACAGTTTTCTTCAACCTGCAGTTTCAGAAGGTTTTTTTTGTTTTGAGGACGGTTATTTTGTCGCCTGAAGTCTACGTAATAGGTAAACAGAAGTGTGCATTATGGGAAACGTAGTACAAAAGCTCACTCAAGCTCAATGGTTATGTCCCACCCATAGATTGTAGGTCCCACCATGAAGGTCTTCATGCTGTGACAAAGCTTGAATGCCAGAAATTACATTTTGAAATTAAATTTTTAAACCTTTTTTCCTTTTCATTTTTTGGTCCAAACGTTGTTGAATTTAAATACTTGTAAAAAAAAAAAGAAAAAAAAGAAAAAAAAAAGTGATTCAGCTGATTAAATCCCCCCAATGCATAGTATGAGCAGGATTTTTTTAGACTTGTCTTTTAATCATTTACATAAAATATCTGCATGATTTAGCATTTTTTAAATGTACTTTTGAGATAAATATATAGTATGCGCCACTTCTTTGCAATTACCCAGATAAATATTCAACAGTATATTTACTTTTCACCATGTTAATTTTATGAATCGTGACTATAGTGGAGTCTCAATAAAATGCCTCATTTTCAAACAAATGTACAGTTTATGGGTCAACTGCTGCAACTCAACTGTACACACTTTGTTTCTAATGGTCTGTTTGTAGACCTCACTGAAGTTCTATGTCCCTGAGAGGGAAGTCTAGTGTAGTGTGTTCAGGTCAAAGTAAATCCACAGAAGAAACCACACAGTGTGACAGCATCATGCAAGTACTGCTGCACGGTGTAGCATGTGCCCTCAGTCTGTATTAACTTCAAGCTGCAAACTCCCTGCAGAGAGTGCAACAAATGGTGACTGCAACAAACAATAATACAACACTTGACTTGTGTTTCTGAATATTCTTTATCTTTTGTCTTAAACTATACTGTCTTTTCAAAAAAGTGGCCAAGGGACCAAGAGTACCCATAGGACCACACTGGAAATAAGTCTTTAACTCTATTGTGTTCTACTTGACATTTTGTAGATATGTGTGACTACTTTCTCAGGGACAGTACATGCACATTACCACAGTATTTCCTTTTTTATACAACTTCATACCTCTACTCCATTATGTTTTGGAGGAAATATTGTACTTTTTTTTTTTACTCCACTATAAATCTATATGATTAGTTTAATTACTTTCTTCTGCCACTGCCTTTAGTAGTCTTTAAGATGTGGTTGATAGCTCCAGAAAAAAGATAGTAATTGGATCTTGACTTAAAAATATTATTTGTCAAAACATTGGATATTCTCTTCTCTACAACAATAAATAATTTTGAAGTTGTCTAATGCTTCCTTCTCATATTGCCTCTGGTTCAGTCACAGAGCAGCATGTTGGAGCTGTCAGGTGTCAAGAAATGAGCGGGATTTATAACACATTAACTAATCAATCAGTGACTTATGATGTTTCAAAGGATCTTAGCATTCCAATAATTTCCAATCCAACATGAAGTGAATGATTTCAGAATAATGATCATTCACTGAGCCCATTGAGTTGTAAGCAATGATATAATGTAAAACTATAAAATACCTTGAACAATATGAACAAATGAATAATTAAACTGAGGAATAGTTTTTACTCTGTATCTTCAGACAGGAAACAGCAGCAGAGAGTTTTCTTGAACTATGCTCAGGAAGCCTCCGTCTACCTGCTACTCTGAGCCAAGCTGAGGAGGAGGTAGAGGGAAAGAGTTTGGTTTTTGGCTGGGAGTAGGCGGCTGTGCTAGTTCAGCCTGGATGACAGTGATGGCAGGGGCTTCACCAGCTATTTATGTTTTGACCTTCCCCCAGTCAGTCACAACCCTGTCATGCCAACATACCAACCAAAGCACAATGCTTTCACCGGCAATAGTCTGAACTACATAAACATAAACTAAAATATTAATGTAGCCTTTTTGATTTACTCAGAAAACCAACTACAACAAAGTAAAAATTGCACGTGTTCCCCTAGACAATAAAACAACTTGTAGTGGTGTAACGAAAATATAAAATGAGTAAACAAAGACAAAAACCTAATCATACTGAAATAGGTCTTAAAGAGAATCAGTGCCAAATGACACTTGAATTTCTAATTGTCTTATTTTACATCACTATGTCTCAAGCTGTAACTACTGAGATGTTTGAAAAATTATTTCACATTTCTTTATTCAAAATACGTCCCCAAAACCCTGCAATCTAAAAACTATCTGAACATGTGTTATGGAATGAAGTGAGGTTTCATAAAAAGGGATAATCATAAGTAATATGTATCATTTGGTAATATTATTAAGTTTATTATAAGTTATTATTAGCTTATTATCTACATGAATTACTTTATGTCTAACAAATGTAGCTGTTATTCTAACCCTATCCCACCTTGCGCATCCTCCTCATTGGCTCGACCTACGCTCTCCACATGTGGCTGCTGTAGGACAAGCTGAAGGTTTGCGTGCGTCACGCCTCTTTCTTTTGCTGGCTGCATCTGGATGGTCAAGAGTTGTTGCAAATTTCACAGGAAGTACTATAACAATACAAAGCAACAACAATAAATGTTGGTGTTAGATAATAAGAGCACATCCGGTTCTGGAGTTTTTCTTTCAAACTAAGAGCGTGATATAATAAATTAATGAATGTGCAAGCCCACAATTGGCAAGATAAATAAGAAGACAGGCCATTGGTGTTGCCTGCATTTACTGCCAAGTTAGTGCCCAATGTTGATGTCCTTAATAGCATACTATGAACAAAACAGTGATTACTATTATTCAATAATATCTCCTAACAATGAAGTAAAGAGCCCAAACAAAAGGTAGGCATAAATATCAATTTACTCTAGATGAAATCTCTAAAATGTACTGTTTAATGGAAAGTGTCTTTTTCTGTGAGCAAGTTCTGATTATCTGAAGAGAAATGTTTGTGACATTTCTCTAAAATCAATCCACACTGGGTGTCTCAACTTATAAAAATATTAATTTTCTCAGCAACAAGCTGTTTTAAGTTTTGAGTTGTGATAGTATAGTTGTTATTACAATTTTATTATTATCATTGTGATAATTGTTAGTAGCTTTCGTGGTAGTAGCAGTAGCCTAGTAGTAGTGGTCGTGTTACTTTTTAGTTTTATTTTGAAAAGTTGAACCGGATACATCTGCTCTGCCCTCAGTAACTTTATCATATGTAAAGCTAGCTCCCAGTGATTAGCCACGTCATGTAAACTTAGCAGTGGAGGAATTGTGATAGCAACGTTGTTGGGGGTCGCAGTTTTTTGGGGGATAGTGGTTTATATTCGGCAAGGAGCTCTTGTTTCAGGGTTATAGCTGGGCAGTAATCTTATGGAAAGATGTCAGATATCGGGGACTGGTTCAGAAGCATCCCTTTAATCACCCGGTCCTGGTTTGCTGCCTCGATAGCTGTTCCCTTTATTGGGAAACTAGGATTGGTTGATTTCAGGCACCTCATGCTGGTCCCGGAGTTGGTGTATAACAAGTTTCATGTAAGTGTTTCTCGGCTCTGTTCACCTGTGTGTGTTGGAGTAAACTCAGCGGCAGTTGTGTTTTGGATGTGCTCGGCTAGTTAGCAGGTGGCTAGCAGGGCTCACTGAGCAGGCCTTGAGTGACAGCCAATGAGAGGGCGAGACGTAGGATGTTAAGACTTCCGGTTGCTGTCAAAATGATACTTATTTTAGCAACACTGAAATGAGGTGTAAATTTAACACCAGTCCGAAACAGTATTGTAACTACCAGAGAACCTATCCGAAATGTTGCATTTTATATTATTTGGTGGGATAAAAACAGTTTTATTTGCTGCTGTTGTACACGCTACAAGGCTGAGGCAGTATTTTAGACTAATTGTAGAGGGACTTTTCTGCTCTGAAATTAGCACCTCAGGCAGTGTTTTTACTGTGCATTACTCAAACAAACGAGGTTAACTGTTATGTTATGCAATATGTAAGGTAAGGAGAAGGGACGTGAATATGTTTCCTGAAAACTCCACTCAGGGCAAAATAGTCCCTGTAACCACCTAGTTATTTGCAGTGGTGAACTGTAACTAAGTACACTTACTCAAGTTCTATGCAAGTTTGAGGTACTTTACTTGAGTATTTGTATTTCATTAAAATACTAATCAAACAAAGTAGTTAAAATTAACTCCTCCTTCACCAGCTACAACAGGAAAATGCTACCTCCACATTAATGCAACATTAACAATAACGCATTAAAATAGCCTGATATATACAACATATAAAACTCACATGGGCTGCTTGTGAGCATAATAACATGATTAGTGCTTTTGATACTTCAACTACATGTTTCTGTTACTACTAATCTACATTTATGAAGGTAAAATTTTGAATACACGACTTTTACTTGTATTGGACTAATTTATGCTATGCTCTTGCTACGTTCACTCAAATACTTCTTCCACTACTGGTTATTTGAGCAGCAGAGGGCAGAAAGCTGGTGTGATAGTCACAATAGATTACTCTCAGAGAAGCACAGGCAGTGCTGCAGTTGAACAGCTTATGACATCTTTCTCTATTTATGAGGGGTTGTTTTGTTGCTTGACAAACAAATAAAAAATGAAATCTCAACCTTCAGAGATACTGATTGCAACCGTGATCATTTTGTTATTACTATGCAATATAGATGTAATACATATAATGAAATGAACTGAAACTGATTATCGCGCTACAATAGATAACCTCCTGACCTTTATTAGACTATTTAATGTCAAAACATAGTGAAAAATCACAAGGTGACATCTTCACATGTATTGTTTAGCTCAACTAACAGTCCAAAACCCAAAGACATTGAATTTTAACTGATGTACAACACAGAACAGCATTAAATCCTCAGATTGGAGATGCTGGAACCACAGAGTATATTTGGCATTTTTACCTCATTGAAGCCGATTATATTATATTATATATATTATTAGCTGATTAATGAAGTACCAAAATTATTGCAGATGAATTTTCTTACTTTTTAATTAATTAATCAACTAAATAATCACTCTAATTTTATCATACAGTGACAATTTGTTCTTCTTCAGTATTGAATGTTTTAATTGTATCTTGATTAACAGTCATTTAACACTGGAGATGCTTTGTCCTGTCATCACCTCTTAAATCCGGTATTCATCTGACTTCTGTTACCATCAAACAAACTCTTTGAATCCAGCTGTGAGATAAGAGACTCTGCAGAGGCACACCAGGTGTCTGTCGCCACTTTTTAAGTGCTTGAGAGTTATCGTTTGAAATCGTTTCCACATGAGACTTAATATGTTTTTTGAGTGTCGACTTTGAAAGTCTGGATCTGCACACAAGCACAGCCATGTTGATGTCTTACTACATTTCTTTTAGATGAATGTCTCTTCTGTTTATTTCAGCTCTGGAGACCAGTGACAGCCACCCTGTATTTTCCGATAACTCCTAACACTGGGTTTCTGTACCTGGTCAACCTGTATTTCCTCTACCACTACTCCTCTCGGCTAGAGACAGGTGAGGCTACTGGCCTCAGTGGTTTAAACACTGAGGCTGTGTGAATGTGCGAGTGAGTGG
This sequence comes from Seriola dumerili, assembly GCF_002260705.1. Classification (NCBI taxonomy): domain Eukaryota; kingdom Metazoa; phylum Chordata; class Actinopteri; order Carangiformes; family Carangidae; genus Seriola; species Seriola dumerili. Next base: position 5,721,741 of record NW_019174446.1, on the reverse strand, counting down.
GTGAATGTAGTGTAAAGGGCTTTGATTTGTTGATGAGACTAGACTAAGTGTAGTCCATTTGAAAAACACTAATCTTTTACTTCGTGTCATTTTGCAGGGGCGTTTGATGGCAGACCTGCAGACTATATCTTCATGCTCCTCTTCAACTGGATCTGCATTGTTGTATCCTTTTGACAGGCATCACAAAATACCAAACCAATTTAAAACCTTCTGTTTAGATGATAAATTGAAATCCACCTACAGTAAATCATCCCTGCAACATCTAAGGTTACATCCCCGTTAGCCTGTTTCCCACTCTACCATTAATTTAAACATGCTGCTGCTTTCTTTCCCCTCTGCATTTCTATTTCATCTGTCTTTTATGTACCTCTCTCTCTCTCTCTCCTCTCTCTCTCTCTCTCTCTCTCTCTCTCTCTCTCTCTCTGCAGCACTGTGCCATGTCAGGGTGGCTCTGTGCCAGTGGCCCAGTGTCAGTCTACCCCTGCAGAGCAGAGAAACCTAATCTAGGTCACATGCAGCACCAGCAGTGCAGCCCGGCCCACATCTCAACACTGTCGTTTTGTCATGAGTTCAGCTCTGACAGTCTTACTGCTTGTCTGGATTTTCAGACATTTCTTCACTATTTAATAATGTTCAGTACATGACTTGAAACACTGTTGAACATTCGCTTAAAAAATGCTGCCAGTACAGGGTCAGTACATGAGGGAGAGGAGATACACTCAGACAAATTTGGGCAAATTTCTATGCTCCTTTTTTAAACCTAATCTAACCCATATGTTCAGTTTTTGTCACCTCAGGGAAAAAAAGTGAGGTGGGAGATTATATGAGGCCTGATCTGGATTCAGCATTCAGACAATTTATTATCCCAAGTGGGAAACTTGATTGTCAACTGCCAGGGCCTTTACTGTCAAGGTCAGATGCCTTGCTCAAGGGGAAGGATGTGGTGGGTTAGAGTCAGCGGGGGTGTGGGGATTTGAACTGGCAACCTTCCAGTCACCAGCTGCTGTAATCTTAAGGCTCCCACTGTGATAAAGTTGGTGTCCTTGACTCTGAAGCTGTAGATAACGGGGCTGCTGATGAACATGCGGGTGAGAATCCACTTCTCTCTTTGTGTTTATGTCACAACATCAAATTATGGTCACTGTAGAGTCTATAAAGCATTTACCACATTTGTGATAGGAATAAAAAAAATAAAAAATAAAAATCAAGTCTGTGCAAACCAGTATCATGAAGGAAGTTCAGCTTGGGCTCTCTTTGTGTCACCTGGCTTCACTGAGCATAGCTGGTTACCAGTAAACTCACTCAGCCCTGGGTTTTCCTGTCCAGGTATAATAAAAGCTAAGCCATAAATAAGTGTAGGAATTATTAGGCTTTTAATTATGATTGTCGTCTTTAACATGTTGAGTGGTCAGTATGTGAAGTGAATGGATTATCTATTTATGATGAACAGACTGAAGAAGTGATACACTTAAAAACAGTAACGGTAAAGAAAGGATAGAGGAAAAGTACATATAGTCTGTACACAGCTGTGGTGTTGATGCTTTTTGGCTGGATTCATGTTGTTGTTTGCGTTTTCAGCTGCTGATGATCCCACTGATCATGTCAGTGTTGTACGTCTGGGCTCAGTTCAACAAAGACATGATTGTGTCCTTCTGGTTCGGCACACGATTCAAGGTACCTCATGCTTTATGTTTAACACTTGTTACATATCAAATGGTACATTTTAACCTAGTAAACAGGCTTTTAAAAGGTAGCTCATATTTCATAGTAATATTGGTGTTTATGGGATCTTGCCATCTTGTCATCATTAATCCATGTAACATTTACTACCTGAAGTTGACCTCTTTTTAATTACTCAACATGGAGATAATTGTAATAGTCACATTAATGATATACTTCATATTTTCTTTTGCCCTGTCCTAGGCACATTATCTACCTTGGGTCATCCTGGTCTTCAACTTCATCATTGGAGGCTCGTAAGTAACAATTTTAAATTCGTTAAAGTCAATAATTTCATAGATTATTTTAATAGATTTTTAACAAACTGTACCATAAATGTAGGTCCAATGTCTTGAAGTTAATAAGAAATGTTTTTTCTGTATTTCAGTAGTAGTGAATAACCTCAAAAACTTCTTCTCTTTGCTGCCACTGCACAGATTTGTGAATGAACTGACAGGGAACCTGGTGGGTCACCTCTACTTCTTCCTCATGTTCAAATACCCCATGGACCTGGGTGGACGCTCCTTCCTCTCTACACCAGAGTTCTTGTAAGTTTTTTTTTTTTTTTTTTTTTTAAACAACCTTGGTTTTATGTTATACTCACCAACTTCTTTGCTGAGATTTGGAGACTATATAATTTCTTAAAGGAGAAAAAAGACATCTGTCCTCTTACAAATGAAAGGATGAATTCATAAGGAATAAAACGCACACTTACTCATTTTAACATACTCAGGGGTTTTCCTGCTCCAGACTTACTTGGTCTGGTATGACCAGTTGCTTATTGTGGCTAATAGTAGCTGTTGTTTGAAAACGTCAGTGCTTATTTTTCTGACTGTCTGTTACTGTTGCATTTACCATTATGCTATAATTACCATGTGTTGCCCCAGTGAGCTGACAAAAACATGTGAGAAGGTTACGATTATTTCCCAAACACTGTGTTGTAAATGTTACATCTTCAACTTGAACCATCTGTATTTTGTGTGCAGGTTTTCCTGCAGCCGCTTTGACTAAGAAGTAAACAATAATTTGAATTCAGTTTTGGTTTTACTTCCAAACAAGTATTTTAGATGTTTGACTAAATCTCTGGGAGGCAAAGCTAGTTTTGCCACCCAGTCACACAGCAACAACATAACAAAAGACGCTAATACTAAGTTTTCTTAATAAAATTCCTCCATTTCAAATGTTTTAAGATCACATTTTCACCTCTCTCCCTCTCTCTCCAGGTATCGGTATTTCCCTAACAAGAGGGGAGGGGTGTCGGGCTTTGGAGTCCCTCCCAGCAGGAGACCAGCTGCCCAGGAGCAGGCGGGAGGAGGAGGAGGCGGCGGTGGGGGAGGACGCCACAACTGGGGCCAAGGCTTCCGCCTGGGGGGAGAATGAGAGGAGGCAAGAGGAGATGGCGACACCCTCCTCCTTAGCTCCCAATAACAAATGGCCGCGCAGCTGGTGGTGCAGGTTAAGATGCTTGCTTCTTCACATTCTTCTCTGTTTGAGGGGATGAAACCTTGAACCTCATGTTTAGTTTTAAAGGTTATAACAGGATGAAATCTGAGGAAGCACGCATTTTAACTAAGACAGCAGCACACAGCAGGACTCAGACTCTGGCTATAGGCTCAGTTTACCAAGTAAAGCCAGCTCTACTATTAACTACTGCGGATGTGTCCATGTGAAGCAGATAGAAGAAAATCTGAATAAATCATTTTTTTTTATGTGATGATTCTTGATCCCCTCTCCCCTTTTCTTCTTTCTTTCTGTACTCTTCTTTCCATCCCTCCTCCACCTTTATTCCACACCCTGCCATTGGACTGTCAAGACAAGAGATGTTGCAGCTGCACACCAGCACGCTGTTGACTCTGACTCTTGGGTTCCTGTCCTCTCTGTCTCTGTGTTGCCATATCAGATTACATTGTAATTACCAACGCACTGGGAGTGTGCTCTCAGCCTCCCTTCACAGAACATGGGCAAAGCTATTTAGAGAGCGCTGTTTCCAGGTCTGAATTTACATGGGTGTAAGATGTTTTTAAGGCCCTGTGGCACAGACCTGATCTTTCTCTGTCAAAAGATGTGATCTTAACCAAAATGAGGTGAAAATGGGATTTTGCTCTTTTTTTTTTGTAAATATAACAGTTGTTTATTGAAAAGACAAGTGAGTCTGAGTGTATGATTATCCTGCTATTCATTTTTCTAAGCCATTCCAAGAGTCAGGACAGCTCAGCTAATCACGTCTAAGTGTAGTACAATTGGGGCTGATACTAACGTTTATTTTCGTGATTGATTAATCTTCCAATGAATTTTGCGATTCTTGTTCTATAAATTTCAGAAATTTGTGAAAAAAGTTTTGTTTGTTTGTTTGAACAACAGACCAAAACCCCAAGATATTCATTTCACTATGACATAAAACAAAGAAAGCTGCAAATCAGAACAATTTAAAAGTCTGTTTTTCCATTTGTGGAATTTATTTATATAGCTTTGTTTTCCAGTTTATTGGCACTTCCTTGGATTTCTTGTGCAAATGAAATGATGCATCTGTGCTCTTATGGTAAGCTTTAGTTGAATTGGTTAATTGCATTTGAACAAGGGGCACTCGAGCTTAAATTGACAGAGCCCCTCATGAGGCTGCTATCAAGTGAGGTACCTCGCCACAAAATGTATCAAGATTTATTATTACTTTATGGACCTCAGCCTTTTATTAGTCACATTTGTGCCCAAAAAGGTAAAAGTTATTGTAGTGTGCAGAGGGTTGATGGCAGGAAAGTTTTTGTTACATATTGTTCCACTGACTGCTCTGTAGTTGCCACTTAATCTGCTAACAGACTAAAAGGCAAACACATACAATGTTTTGTGTTACACAAATACATTTCCCATGGTCCAAATTAAGTCCTTAACAAACTGTGAGGAGAAATAATTGGAGCTGCTTGAGATTAAAAATGGGCTCAAACAAATGCATCACTTCAATGACGCAAAAAGACCCTGTCTACTTCAACCAAACCCAGCAGAAACATGGCGAAGCAGAGTACAGTCTAGAAATGGCGTTTCAGTGTTTTAAGGCTTGTTGTGTGCTCCACTCTTCACTGGACCTTCGTTCCACTTTGTTGCCACTTTTGTACAGAATCATTTTGTCTTGAAGTAAACAAGCATTTTATGTTTCTAATTTTCATACATTTTACACGGGAAGACCAAGAGGGTTTTACAGTCAGTTGTGTGTTTATTGAGTTACAGCAGACTTAAAGTAGAAAATGAAAATGCAAGCGGTTTTCCATACTAGCGAACCAAGTGTACAGTATCTCAGATACTTGTCTGAACATGAAACTAAAGCAGCAGCAGAGACATTCAGCCAGCAAACAGCCATACACCTGCTGTTCAAACCAGGGTTATCGTCAATTCAAAATGACAGCTGGACTGAACTTTTTTTCACTTGCACAAATATTGCAAGGAATTACACCCATAAATCACAGAAATCCCTTTAAATCATTTCTTAAAATGTATTTTTAAAAAAGGAAAATTGTTGAAGCACATGCAAGCAGTTCATGACAGCTTTGCAAACGATTTCAAATAAAATCCGCAGTTTGATCATTTATCTCTGTAACACAGGTACATGAGCCCCCATTTTGGTTGTTGTGAACTGACTGAGCAGCAATCAACTGAACCCGGTTCTGCTTGGAATAGATGGACCTATCAAAAGCCAGAAAGCCAAGAGAAAAGACGAGAGGTGTGTTCACAGATCACAACACAGAGAAAATGGATTTCTGAAATGGTTCAAATAAAGGAACTTTGTTTATTTTATCATGCGTTTAATACTTTCACCAAAATGTTCTTGGCAAGTTCCGTCGAGAATATTTCAAGTTTTTAAAAACAAAAGATCTGATACGTTGAAATCAGATAAGAGCTGAAAAGGCAGCATGGTGTGATTGAACAGACACTTCTCTCTGTGTGATTAATCATTTGTCAGAAAAGGAACATTCTGTACTGTTTCATGAACATGCCCCAGGTATACAGCTGATGAGAAAAGATAGAATAAGTTAGGATGTACAGTGCATTCATTCATTTCCCCTAATGCTGTTAGTCTTGGTCTGATCATGTGGCTGTGTTCCCTCTCCTCCACAGTGAGGCTGTAGCTGTAGCTGCGTTCAGATTACCCAAAACACTGTTATTCCTCCTGACTGGTTCTCCAGCGCGTTTGAGTGATTTCCACCTTCACCAGTGTGATTCTATGAATGCGAGTCAAGGTGACGGTGCAAGAGAAAAGGAAAAGTTGAAATTGGAGATGAAGAGGCCTATCATGAGAATATCTATCAATACAGCAGGGATATATGCAAGTGCCATCAAAGACTGCTCATAAAGAAGTGTGCAAGTATGATTTTCGAAAAAAAAAAAAAAAAAGGGTTAGGACTGATTTTCAGTGAAAAACAGACTCATACACTTTGATCTTAAAACAACAACAACAACAAAAAAACATTTCAGGTTTTGGGGCACCAGTCAGACTTTTTTTTTTTTTTTTTTTTAAAAATGTAACAAAACTTGCCCTCCCAGTAAAACTGTACAAACTTTTTTTGTAATACAGAAAAATATTTACAAGGGTGCTTCTGTTTTGTTTTTTTGTTTTTGTGTTTTTTTTTAAAAACTCTAGTAGTAGTAGTAAGAACAATGCATCAAGTCCAGCTTTGGCACTCCTCTTAATGTCAGCATCTGCACCTCACATCAGTGCTTTAACAGTGGCACTCCAAAGTCCCCGGCGCTTTGTGATGACATCACAGGCAGACAATTACATCACTGGTTCCACATTTCAGTCATTCAGGGTCATCGGATGGTGGTCTGACTCAGAGGTCAATGATTTGCTCAACCTGGAACATAATCAGAAATCAGACATTTATTATTTTATCAATACTGTTCCCAGATTAAGTGATTGAAGTGGTCACTGAGAAATTTAAAAATCATCAATTGTTATGGACATGAAATAAAAACAAAACCTTTTTGGATACTAAAGTGCAAATTTTTATAAAATGAAATGGAAATTCTCCATCATCTGCAGTAATGGTGTGTGTGTGTGTGTGTGTGTGTGTGTGTGTGTGTGTGTGTGTGTGTGTGTGTGGGGTGGGGGAGCTGTCAACATGTACGATGCTAATGATGGTGTGGTCCAAATATCATCCTGCCTTCCCAGCATGCCATCTTTCTGAAGGACCAGTTAGAGGTAATTACACACTAATAACTTCCTGGGTAGCTGGGGGCTGCAGCTGTGGCATCCTAAACGAACAGCTCACCATTTATTTATTCATTGACATGAGCCAAGTCACACAGTGACGTTTTCAAAATCCATATCCAACTCCAGCATCTGTCCGCCCATCAATCCATTCTCCATAGCCAGTTATTCCTGGTCAGGGTCACAGAGTACTGGAGCATATCCCAGCATGCACTGGGTGAAAAGCCATGTGTAATTTGTCTTCTTGGTTTCACCTACACTTAACCCTCTTATGACTGGCACAGTTGTTTATTTGTACAGATGTAATAAAATCTTCATTTATTTAAAGCTGCACTGATCAGGATTTTCATATTAACAACATTTCAAATTACTATGCGTTATGTGAAGGGTGTTGTTCATGATGAATCCACAAAGAATTATCACCTGTTTGCAGTTTCCCTGGGCTCTATCCAGCTTTGCAGCGTCTTTCAGCTCATTGTTTTGGTTTCACAAACCACAACTTTCATGTCCAGCCACAACAGGCAGCTTTGATAAACCCACTGTATGCTTTCTGCCCAGCACCACAAGCAGAAAAGGTAAAGAAACAATCAGCAAGTTCCGCACAGCGTCTAGCAACCTAAAGAGCCAGATATTTTTCACCAGATGTTCATCAGGTGGCCAGAGTCTTCTCCAAATCAGTGCTAATATTTATGGATGCTAACATGTTAGCAATATAATCTTCTCAAGGCCAGATGTGTGATTTTTTTTTGCTTGTTGTAAAGTTCTGCCCCCAAGTGCCCAAAACAAATTTAAAAAACTCATTAAAGCAGCTTTAAACTTGATCCATCTCATCAGCATTAGATAGAAAATGTCCCTTTCATTTTGTACATGTAGTGTAATGTCAACATCCGATGTCTTAATTTTGTCTATACTCGATGTTTTTAATTTTAATGCAGTAAAATTAACTGAAGGGCTGTTTCGCCTATTTAACCTACCATCAACCAGTGACCCTCCCTGGTTGCTCCAAGGTCAAAACATCAGAGTCTGTTGCAAGCCTCTGTCTTTCCACTTCTCCTTCAGTCTCCTCCCCCACTGCCACACTGACCTTTACCCACCTGGCAAAGAAAAAGACACAAAGTTTAAACACAAACAGGCTCCCTCTAGGGACTGGAAACAAAAAAATCATTCTTTCTGTTCTTCCTGTTTTGCACATTAAATGCAAGATGTCATAAACCATGCACTGTCTTATTTTTCACAAAAACAAACTTAAAATAACTCATCAGAAATTCCTTTAAACTAAATATTGGCAGTGAGCTGGTCTTTTTTGTCTGTATAACATGAATCTAACACCACAAAATAAATATAAGACAAAAATCTGGCTTTTGTCTCTCCACCCACCTCCCTTTGTCAGGAGCGCTAGAGCTAGTCTGGTCTGGTCTGGTCCGGCTCAGGTCCGTCACACTGTGTGCTAGTCTGTCAGTCAACCACTGGACTTTGTCTTGTTCTGACAGCTTGGAGTGCTCCGTAGCTGCCGTCTTCTCACCTGCCTCCTCCACTGCAACAATGGTTGTGTGATAAAGCATGTGCACAAAAACAAAGAAAGCACAAAGTCAAACAAGGGAATAACACAATTTCCAAAAATGATATTAAAAAGAAAGACAAAAAAAACACACTACTCCATGTTCTCCTCCAAAACTCACCTTTTACAGCCTTGACTTCCAAAGAAACGCTCTGTTTCTTCTCAGAACTCTGGCTGTTCTGTTCATGGCCCGCTTTCTGCTGCTCAACGACGTTCTGGTTTTGGAAACCTTCCATCCAGTCCAGAGTTTCACCGTTCTTCAGTGCTGAGCGGTGGTCCTTGAACCAGCGGACAATGTCGGTGCGTCCCAGGCTTGTTTGGACCTCCAGCTGGCTGTACTCCTCAGGAGATGGCCACTGGGTCCGACAGAACATCTGTGACAGATGATGGGACCAAGCACAAAACATTTTACCCCATCAAAACAATACAGTATTTAATTGACTGACATATATAAAATTCAAACATCAGCACCTGGAGTGTTAAGGATTGTTTGTTTTATATAAAGGGCAGAATCCTTTTGCCAGAGCTGGTAAAGAGATATACTAGTAATTAGCAAATGTTAGCATGTTATCAATATAGTTGAAATTAGCTACCAGTAATATAATATATAATATTTAATAATGTAACACTCAAGGATAATTTTTCTTTTACTTTTGGTACATTTTGCTTATAATACATACCACATAGTTGAAAATACAGGACTTTTACTTGTCAATGAGTATTTATATACTGCAATGTTGCCATTTTTATTTAAAGGCTTTAAATACTGAACTGACTGACTCACTGAACATGCTACACTAAGATGGTGAACATTGTACCTACTAAACATCAGCATGTTTGTATTGTCATGTCATGTCATGTCATGTCAGGATGCTGAATGCTGATGCTTGAAGCCTTTATCTTAAAGCACAATATAAGTAGAGCCGAACAGAGCTCTTAGCATGGCTGTAGACTCTTGGTTTCTTTTAACAGTGATTTATGAAATGTCTTCCTACCCGGATGGAGTTTTATTGATGGAAACACAGTATGTTTACATTGATTATAAACAATTGCCCATTTTAACTTAATGTGCTTTGCTGCAATGTGTCAACGCTGTTCCTTTTTCTCTCTAGCAGTGAAACACAGAGCCTGCTCAAAGGGGCCACAGAGTGAAATTGACTGTCATTTCTAACAGTTCAGTTGTGAATTATTTTTAAATCCTACACATTTACCTTTATGTAGGGTTAGGTGAGGTGATACTATAAATACATTGGCTATTGTTGATAAGCTTAATATGTCTGACAGACTTTTATTTTCTGCAGCTGAAACATATGGGGTCCCCATTAAACGACAGCATATGTGTCATTGGACATAAAACAAGTACTGTTACTGTTAAAGAGATGTCTCATGAATATACTGTATACTGGATCCTATGGGATCCCGCTGTTTTCCAGACATAACACGTCTCTAACATCTTCTCTGTACTCTATCTGATCTGACCTTGTAGTCACTGAGCATCGTATCTCACTTTTAATATTCAGGTATCAGCCACTTTCATCATGTAGTGTCAATCACGCTGCTTCTCCTCAAGTACAAGTACAATACCATCTCAAGATTAATCATTTAATTTTACGCAACACCTCGCTTGAGATTGTATTAAAAAGGTGCCGTCTCATCAACTAATCTCTTTAAAGTCACATCTCATTAATCTGTTGACACCATTAGCAGCACCTCTCCAATTAAACAGTATTCATCTTTATATCATTACAGCTTGCATCAATGCTCTAACTTGTGGCATATTTTGATACAGTCAACACTGACGTGTTTCCGTCACCTCTTCTCACCTCTCTGAGCAGGGTGAGGGAGCGGCTGGTGATGGGGACTGGGCTTGTGGAGGCCGACAGGATGGGAGGATGGGGAGAAGAGGAGGAGGATGAAGAGAGGATGGGAGGAGATGCAGAGGAGGAGAGGGTCGGTGGGTGAGGGGAGGAGGCTGCGAGCACAGGAGGGGACGAGGAGGAGGAAGAGGAGAGGACAGGTGGGTGAGGGGAGGAGCGGAGAGGTTTCCCGTCCTGCTCTCGATGAGAAGCCCCGTTCAGCAACGCCCCGGGCCGGTCTGGTCTGTCCTCCGTGTTTTTTGAGGCCATGGAGAGCAAAGTCTTCTCCATGTTGTCCCTCAGTGCCCTGCGCTCTGAAAACCAGCAGTCCACCTCCGTCTTGGACAGCCTGGTCTCCTGGGCCAGCTGGTCTGCAGCACAAGAGAGTTCAGTGGGTCAAATGAGCTGTGTTACCTCCAAGTAGAAGCTTTTTTTTGTAAACCTGAGAATTCAGTCTCTCTCCACGGGACTTAAAAATGGGTTCATTAAAAACATTTCTGCTATTCTTGTCATGCAGGCAGCCACCAGAGACTGGCCTACAGCTACACCAGGGTGAAAGAAAATGAAGTCACATGCTGTGAACTTAGAAATAGAAGAAAACACTACAGAATGTTTCAAAGTAATTTTTAAATCCGAGTGAGGATATTGAACACAACCAACTAACCAACTGAATCTCACCCAATTTATATTATTTCAGTGCCAAAGTTTTTAATAAGTGGTTTAAAAGTTGTCATCATTTTTCTCAGGGAATTTAATAACATAAACTAATCTTTAAAAAGATATCTGTGAAGCTAATTTTGTGCCTCATTAGCTCCCAATCTGCAGGAGGGCTGTCATGTGCTTTTGTAGGCAAAGGCAAATATAATGTGTTCACATTAAGCATCTGAATTTAGTACTAGACTGAGACCACCAGTGAATAAGTTAGTAAAATAACATGCACAGACAAGCTTCCTGCACACAGAAAAAATGCTCATTAATGAAGCTGTTTGATTCTTTTCAAGGAAGTTCAAGGAAGTAGTAACACTGTAAACACTGTTTGAATGTTTAAGCCATCACCACTTGTGTTTAATTACTCCACTCTGGCACAAATAAACACATACACATATTCTAATGATACTATTTATATTATGACTCAATATTTATCCATCTTTCCTCATCTGTTGATACCTGAAATTTGTTCCTGTCCTAAACATCACTTTTCTCCAGTACATTCCCCCAGGAGCCACTCTATGTCGTATACTAACAACCAAAACAAGAATAAGGTAATAAATCTCAAGTGTTCCCATCCTAAGACATGTGCTTATGAGAGGATTGATGGGTGGGCTGTACCTAGCTCGGCCTCAGTTGGAGAGCTGCTTCTCTGGAAACTCTCCTCCAGTGCCTTCAGCTGCTCAGATGTCTTTCCCTTCACCCTCTCCAGCAGAGGAAAATGACTGGGGACTGCTTTCTTTACAGGACCATCTTTAGGTGCTGGCATCACCTCTGCTTTCACTAGCACTGGTGGTGGAGGAACCCCTTCAAGAGTGACAAAAAGAGAGGGAAACTTCAAATGCTGAGATATGCTAATTCATGTTTTCACACTAGAATTACCACCTTGCAGTTGTATGCCTCCACCAGCCACCAAGATTCAGGAAATAAGGTCACAATCTCCCCTTCCTGAGTTACAGTGTTGAATAATTGCCAGATGTGTTTTTGCAGAACATTATGATGTCACAGTGAAGTTGACCTTTGACTTTTTGGATATAAAATGTCACTTTTATCCTATTAGACATTTGTGTTAAACTTTGTCATAATTAGCATATGAGTGAGTGAGTTATGGGCAAAATTGTGACCTTTGATCTTTGACAATCAAATTCCAATCGGATCATCCTTGTGTCCAAGTGAATGTTTGTGACAGATGTAATGAAGATTCCTCTGGGCGTTCCTCATATATTGCATTCACAAGAATGTGAAGTCACCGTGACCTTGACCTTTGGCCACCAAAATCTAATCAGTTCAACCTTGAATGCAAGTAAATGTTTGTGCCAAATTTGAAGAAATTTGTTCAAGGCATTACTGAGATATCGCATTCACAAGAACCTGAAAATATAATGCCTCCAGCTCTGGCTGTCACCAGCGCAGAGGTATAATAATACATACAATACTGGTTAAATGACGCAGCACGGACACAGTGCTTAAAAAAAGCTCGTTATGGTTTAGTAATTAAAACTCACCCCTGGGAAGCAAAATGAGATCGTTTCAAACCCACAGAAAGATGTATGATTAATCCCAGTCAGGGGAAGCGTGGCACTGATCACACCTCATACCTTTGAGATTAAGGAGCCTCTGTTCACTGAACCACTTCTTTATCTCTCCTCTGGACAGCCCGGTGGTCTCTATCAGCCTGTAGATCTATCACACGACAAGATGCAATGGAAGATGAAACAATAAGCTCGGGCATTTATCAGTGACAGTTGAGTGTTTAAAAAAAGGCAGCAGGACTAAATTAGAAAATAAAAGCTGCCACAAAAAAATCTGTCTATGTTGAATTTTTAAGGCATGGCACAAAAAAAAAAAAAAAATGCCATTTCACTCACTTATTCTTACCTCATCTTCCTCAGGAAAAGGACACTGTGTGTAGCTGGACCTCAATACTGTTAGCTGCTCGGCTGTTTTATTGGGGTCAACTGTGAAACTCAGCACTTTGGGTGACGCCGGCTTTGATGTGGCCATGGGCGCCGAGATGGTTTGAATGATGGAGGGTCGTTTACTGTCTGTGGCTATCACAGGGGAGGCCAAGGGTCGTTTAAGTGACTGCGCCACCTGTATTAATCATGGAGGAAATATTAAATATAGTTTAAGATGGATAGTTGCAAGTCATATTGACATATTGACTGTGTTACTGCGTTTGTATGAGTTGCATTTCTGCCCAGTGTTTTGCTACCTGGTTAGCCACTGTGAGTGCCAGTGGTGCGCAAGTGACAGTGGAGCCGTTGGCTACAGGAGTCAGCACCAGGCTGCTCGGTCCCAGGAGCTGACAGGGGAGGGACTGCAGGACTGAGGCTGCTTGCTGCATGGGTTTGGAGCCTGCAGCAGACTGGTTGGTGGATGACTGAGAGTTGAGCTGAGGAGCTACCACAGTGAAGGTTTGAGGCACAGAGGAGATTGTACCGTTGAACATTTTCTTCCTGGCTTCTTCCACCTGTCACAGAGGGAAAGTGCTTGTTATACTTGTTTGTTTAATATATATCTCTTATCTGTGTGTATGGATGAAATTATATTATTTATCTGTAGTAAATACAGTACCACAATTATTTAATGCTTCATCTTGGACTGTTCGAATTAATTTTGAAAATTAAATTTAATTCAACATGTTAGTAATCAAGCAAGACCCCACAATCTGATCTGTGGTTATTGTCTAAATAGACAATTTCCATACTTGTGCTTTGAGCTATAATTTGCTGAAGGCATGGCGCATTCCCAAACCCACTTAATATTTCAGCCCACAGTAATTATTCTCAGTACTCAGACTTAAGGTGAAATAACATGAGGTGCTAGAAATACAGTTTCTGTCACCATTATTATTTTTACTTTTTGGAAAATAAGCAGATGCCGTTTGAGCCTCTGGGTGATGAAAAAGACCTAAGGAAAATACACTAAACAGAGTGCCTATAATATTATTATTACTATAACTCCCACCTCCTCAGGTGACCAGCTAATGCCCTGTTTGAGCCTCTGTGTGGTGAACCAGACTTTGATTTGCTCCTCTGGATGTTTTGAGGCTGCAGTGAGCCAGGAGAGCTCAGCCTGTGTTGGGTAGGGGAACTTGTTGAAGGAGGAGATGAGTGTCAGGTTGTCATCCAGTGAAGGGTTGTATTTGGTTGTGTTGAGGGGCACTGCGATCTTCGGCACCTGGAACAAAACAGAAAATAACAACAAGATGGTAATGCTTAATGTAAAGTCTGTATTTTCCTCATAATTTCCTTGAAAGTTTCCCAAAAAGAAGTATGTATTCATTTATCATTGGAAACTTCAATCTCCATATGTGTTACATTGTGTGCTTGCTTGTCGACAAATTTATGAGCTTCAGAGCTGCTGGTAGTTTTTTGTAACCTTTAGACACAACTAGCTAAGCTAGTTTAGCATAAATAGTTCAACATTTTGGGAAATACAACTACTAATTAAACAAACATGATATCATTTGCAATTGAATGTACTTTAGAGTTGCTGGTAGGGTTATCTTATTTTATCTTTGGACAGAACCAGGCTAAGCTAAGCTAACCGCTAGCTGGCTGTAGCTTTATATTTCACGTACAAACATGAGCTTGGTATTCATCTTTCACCCAACTCATGACAAGAAAATGTACTTGTGCATTTCTCACGTGTATTTCTCAAAATGACAAACTAGAAGAATTCTTCCTCCATTGTGCGTCTTACCTGGGTATAGTTTAGAGGCCGCTGTAGGGAAGGCATAATGTGAGAAAGGCCGTCTGCTTTGAGGAGCGTTGACTCAGGGATGATGACTGTCCCGTTGACATTGACCGCTGTGATTGGTTTCTTGGCCAGATCAGGGGTCAGTTTCCCCAACTGAGACTCTGTCCGTTTATTATCTGATATTATTTTTGGTTTACCGATCTTGACTGTGGTGGGTTTGCTGAGTGGCAGAATGCCTAGTTCGTCCCCTTTGCCTGAAATGGCACTGGAAGTGTTGTAAATGACTGCATTGTTACTGCACCCCTCTATTGTCTGTTCTAAGATTGTCTGATTGTTCATTTTTATACGTTTGAATTTGAAGTTGCTCTCCCCTGGGTGACACCTCTCATTGTGTTCTGTCAGGGTGTCAAACTTCTTTGTGTTGAAGTTGCAGACAGCACACAGATACAGGGGGTTTAGGATGACGTTAGGGTGGTTGGCATCTACATGTTCTTTGAAAGTGTTGAGGTTCTGTGTGGAGAAGGGGCAGTATTTGCACTCGTAGCCCCCCTGCTGCCTACGTTGAGGCTTAGAAAGGTCTGGTGGCTCCGTCGCAGGTTTGTCTGGAGCTGCTGGGGGGTCTGAGGCCTTTCCCATTAGATCCAGGTCCATGGATGGCTCTGCTCCTGTTGAGAGATCTGCCTCCATAGGCCCCTCCTCAGTATGGTTCTCTGTTTTTGTCTGGTAAATGGAAAGAGCAGTTTTCAGATGAAAAACAAAGACTACAAATGGCAATTTGAAATATGTGCAGATGATCCACACACAGATATATTTCTTGGCTCTTGCCCTCGATTTATAAACTGAGTCCTGAGATTAGTGCATCCACAGAAAAATGCAGCATAATATAAAATCACAAGATAGAAACAGTTTTAATGTGACTCTGTATTTAGAAGTCATAAAAGTACAATATTCAAATTTACACAAAACCAAGCATGCCATGTTAATTATTAAACTCAACCTATTAAAGAAAAGTCAGATGCTGCTGCCAAACATACTGACAGTGTACCTCCATGTTGTGCGATTCCTCTGACTCATCATCCAGCTCCACCATGGTCTGCTCTGGTCGGATCATACAGGGAGTGGAAGCCTTCCGTCGACTGGACATGATGATGGTAGATCCTGGGTTTGTCCTGGTGCTTGTGCTTGGCCAGGGATGTTGTAAAGGAGACTATGGCCAAGGTGCCCAGGATGCAGGATGCAGCACCCCTGTGAAAACACAGTCTAAGGTGCAGAGGTATAGCCAGGAGGACTGGCTTGCACTAGAGATACAGGCAGCAAGCACAGGACAGTGGGATGGGACTCAGCAGCCAAGAAGTCTTAAGAAAAGGCTTCCCCTGGGGTGAGATTAGTGGCTGGAGAGAGAGGAGGGCAGTGGAAGGTGAAGGTCTGGTAGAAGTGGGGCTATTGAAGTGTAGTGTATGCTGGGCTCGCTGACAGTGTCAGCTCCAGTGCTCATCGACCTCCTGGAACTGCATGACAGGATGCTACCTGGATGAGAGACAGAGGGGAAGAGTAGAGGAAAAAATTATTACAATCAATAGAAAGACATTTTCATTTTGGCCTATTGTTTAAAAACCATTGCTTTACCGGTTTCCTTCATTGCTCTTGAAAGCATTTAATCAGTAATCCTTTTTACGCAACCTGTTCAAGGTGGGAAATGTTACGCCTTTTTATTCCATATAAAAAGTTATGAGGGCAGAATGCGGGGGAGGGGGGGGGGGGCATTCTGCTTTTATGCAGGCGTGGGCAACAAGCAAAGGCAGCATAAAGCAGGGTCTTAACAGTAATATAGTGGGATCTCTGTGTGAAAAAGGGCTAGTGAGACCAGTGGGTGGTCACATCTCTCACCTCAATTGAAATGGTCACTCAATGCGAGTCACAGAAATAAGGACACTTTATGTGTAGAACTTTGTTTGCTCGAGATGCTTGAGACAATTTTGACACTGAATAAAGTGGAGAGTGAAGAAAAATGAGAAAACATAGATACCCTTTTCAAGTGCCTTTGAATAGGCAGCCAACTACAGGAGGCAGTGAACGGGCTGGTTTCAGCATTTTAAGTAATGCAACATGCTTGGTTATTTAAGCTCAGCAGTGTCCCATGTGGATCTGCAGCGAGCCGCCACCCAAAAGAGGTAAGTGTCAACAGCCAGCCTGTGGGCAAAAATGGCTCAAAATGAAAAAGGTCAGAGGAGGCTGGCAAACAAACAAACAGTGGAGCACAGCAGACGGTCTTCAGGTGGTCAGGAATGTTCTATGAAAAACTGAGTAGAAAAGCAGTGTACATGCATCCCTCACATGGAGCAGCAAACTCCTAAAAAGCTTTCACCACTGCGTTAAGTCCATAACATCACGCAATTTAGACAAATCCTGGAACAAAAAGGTCAAAAGGGCAACATTGAGATAAAAACAGTAGGGGTTATGTACAGTGTATAGGACACAAATTCAACTAGAGACCATCCTGCGATGGGATCATACCAACTGTGACGTCTGTCAACATGTTGACGTTCAAATCCATGAGCATTCAGTAGTTTTTACTACGTTATTAAATGTGTACTCTGCACTAAGGGGTCAACCCAGCCTTCATTTTAATCTCATCTACCCACCTGTAAAGTTTCATGACTTTATCTTGCACATATAAACACCTGCCAAAGTCCTCAAAACCACCTCTGTGGTAGTTCCCGCTACAGTAGGTGTCTGCAGGACCACATTTTGCTGTGATGACACACAAACAGAGCCTGGGAATGTTTATGGACTGTGGACAAAAACCTTTCATATCATACACACCCCCTTGACAGCTGCTGTATACTGTCAATGCTCCATTAAGCAATACCAAAACAATACCAGCCCTGCTTGTGCAGTAATAAATCAGAAAACCAGGATGTGGCAGACATGATATGGAGAAGGGGTAATACACAAGTTACTGTTCATGCAAAGGTAGAACTGACACAATTAATTGATCAAAAGAAAATTAATTGGCAACAATTTTGATAATTGCTTAGTCATTTACTAAGCAAAAATGCAAACTATGCTTTTCAAATGTGAATATTTACATTTTTCTTAGTGTTCTACAATTGTAAACTGATTATCTTTGGGTTGTGCTCACCTTGGGCTCTCAATGGGCACTTTCCACTATTTTCTGATATTTTGCAAAATAAAGGATAATCGATTATGAAGATAATCATTGGTTATAGCCCTTGTTCAGTTGCTCCTGCATTTTATGTGTTGTGTTATTTCACCTACGTCTGCATTTCTGCAAAACCACCAACATTAGAAAATGTCCTCGAGTGCCACCTCGAGTATCTATATTAATGCCAGTTTTAACACTTCAACTGTTTTTGAAAAAAAGACTTTATGTCAGTTAAATTTTTCAAATTACATTAAAAACAAGCAGTTGCACAATCAGGGAAACAACACGAGCAACTGTCTTTGAAACCATATGGACTTTGCCCACTTCCAACACCCACCTGATAGAATTGGTTGAGATCAGGAGAGTTCTGTATTTGCAGCTTCCGTCTGACTGAAAACAAACATGAAGTTTTACAAGAGGGCTACTTTGTCGTCTACTTATGCAGAGTAAAAACTTTTATCATCACAGTTTGAAAACAGTGATTTGGCAATGTGGCTGATATGCAAATATATGCAGCTGACAAGTTTGCGGCTGTCATTACAACAAGTTCTCTTGAGAAGTATTGACTAATCATAAATCAGATTATGCCACCAAGTGAATAGAATGAGAAGCCAGAGACAAAAGCAGCTTCAGATACATATCTTTAAAAGCTAAGAGCGGCTTTATTTGGGTTGTGTGGAAATGACACGTCTATCGAGAAGAAGCGGTTACGAAAAACTGAGGGATAGTGAGCAGGTGGGTAGTATTGTAATGAGAGGGGAGAGAGACGCTTATCTGACTGAAAAAAGTCTTGATATTCTGGAGGCTTCACGCCGAAGCTTCATACTCATATGCACATGAGTAAAAATCAAATGAGTCGATGCAGCAGCGGTGCTCTTCTATCAGGACATAATGAGGTTTCATAAAGCCGAGTCAGCACAGAGGACGAGGGAAAGTCCTCTTAAAAGAGTAAAGACTGACAGAGGAAAGATATTTAACCCCACCAAACAAACAGTATGATCATATTTAAGCCTGCTACTCAGGGTGGAGCAACAGTAATTATGTGAATAGTATGACTTTGGGGGCTTCTGTCAGCTCAGCATGTTAGGACTATACTTTGTAATCACGTAAAAGATCCTCTCCAACAGCTACGCATTAATCACATGGCACTGTTCGCTTCGAGGCTTGAAGGCTGTCATTCGCCAGTCGACTCATTGTCCCGAGATATCTCAACTCCTCAAACAACCCACTGAGGCATCATTAGAATGCAGACTCATTACCATGGTGTCGCTATAGCAACCGCGGACGTAGAGCTGTAGTCAAGTAGCTGCTACAGCCATGTCACACTGGCTGAGACTGTATGTACAAGGCTGACCCGGCTGCATGTGGTGTTGTATTTGCTGGTTTTAGAGACAGAGAAATGAGAAAAAAAAGAAGAAAAAAAAAGGAGAAATACTTAGGAAAACAGAAATCTTGCAGAAACAGCTGACAGGCTGTGTGTGTTGAAAAATCCCTGTCCTGCAGGATGCAGAGTGGTGTGGTGCATTTGTGAGGTTTCTTCAGCTTCACTCATTCAGTCAACGGGGAAAGTCAAGGACCAAGCAACAAGGAGAGGACAAGGGAAATCAGAGCTAGTCAGAGGTGGCACACAAAAGACCTCTCTGGTAAAAGATATGGTTGAAAGCTACTCGATTATCCTACTAACCCTGTTCTGGGTGCTGTACAGATTAATACCTTCTAAGAGGACACATGATGTAAACACTGCAGTATACATACTCAGTCTTCCACTCACTATCGCTCTGTCCCTCAAAGTCCGCCCTTTGCCCAAAATCCAGCAATGTAGCCAAGTTCCAGTAAGACGGAATTTGAGATGCATCTGTTGTGCCACTTCATATGACCTGCTGAACTTCACAGCCTGGACACTTTGTGGATGTGCTGATGGGTGACAGTGGCTGGATGAGGATCTGACGATGAAGAGAACAAAGCTGTGGCTGGACTTTTACCTCCTACTGTATGTGCTAAACCCACACAAGCAGAGGGAGGGAGGATGAGCAATTCCGTTTACGCAACATCCATATTAGTAAGCTGTAAACACAACTACCTCAGAACTTAAATAACGTTGGCGATGCTGCCACTGGTTCCTCAGAAATGAACTTCAAGTCCCTGGATGACATCAAACATCAGTCTGAATATTAACTAACTGCCTACTGAGTCATTTATAGAAAAAGTGTTCACTGCAGGACAGATTTCTGAAAGGAAGCTGACTCAGAATGAACATTATCATACACAATATAAACACAAGCAGCTCTGCAGTTTAAGTTGTGGCAGTAAGATTAAACTCATGTGCTCCGATCGCCTGGAAGAGAGAGAAAGGCGTGTGTAAAGAGTGCTGAGCAGTGAGGATACACTGGCTCCAACAGCCTCCTCCTCTCTCTACTCTATCATTTCCAGCGGAGGAAGGCGGGGCTGCTCTCCTGCTGCCTTGGCTGGCTACTTGGGAGCACTGAATGTCATCATGGAAAAGAGAACTGCTACAGTGTGTGATTAATAACCATGGCAATGTATTACTCTATTCAACAGTCACTCAAACTTTATCAAAATAACTTGTATAATACCTTGATAATAGTCTTACTAATAGGCTACTCTCTCAAGGATTAAAAGTAATCAACCTGGTGTCCTTGAGAAGAAATTTTTGCTCTGAGCCATTTGTTTGTTTGGCTGTAAACATCTCACAGAAGGAACTGTGCACAGACTAATGTTTCCGACTGCTGCCTGAGCTTTCCACATGGTAACTTTCACTTTTGATTCTCATCTTTATTGTGAAGCACTTTGTGATGTCTGCCTTTGAAAGATGCTATAAAAATAATGCCTTTATTTTTAACACCAAAAATGGTAATTAGTTGTGGAAGCAAACTTAGCCGTTTTCATAACCTGGGTCAGTCAGTCAGTCTCTCACCTGTTAGTTAAAGTGTCTAACCACGTCAGCGTCTTGGCTTCTGTGTGCAGTGTGAGCTCTGTGCTGGAGCCACAAACTCTGTACTGTCTGGATGCTCATTAAACTTGTATGAATACTGAGCCTGGCAGCTCCTTGCCTGCCCGTCTGTCTGTACTTGCCTGTTGTCTGGCTGTCTGATTGGTGCATTGTATTAGTGGAGCCGTCTTTCTGAAGGAGTTACCTTTAATGCTGCCAGGCAGCAAATACATATCAGCCCTGGCAGTAATCAGTTTAGGCTACACACTGGCATACATACTGGAGAGAGCACAGGGGAAATCAATACAACTGAGCCTGTCTAAAGTATGAAGACAGACAGATGATCTAATACAGCAGGAATATAGTGGTGCTATAGGAAGGATATCTATCTATCTATCCAAACAGCAGTGAGGAGAGAATGACACTGAACAGATGAGTCACAGCAGCACACTCCTTTCAGATCCTATTTCTGGGTATCATTAATGTAATCAAAGTAGTGGGGGAAAAAATATGGCTCAGACTCTGCTCTCAAAAACGGGAATTTTGGGAAAGCAATGTGAAGTGGTCTCCTATTACAGATAACTTTTGTTAAAACACGTCGACCTGAACCAAAGTAGCCACATGACAACTTGGCAATGCATACGTCCTTGGCCAAACCTGCAGTGATTGACGTGTATAGTGATGAAATTCTTGGGAGGCAACATTTCTTATGGATCACTATGGTAACTGCTGTACCTGTGTCTCAGAGGTTAAGGTAAAAGGTTGCAGCTCTATTTTTAGTCAGACAATCGTAAGTAAAGTAAATGTAAAATTATACTATGCAGCCAGACTGATCAGATGCACTCAAGTGTCTTGCAAGGCTATGCACTGTGTGGAATGGAAACAATACTGTACGTCCTGTGCCACAGCTCTCTCCTGAACAGCCTGAACAAAGATCAAGCTCAAGTACTGGCAGATTCTGGTAGGGTTCATTGTTGTAGCTGAAGAGAGAAGAAGGCTGGAGAAATGAATGTACTGCGGAGACACAGCCAACTGAGTGCCAGAGTTTTCAGGCATGCAGTCATCACGGACACAAAGGCACATGAATGGCAACCTCTGCGGCTCCTGCACTTGAAGCCATGCATGAAGTACAAACCAGCCAGTTACACCAGCGCTCTGGAATAACAAGCAAAACAAGACTAGGAAGCAGCACAGAAACCACACGCTGCAGAAACACAGACACGACTTTTGCTGCGACATTAACTAAAACTTTGAACTGCAATCACGCATTTTATTTCACAAAAACATATTGCACAGAGGGAGTGCACACACTGCTCTGTTGGCACTGCTGTCAGGGGTGGGTTTCTCTCCCTCACTGTCTGTTTTGAGTGTGTTTTCCCCCCTGACTGCTTGTTCCATAAGTCAGCCACTGCAGTGAGGACAGTGTGTGTGTGTTTGAATTGTGTGGGTGAGGAGAGGCACCACCACCATTAATACGTCCCAGCAGGGGTGGAAGAGGCAGAATTTCGGACCGTCGCAGACTTAATTTAAATCTCATCACGCGGCTCCTCCTGAGCAAAGCAAAGTGCTGCACTGTGTTTGAGTGCTTGGTATGTTCTGCATAGCAACAGAGCGGCTCTACTTTTGCTGGGCTGGGATGAAGACTAAACGTGGATCAATGATGCAAACGGTTGTTTTGCCACAATAGCCCAACCCATACTGGATTCTCTGAGGCTGATGCCCATACTGATAAGGGGGAAAAAAATAGCCAACGGCCAACCAGATGTTTTTTTTTTTTTTAAACATAAAGACACTATAAACAAACACTTAAAACTAGAATAGCACTCAGTAGAGAGCATACCTCCGCCAAGAGCAAACACTGTCTTCCACCAGGTCCGGATTATTATCTGGATCTGCACTAAATTGTACAAAGTCAATCTGATGAAATGGTCAATCTTGTCATGGTAGAAAAGTGATAAAACATTTCTTGGATCTGCCCCTGTAACCAGATCAGTGCCAAACTTTAAGGGGTTCTTCTGGGGCCCATGCCCCATCCCTCCACCAAGTTCGGTGGAAACCAGTTCTGTACTTTTTGCATAATCCTGCAGTTAGATTGATGCCAGTCTCGTGTCAGCATGGTAAATGCTATGGTAAAGGCTCTAAATGATCAGGCCTCAACTTATATCACAGAGCTTATTTACTGGCACTCAGCTCAGAGGGCCCTGAGATCCGACAACAATTCTCTCTTATTTCCCAGTTTCTGCTCTACAATTATGGAACCAGTTGCCATGGGTTTTTAAATCTAGCAAAAACACATTTTTAATTCACTGGTCAGAATATATAATTCTGTATTTGTCCCTGATTGTTAATTGTTGTCGTTGGTATGTTTTTCTGTGTCTTTACTTTTACTTTATATTTCAATATCATTTATACAGCACTTTGGTCAGCTCAATGTCAGAATGTTTAATTTGACTAAATATGCATCTGGAGCCAGCAGCTGGTTAGCATAGCTTAGCATAAAGACTGAAAATGGGGAAACAGCTAGCCTGGCTCTATCCAGAGGTTATAAAATTCACATATTATTATCTCTAAAGTTCACTAATCAACATTTTATCCCATATTTGTTTAATCCACATAACCCACTCAAACAGTGAATTGTCATTTTCACTGTTTGTGTTTTTTTTTCAGATTAAACAAGCTAAATAAAATTTGTTGATTAGTGAACTTCAGAGGTGCTGATGGGCTGATGTTGTCACCTCTGGAAAGAGCCAGGCTGTTAGGCTAACCAGCTGCTAGTTCCAGCTACAAATTTACCGTACAGAGATGAGAGTGGCATCAATCTTATCTCCTAACTGTTGGCAAGCAAATAACCAACTTTCCCAACATGTCAAACTATTCCTTTAAATGTTGTAATTTGAATTGTGGCCAAGATTTGTACTAAGTATGAGTTTTTACACATGAGAAATAATCTTTGTGTTTGGTGAACAAACTATTGGCCTCAGTGTTTCTATAGTCTACCTCAAGCATCTTTGGTATTATTTCTTGTTATTTACTGACATATACACAGATACTGATGTATGTATCAGAGTGACTAAACTCATTTTAGTGCATACTTTGCTATTAATTTTGACAAGATTCTGTCACCTCAGCAAATTTTAGCTGCTATAAATTGTGTATAGCACAATCTCACTTTCTTTTAAGTCAGCACCTTTTCTCTTGAGTATTTTTCGTTCAATATTCTAAAGTTGCATGGGCTCAATATCACGCACTCATCAGCTTTTATGACAAGTTGCCAAACTTTCATATGGAGGTCCCAGAAAAGTAGCCCCATCATCACTGCTGTGTCCTTATTCAATCCACAAACACGAGGAGACACAGTGGCCTATATACAGCATGATGGAAATACTGTCAAGCAGGCTACGCTGCATTAGATCCACGATCCAGTCTCCCATTTAATGTGGTTCGCGTAACACTGAACACACACTAGTGTCACATTGCCAGACCTGTATCCTCCCTTAACACACCGGCGCACTGTCGAACACACAAAGGGCAAGCTATAAAAATATCCAAGTGTCACCCACTCTGCGGCTGATGGTTGTGTTACTATGGTAACACTGTAACCAACGGAAAGCGTTTGTGAGTATGTGCTTGCATCCAGGAGCAGAAAACCCAGAGGAGGTCAAACAGTGTCATGACAGCAGAGATGCTTAAAATCCAGCTCAACTTTACTTCCTGGTTGACACCCTACACCTCATTCTGCACATGCTGACAAATCTTCTACATTATTAGAGGGTCTGAATGACACATTGAGAGATTCGTGTTTTTCTCTAACAATCTTATTAGGGGCATAAAGATGACAGAGATTCACCTTTGTTTGTAACTCAGTATACATTAACCTACAGGACCACACTAAACAGTCGGCTGTGCAGCCCAGCAATCGACTCAAAATAAGCTATTTAACCAACCTGACAGTCCACCTATGATGGACTCCCCATTTAGCTTTGCCTGTTGAACATCAGGAACTGACGAGTATCCAACGCCCATACTGTCATGGAACATCTAAGGCTGTCTCAGTTCAGTTTGCCGCTGCGGCCCCTCCACACTCCCCCGACGTGACCCCAATGACGAAGGCCAACACGTCAGCGAGCATTCACTTGATTCCAGGGGCTGTGAGAGGGAATGAAAAACAGATGGGGTGCGGGGCAGAGTTTCATTACAGCAAATGGGAGTTATCCTGGGGTAAACTATCCCTCTTGAACATTTTTATGTGGCTTTCATGATAATAACCCCCCTTCATTTGGTTTTGCTGTCCTATTTGCACTCCCCCTGTTCAGCTCCATGCTCTTCTCTTTCACTCTCCCTCGTGGCCTTGTGCACATACAGACAGCCACACTGATAACAGCACATTACTCTCCCACGGAAACCTTGTACTTCACAATGTCAACTACTAAGGGCTTAAACCACTGCTAAAAATGTTTTTGTAGTTTTGTTTTTTTTTTTGTTTGAAGAGGGTAAAATGTGAGTTTTTAGTTACAGTAATTGCATTGTGGGACAGAGCTAGTATAGGGCAAGGGTCTTCTTGCACCTAAACAGCATCCTGCAAAATAACGTCAACGCGGGGGCATTGGAGGGACTTCAGTCAAGCAGTTACCACATTTTGATCACAACAAATTGTATCATGTTTTACTGCAATGCAATTTATACAGTGTCCTCCATGTGTGTGTGCATGCATGAGAAGGAGAGAAAGATCTAGGTCTTGACTGTCTTGCTGAATCAAAATGAGAACACCTGGAGACTTTGGAGTTCTTTACTTGTTTGACAGAGTCTCAGTGAGCATTCAGCGCTCCTGTGCAGCCAGATTTCCCACCTGTCAATCTCTGCCTTCTGCAGTGGGTGTGGCTTGTGAATTGTCTCCGGCCTCTCCCCATTGGCCTAACGTTGGTAAGAGGGGCGTGTCTGAGCTCTGCCACTGGCTGACGTGGTGCAGTGCAGAAGGCCTTTCAATAAGCTCTCTCTCCGTTTCCCCTCTGTCCTTTTTTTTCCCCCCAAACTTGAAATCTGGAGGACACACTGGGGTGTGAGAAGGGGAGCGACTCTACACACGAGCAGGCATGATTGACCTACATGACATGCACAGATTGTGTGCACGGGTACAGATCTAACTTTTTTTAGTGCTTATGTTCAGATTTAATGTGCTAACTGCAGAAGTAGTTTTAAGACTGCAGTGGCCACTACAAATAAGCCCTCTGACTGGTGAGTGATGTCCACCGGATAGTTTAATACATGCTTACACACTGCTGTATAAATTGCTGTGCACTCACAGACTTAAATAATAATCAATGCAGAAATGAAGCAGTAAAGTCTTTAATAAAACACACAGCTTGTGAAATGACTGATGGAAGATACTAATGATGGAGCCTGGTGAACCTGCTCTTTCTCCCACACACACACATACTTGCAATCTCTCACTGAGGTCGTCTCTTGTTTCTCTTTCAGACTGCTTAGACATTCTGACTCTAGTGTCTCGTTTCTTGTCTTTGTCACTCTCAGTGTCACCGGGTTTCTTCGGTGACACCTTAGTTCGGTTGGATTTCCGACATGTTAAACACCACAGCCGTACCTGCAATTCTTTATGTGTGATTTTTCCGACAGGCTTTCCAACGGTGGGAAATGGTGACACCATATCAAGCACATTACCAAAGTCAGGGATTGCCTTAGTGGACACATAAAAGGATCACACGTAAGAACAATGACCTTTTTGTCTGCTTTACCTGGAAATGTTATGAGAGCTATGGTGGAAGATTTCCAGGGATTCAACTAGGTCCTGATCTAGCAAACGGCAGCCTTATATTCCAAAACTTGACATACAAACCAACATGAAAAAACACTTTTACAGCTTAAGGTGCATATGGGCCTTTAGTCTACATGGATTTATCACTTCCTCACTCCTGTCTCCCTCCCTTGTCACTCTCATGCAGTGTCACTCTATTGTCTCTTCCTCCATCTCTCTCAGACATCACATGTACTCTTTACTAGTGTTGATTTCATGCTCCCTCTTCATCTGTCCTCATGTAACTCCTCTACCTCTCTAATTTGCCTCCTTCCCTGCATCACGCTCTCCCTCTCAGCCCCACCTACAGGTGATGAGCTCATCTCTGTGATTGCCTTAGTCACCCAACAACACGTCTGAGAAGCCGGCAGAGGCACAGCGGAGAGGAAGACCTGAACTGAACACAGTGGAACAAAGCACAGCGTAAACGTTGGTGATGTCATCACAGAGTCAAGCTGAGCACGACGGGCCGTGATGACAACAACAACAACCTCCGTCCTCCAACCCATGATGACTCATTCCAGTGTTTCACCAAGAGAATGGACAGCCATTATACACATTGTACAGCTCAGGAATGGAAGTGGAAGCATGATTATGTGCAGTCAGGAAATGCTGGACGTTCCTGATGAAGGTGAAAAACAAAAACGTGTTGGAACCCACCACAGGTCTGCTATCACGGCCCCTTAAAATGACAGTCGTTTATCGTGGAATAAATAAGTGTAAGCTCAAACCATATGAACATACATACAGGACCAGTAAATTGAATCTTTGTTTTATATGCTGGTTACAGTATTTCTGTTTCCTATTTCCTAAAAAGAAAACAGTGAGAGCATAAGAGGCTTCTTTAAACATAAAATATCTCTTTCACCTATTACTACAACCTCACTGCACCCGATTGTCAAAATAAAAATAAATAATAGAAAAATAAATCATTAAAAATCAAGGACAAAATGCTGTTCAGATTTTATGATTTGTAGTAATTTTGTGAGTTAGCCAAACTACAAAATGAGCTGTTATCTGGTGGACCTGCACTTATTTTTGCTGTTCACAAAAAACAGATGAGTCATTTGGTTAACAATCAATCTAGTGTTAGCCGCTTGTCATTTTCTAGCTAGAAAGCTGTTGGTCAGTGCTGGATGGCTAATTGCAAGCAGACAGCCTACAATGATCAAAATCTTACACATATAAATCACGTTAACATTTTAACCACTTAGCCAACGTAACCTCAAACACCTATCAGCTGTAACATCAGCAGCACACACATCACATTTACTACCCGCCACCTGCCCACTTTCATTTATCAAAAACAAACATCATTTCTCAGTCGATGTGTTTTGCTATCAATCTTCTGCCCCAGATTAGTTCTAGTTAGCATTCAGAAACTGCAGCAGACACTTGCAACATCTGGTGGTATGACAACTGTCAACAATCAAATCTGACATGAATGATATTTGACTATCCTGCACTTTCTTCTGTTAGACTGTATGTAATTGTCTTGGATTTTGAAAACTGCTTTTGATTTCACATGAAGTTTGATGTCTGGAAAACAAAATCCATTAAATTTGGCATTAAGATTCTAAAACACACCTTTGGCTTTGGTTTAGAAGAGCTATGTGTACGAGCTGTCTAAATAAATCTGTCTAAATACAGAGATCTTTGTTTTTTCATTCACTTCACGGGTCATAATTTGACACCAATTCTTGAGGCTCAGTGTTTTCCTATTTAAATGAATGTGACAGACTGAGTCTTGTTCATTTTCCACCATCTGGCTACAGTAAACGAATAGATGCCTCTAGGAACAAAATAGTGTGGATCACCTCACAGCTGGATGTTTCGGCTGTGACATTATAAGAGGTCACAGTACATTGAGAAACACTGCATGGTTGGGCGAGACTGGGGAAAAAAAGGCAATTCAATGAGGGCAGATTTATATTTAAGCCATTTTCCCAGAAATAATAGCTTCTAAACACCTTACTGTAAATAAAATAAAATGATTTTAGGCTGTACATAAAATCCTCTCCTCACTAAAAAGCTTGCTGTCCCTATTGCTGTCACAGTGTAGTGATGATGGGACAATCACTGATGTTATGGACAAGAAGGTAGGATGGTGACATCTGTGCATTTCTCTAATCCTTTCAGCAATACTAATAATAACATTTCCCCCCCAAAAATTATATTCAAACAGACTTAATCTTGCATCTGTCAAACTGTAAAAACAATTCACTAATGTTGCTCTACACTACACAACTGTGATTGTTAGATTATCATTACTTCTTTCTACTACACTGACATGGTAACAGTCAAAAACATTCATAATTCTAAGTATTTCTATTGGGTGGGTTAAGTGCAGACAATTACACATAACACCTTTTTTAAGCTGTGTTCCCGACATTATTCTGCAAGAAATGCTTGGCGACAAAATACACTAGACAACTGTGTGTGTGTGTGTGTGTGTGTGTGAGATTTGAAATGTGACGGTTTACTTTTATCAACAGAAACCCTTTGAGTGTTCAGCCCCCAATAAAACTGAGCCGGCTGTCATTCCAAATTACATAACATTATCTCTGATTTGGCAGATCACAAGCGGAAACCATGTGAAGAACAAAACATGAGCCAAATTTCTCTTCACATGGAAAAGAGCAAGAGTGCGTGGCTTAGCGAGCGAAGCCAAGTTTATACCCAGAGGAATTGCTGGTAACGGGTACGACAGGAGGGTTAACTGCGCTGTGATCAAAACCACTTGCATCTTTTACTGAGAGGGTGGGACTGTTGATCAGAGAATGTTTAGAAATACAACATAATAGGTCACACCAGTGCTGAGAGAACATCGTCTAATGAACAAGATATTTCATCAGACGTACAGTCAGCAGTATCCGTAACAGGCGCAGAACGCTTTTCAATTAATTGGCCCACCTGTAGGGCCAGAGTGTTTAGGCCTGTCAGAGGTCACTGGTGAACAGGTGCACTGAATTATTTGGTGTCAGGGACTGTTTTATCACAACCAGCACCACAGTATGTTAGGTATAAAATGCTACTTTAATCTCAACCTCCACAATGATAGAGTCAATATCTAATTGTAACTGGTACTGGGAGCCAGCTGGTGTTACAGTCCCTGGAAATGTCATAGTCAGGTGTTTGATGTTATTATTATCAACACCAATACTTGTGTGTATGTTGTTTATAGCAGACTCAAATCAAACCATTGTACTGAATATGTACTGTAGATCAATAAACATCCGATTTGTGACAGTTTGTCGGGATGCGCCGATCCAACCTCAAATTTATAAGCTGTAGACCTCATTGTCATCATTGTTTATGTGAGGTAATGGTATTAGGCCAGGGATGGCTGTGGTACCAAAAACTGAATGAATGCCGCTAAGGGAGGAAATTTTTTATTTTATAACAACACTAACAAATAAACTGTATTAAAGGAGGACTGGTTCAAATCATGGCTGATACCCAATACACTTAATAAGATAAATAACAGTTCCAACCTGGGGTATTGCACAATTGTGTCTGGATGGATCAGTTCTACTGAAGGTGTATATATGTCACTGAAATTGTGCCACAGCCGCAAAAAGCAACAAGACAATTTACATAAGGCTTTAACAGAAGGCCCTCTGGTCTGATGAGGACATATGAGGACACCACCACCCTACTGTAAAGTTAGTCAGTTTACAGTGACTGTATAAACTATGTGACATGGTTTCATAATAATAAACCTATGCTACATGGTAGAGTATGTGTTTTATTGTTCTATGACATAATGATGTAAGAAACTAGAAAACTGGGTAGGAGGTGATAAAAACTGGGCTGTGTTTTGTTAGCAACAACAACTACAGCACTGCAGTATTAAACTATTTAGGTGTTTTATGCAGTACAGGACAACATAAAGCATCAAATACAATGAAATCAATCCAACAGCCACTATCCCCGCATAAGGTTTTACTGGGTGCACTGAGCACATATTTCCCCTGGTTAAGTCTGAGTGTGCTGACTCCAGAGGAGAGCTACAGTCTGTGTGCAGCTTACAGTCTGTGTGCACTGCACTGAGTTCAAAACCAAAGTTGATATTGTGAATAAAATGAACCACGTCTGACTTTTTCCAACAGTTACGGGCCTGCTGCAGTGACAGGATATAAGTGGGCTCCTGTGCTACAGCCCTGTCTGTCTATGTGTCTGCATGCAGTAGGAGCCGTGGTCTCGGAGGGGAGGAGGCATCACCAGGGGTAACGTTACGCCTACATCACAGAGTCGCACAAATCAAAGTCTATAAACAACGTCGGACTCAAAAAGTTGCACTCTAACCTCAGTACCGCTGAATGTGAGCGGCTACACAGGCGGCGGTGCGGGGTGTCCACCGGCCAGCCCGAGATGTGACAGAGGGGCGCAGAAAAACACTCTCCCCAAATGTTCCCCCTCTCGCCATCGACGTAACAACATGTCGGCAAAGGACGGCCATGTTTTGCTGGTTATGTCGAAACGGGGAGGAGGAAAAGTAGACACGATGTCTCTCCTCTATGCCTTCTCGCACCACGGTCACAACGTACCAAAGTGAAACTTAAACACGGGGTCGAAAACATCCAATTAACAACTTGGCGGACACATTGTCTCAGTACGCAGGTGTAAACGGCAGGGGCAGGCAAAGTTCATGCGGCTAGACAAGTTAAAATATTTATACTGAGGCGTGTGGGTGTTTGGGAGCCGCGCGGTGCCAGAGCAAGACAGGAGAGAGGCACAAACAAACAACTACATGCAGTTTTAACTTGGGGGACTTTTCAGGAGGCAGCCGCGGCGAGCCGTTTGAAAAACAGAGGAACAGTTTCTCCATTTCTTACCTGCCCACCGTTTTGGCGCGATGCTCAGGTAGTGCGGTACAATCCCCGAAGCCACTGCGAACCGACGAAACGAGCCCAATCTGTTTTAAACACACTCACGGCGGCCCAATAACCGAGCAGACAACAGGCGACAGGAAAGAAAAAATTGGCGATCACAAGGAGGATCTACGCCAAAAGCCACATGATCGCCGACGTCAGAGTACGTATTTGCATGCCGTACCGGGGCGCCGGTGTCCGTCCATAGCGGGTCCATAGTGTTAAACCAGTGAAAAGTTGAGCAGCGGGCTGAGGAAAGTGAAACTCAGTGAGCAGGCAGCAGGAGGAGTGCTGGTAGCTGCATGAAGCATGCCTGCTGCTGTAAAAATGAATGGACTGCGTCTTGTAGCCGTCAAGTTTCTCCTGTGCTGATGCCTGCCTGCCCCTCTGGTTGGAGCTAATTGAATATGTAAGCATTACAGTGGGCGTTTGTTACCCCCGAGGTCCCGCCCTCCTTCTGTTATCCCGCCCACCCCTCTTTCCTCTCTCTCTCTCCCTCGTCTCTCTGTATGCATGTGCATGTGAGGTGAGGTGTGGAGTTGCTGCAGTGCTTTCTCAAGTGGAAGCTGTTGTGCCCTATGCAGCGAGGGAAAACAGCACACACATACACACACACACACCTGCCTTTCATCACGCACAGAAAACACACTCACATCTGGATCCACAAAGGTTAGTCTGAGGTCAGCTAATACTCACAGTTAGTGTTGGTGAGAGGATCTGCCCTGAAATGACACAGACCGCTCAGTGAGCTCACACACAACAGTGACCTCCTCTGGATCCACTTAAGAACTGATTCTGACCTTGGCCCATGCATGTGCCACATCTGGCATGTAACGACATGTTCAACATTTGTACTGCAGAGATCCCCTTTAACATTCAGGAAACTATAATTCATGAAAAGATATCTTAGGTAAAAGTATTGTCTTTATTAAAGTGGGAGGTCTGTTTTTGGGGCACCAGTTCTGTGTCACAGTGATGACCCTCGAGTTTTCCATTGTTTCGTTTTAGGGACACTTCAGCAGGGCAGAGGTTTGCTGACACGTGGCCCTTTTTTCAGGAGAAGTGAGGTTTCAAAAGCACAAAGCATGAATGTGTTTTCTTAAAGACGTACTCCAGTAATTTAGCATAAAGTTGGGGAACTCGCAAGAGACAGATGAAATAAATAAATAAATAATGGTCAAGATCAGTGCTGCAGAGGATGAGATATCATGATTTTTCGTCCCTTCTTTGGGTCAAGCCCCAAAAACACCGATACTACATTTCCCATAATGCAAATCAGTAGTGTTTTTTTGTTAGATCCACAATACCTGGCAAACACCAACATCTTCCAAACACCATGACTCAGTTTATAATTCAGGCTCTCAGTTAAACCGCAAGCTCAAATGACCCCGGTGACATCATCAGGGTTACGGATACCTCATGAGTCGGTCTCTCATCCCTACGCTGACCTTAATAGTTAAGATGACTCAAATGCAGATGATGACAAACTCTAATAAAGTTTAATAAAGTATAATCAACTAATTTATGGAATAATCCAAGCAGAGCCTATAGATGTTTTGGTGCCAGTGACATTATATAATTAAGTTTACCATTGAGAATATTAGACAGCCTGCTTCTGTGTGTATCATTGTCAGTAATATATTGCTGTGTCTATCGTTATTTCTACAACTGAACATGGGAAAAACTGAAATCTAAAAATTGAGCCAGGAATCTTGGTGTAGTTATAGACTCTGATCTAAATTTCAACAGCCACATAGAGACAATAACAAAATCAGCCTACTGACAGCTGCAGCTCATCCAGAATGCTGCTTCCAGAGTCCTCACTACCAAGAAAGTAAAGCACTAAATGGTCTTGGCTCTAAATACATCTCTGATCTATTTGTACGCTATAAAGAACCCAGCCCCCTTGGGTCATTTGGGACAGGTTTACTCAGAATCAGAATCAAAACCAAGCAAACTGAAGCAGCTTTTCGTTTCTATGCTCCAAACCCGTGAAGGAAGCTTAAAATATTGTACTTTTGTACTTAGTTCACAGACAATACAACCTCCAGCACTACAATAGCATCTCTGGGAGTGGTGAGATTAGCTACTTGCTGCCAATTTCACCCACAAATTACTTTAAGTATTAAGAAAGGTTTCAAGGTCAGTAATTTGTTTGTTGGATTGTGCTGCCCATCACAAAGAAGATAATTAGATCATGATAGAGTAGTAGAGGAATTGTTGTCTGAATGTCTTTGAATATAATTTGTATCTAATATGTCCGGTATTGCTTGTTTGGTTAGTGCTAGTGAATGCTGATGAAAAGAATAGATCCTAGATGGCTGCTATACAGAAACAGAGCAATAACAATAATAATAATACATTAGCTGAAGCAGTATAATTAAGAAAAGAGTACTTTTAGTTGATTATTTGTTTTTGAACATTTGATAGGATTTTCTTTGTCTTTTTTCTTGGCATTTATCAGGGGTGCAAACACAACAAGAATTGATCTGGCATTGACTTTATTTGCAATTGTCTGTGTGCAACTGTCTTCATCATCTGCACTTCACTGCATGTCAGTGTGGTACTAAATTCTCTTTATTATATGATTTCTCTTCCTCATCTACCAACAGCATGTCTTGCAGCAGAATTTTGTTTCCATTTCAACCTATTTCCTATTATTTCATCCCTATTAGTTTATGTTGATAAACCTATTAGATTGTTGTTACTTTGTTTGTTGTTACTTTCCCATTTCAATTATTCCCAGAGGTTGCACACTAATAATATGAATTTTTGAAAAATGAAAAAAAGGATATATGTTCCTGCAGAATAACAAACCAGTGAATAAACTGTAAGGATTTTCTTTTAAAGAAAAAACATAACAGAGGTAGTGTCAGTCTATATCTGTGATTAGCTATTCCTTCTCTGAGCATACATGTGATCAGTCATGTGATCACTTGAAGGCTGCTCTTAAAAGTTACTTTCACACTTTGCTGTGAGTAGGAGGAAGTCACTTGATAAACATATATATATAATATTGCCCACACTCAGCCAAAAAAGGTTTTTACTCTAAAGTTGGTACTTTAGAGCCACTGTGGTGTAATGCCTACAGATAATACAGACCCTGAACACCAAGACAAATTCCCTTGGCAAGATAAAAACAAATATAAAACATAAGACAACTCATAAATTCAGTGTCCTCAACAATTTTATGAATAAAAATGCTGAAATGTGAGAGATCAATAAAAAAACAAAACAAAAAACAAACAAATAAATGAATAATAATGATAAAAAAAAAACACAATTGTATATTTTATTCGCAGATCTGAGCGGACATTTGGCGAACTTTCTAAGCTATGTGGATGAGAGCAAGAAATTTAGATCTTATCTGTTCACTGGTGTTTTTTTCTGCTGCCTTAATCCATCCTTGTAGTGGTTCAGCTTGATAGCTCATCTCCCATAAATGTTTTGATCCATAAATGTGTCTGCTTTGATTATCAAAAGACCAGGGCTCTGTAAAACACAGTTCACTAACTGCAAACGAACCTTCCACTCTTTTTAAAACTCAAGGTTTTAGTCTCCTACAGGCTTTGAATAAACACTCAGTAGGCACCTACAATCAAAATTTGAAAGGGAGAGATTTTCCTGAGAATCAGGATTACTCTGTGAACCTGTTCAATAAAGCTTAGGTCAAACATAACACAGCAGCTCCTTACTTGACTTTCATCTGACACTATAGGACAAAAGAACCAGTCCACAGCTGAAGGTCAGATTCAGTTCAGAGCAACTGCACATGAGCAGCTAAATCTTACAGATTTCACATTAAATTTATTTGACTTGAACAAGTTGTTCTAATAATTTCACATTTAGCAAAACAATCTGTATGTGTGCATTAGTATCATGCTATTTTATTGTAGTCTAATGACAGGCTGACTGAGGGAGGCTGACAGTACTATTACACCTGCACACACATCCAGGAATGAAGTTTGGAAAAACATAGGTATTAAGGTTTTCATTTGTTTTTTTTTTGTTTTGTTTTTTTTACATGTCTCATCAAAAAAAAAAAAATTACAAGGCAGTGAAACGATGAGAAAGCTGTGTTCAACCAGTTTTGTGTCTCTTTTGCAATTGCTGTAATATTTATCCTTAAGTGTAGACAGAACAATGACCCCATGCAGAAACAATACCAGGGCTCAGTGGTACACTCTAAATTATGCAACTATTATCTGGAAATGGGGAAGACCTTTTTTTAGCATTTATAAATGTGGAGATTTGTCCTGAAAGATTCCTGTAACCCAGGCTTACTGAGCAGCCTGGCCGACATACAGAGCTGTGAAGTGAGAGAAGGTATTTCTGATGTCCAGTGACTGGGAGGCTTGGATGGACATACTCTCCTGGTTAAATCACCAGCACAAAGGACGAGCAATATCTGGTTCTTTGCTAAAACAGAACACGTATGTACATAAAATTGTTAGGAGAGAGGACAATTATGACTCCCATGGTGCTTTTTGGTATGAAACATCAAATTGCTGAGATTAAAATTCTGTCGCTCACACTGACTGCGAACCAAAGCCAAGTTTATATTTTGTGGAGACATGAGCATCTTAAATCAGTTCACTTTCAAATTCTGGGTTAATTCTGGATGAATTCAACAACTAACAAGTTGGAACAGATAAGCATTTTGAATATAGCTCTGATTTGTGCTTCTATTTCTGCCTTTTCTCCTTAAAAGTAAAAACTGGGGCTCATGGGCATTGTTCAAAAGTCCAACATGTGTCTATGTATCATCACATTATCCAGCCTGGCTGTAAATTAGGTGAATAAACAGCTACAAGCAAAAAATAGAGTTGACTATGCAACGGTTAAATGTCGCAAATGCTGCAAAAATTATGGAATTATTTGAAATAATGTTATTATTAACTGATCAAATGGCAAATGAAATTGTAAAATGTAGTTCAGGTTTACATTAATGCAAATACTGTAAATATCCTTGATGAAAATAACTTTACAGATAATTGAATTATTTTTTTCTAACAGGACCACAATGTTTTTATTCAACATTTTATCTTTGTAAGTGTATAAAGTGTGTTAAGTATCCTCTCTGACAGTTGAAATACACTTGATTCTGATGATAACAGACTCCACTGCCACATGAGTTTGTGTTGCCATACCAACTGACAGACTTGATTGAGTCTTTTCATATTCTGAATCAAGAGGAGTATGACCTTTTCTGAGGACATCATGTGATTGAAATAAAAGTTCACTAGATGGTGCTAGATTGCTGTACCATTACTCTTGTATAGACTTTCTAAACCCCTAAGTGGGACTGAATTTAACTGGTTGTATACTTGGTGTTAAATGTGCATATATGGAGGTAGTGCTATCGACTTTCAGTACACTCATTAATATATTTGCTTATATTCAGGTTATAATCTCTCTGGACAGACTAATAATGGCAACCAGTGACGATGCTTAACAATTATATCTTTACAACTAAGAGAAAATAGTGTCTAATTCAACCACAGTCACTTTTTTTTT
Organism: Seriola dumerili; assembly: GCF_002260705.1. Taxonomy (NCBI): domain Eukaryota; kingdom Metazoa; phylum Chordata; class Actinopteri; order Carangiformes; family Carangidae; genus Seriola; species Seriola dumerili. Next base: position 5,684,682 of record NW_019174446.1, on the reverse strand, counting down.
AAAACATAGGACTAATGAATTTTATTTAGTACTTTACTGTAGCAACATGATGGACTGTGACAGGGTTAAAATCACTGGAGCAACTGGAGAGTTAAAAGAGTTTGAGAATAGGACACTGGGCACATGAGGGGTGAGAAAGGGAGGGAAGAAAAGAGGGAGAGAGAATCAAAGTAGGTAAATTAAATTAGAAAAGACTCACGTCACAATCGTTTATTAACAGTTAAAGTGTCAGTGTGTGGTCAGAAGGAAGCTGGCTTAGCGGATGGTGGATGGCGAGCACATGAACACACACAGGAAACAACCTACCTGGACAGCCTTGTCCCCAGGATAACAGTGGTGGGCTTCCCTTCAGTTTGTTTTTCATTTATTTGTCCATCAACAAACAAAACCCTCCCTCTAGGAGCCATAACTAGACACAGCAGATTTTTGGATTTCTCAACATGCCGAAGTGGGCAAAGATTAATATTTGGTATTCAAAGAGTGTTTTTTTTTTTTCAACCAAAAAACCAAAACAAGAGCAAACGAATAAGAAATTGATTAAACTATGTTTCCCTGCTCTAATATAAACATAAGCATACCTGTTAACCTAGTTACATTATCTTAGATTAGTTTACAGTTATAATCCACTGTTATTTAAAAGGTAAAGGCTAGCATAAAATTAGCTAACAGCTTTTTACCATAGTTTATTAGCCAGACTCATCAGCTGTACTCATCCTCAAATTGTTTGAAAATATTAACAATAAATATTTCCTTTGTGCTTTTTGTTCACACGTTTTTTCCATCGTAAACAACTCAACAGTCTTGTGAAATAACAGTTAGATCTTAAATCTTTCCCTGTAAAATAGTATGCTAACACTAAAGCTAACTAGCTAACTAGCTAACTAGCTCTACCCTGCAATAGGCTACATTAACAATGCTGGCACATTGACTTTTTCCCTTGGATCTGTCCGCTATTTTGTTTTGTTTATATTGTTTGGTGGGTCAGAGTCAGTTGGAAACATTAAAAAGTCAGCTGAAGAGTTTTAAGCCAAATCAAAGAAGACATGTTTTTTGGCTATAGCTAGCTGCAGGCTCTGTCAAGTTAAAAAATGCTGCCTCTGCCTGAAATCAAAGATGTAGTTTCAAAAATTACTGTTCTTCAAGTGATGAATTTTAGACAGGTATTGTAAACTGTGTATGTGTTGGGCAAGAAGAGCAAAGCCTAACAAGTGAAGCAGTAGTAACTAAAGGGGATGGAGCTTAGCGAATGGTCAATTTCAATTAGCCCGCTGTAGTGTTTTACTGTTGCCTTGTTTATCTGTTGAGATTGCACTTTGTAATGGGAGTGCTGCAGTTCAAATGACTTGGCAAGTTAGTGTGCATTTGTGAATGTGCTTATTTGTTTGTAGTGTGTGTGTGTGTGTGTGTGTGTGTGTGTGTGTGTGTGTGTGTGTGTGTGTGTGTGTGTGTGTGTGTGTGTGTGTGTGTGTGTGTGCAGGTTGTGCATGTACTTCCCCGGCGAGCGGTTTTGGCCCATTCTGACAGTAGACAGCTGGAATGTAATCAAGAAGCTGTTTGGTAATGATGCATTCACAGACAGCTCATCCAGTGGGGGTTTACAAATCCTGTTATCACTACTGCAACCTCAAACCGACTTCCCTTCCCACGCTCAGGTTCAGCCATGACACAGCTGATGATACAACCGTGATAGAGCAAATACAGAGGAGAAAAGAGCAATCAGAAAAGCAAGAGAGAGGAGAAATGATGAGAGTTTAGATGACTGGCATCAAGAATAATTCAAATGATTGTGACTATTATATTTACGAAGGTGTCACAAAGGTACAGGAGACGGAAGGGATGACCTGGTGGCTAGAGCGACCATCCTGTCACAGCTGTGCTCCCACGGTATTCTGGCAAAGTATCTTGTTGAAGTGCCTAAGAGCTGGAAACCAAACAGGATGGAGACATGAGTAGAATAGTAGAGCGGATTACATTTTGGAAAACAGGAGAGGAGCAATCTGGAGGTCAATTAAGTTCATTGTGCTGGTAGATTTAATAAATACGCAGGATAACTGAAGGCTAGTTTTTACAAAAGAGGACCAAGCCGAGTGGTGAATTGAAGCTGTTTTAAAGTGGAGTTCTGCTTTTCAAACGATCCTGAAAATTGTTTTGTTGGCTCCAACACTAAAGTCTTTGGCTCATCACTCCACTATACACCGTTGAGCCACAATTCTCTGATTGTTTCCTTGGATTGCGAAAACAATTTCATATGATGTGATAAAATACAATTACAAATGTGTTTTTGAAGAAACCGATCTCTTTTTTGTTCATCGTTTGTCAGCCTGAAAATCCTGGAAAGTCATTATAAGGAAGAAATCAGATCACTGCTCTTCCTCTTCTCCCACTCCTTCTGCTCCTACATCTCTTCCTACGTGCCACAGCTTTCTTTGATTCAAAATCAATGTAATTCTTTTGTTTTGCGAGACAAAAACAGCATTATTTTTAATTCAGCAAGTACAATGCATAAAGCCTGGCAATATTATGTTTTCCCAAGGCACATGAAAAGAGGAAGAGGGCCATTTATCCATTGATTCATCACCCCATTTCCATTTCTGTGAAACACTTATCCTTGTGGTTTAGGGTATTGTCGCTTCAAAAACAACATGATTTGAAAATATTTACCACAATGACATGGATTGGGAGGAGATTCTCTGAAATTGCTTCCTCTTGGTGTTTGAAATGTGTCTTTTGTCTGGAGTCATCACTTGCATGATGCAAGTGTTTGTGTGTGCGTCTGCCATTGGCACCTCTATGTGTTATAGTAAAGTTTCTCAAGAGTCTGACAGAGCTACCACTGTAATCATCAAACACACACATGGTTACAATTAGACCATATGGCTTCAAGTAAAGAGAGGGAGAGAGAAAAAAGGGGAGAGACAGATAGTGGAGGCAAAAGAAAGAGAGAGAGAGAGAGAGAGAGAGAGAGAAAGAGAGAGTGGAGTAGAGGAAGGTGGATGTAAGTTGGAGGGGAGAAAGGGAAAGAAAGCAGGATGAAGGGATAGAATTGAAGATGAGATGGAAAGATAAAATGAAATAGGCAGAGAGGGATGAGCAGAGGACAAATAAAAAGAAGAAGGCTGAGGGAAGTTGGAGAGCAAATAGGGGCACAAAGAGCGACAGAGTGGTCAAAGGTAGTATCTATTTTAAATCCCCTGTTTGCTTTGAGGTGTGGGTAATAAAGTGAAAAGATCTGCACGATTTATTCTTCATATCTTAACTTGCTATATGGGGGTGCATATTTGTATAGGGCTAGGTTTAAGATTTTGCATTTCTGCATATACCTGCTGTCATATAATGAGGAACAAAATTAGTCCATATTCTACTTCTTTAACAGGCAGAATCTGTAGGCTCAGTGTCTAGAGTGTTCGGTATGATGGCCGACTGTATCTCTGCTTTTTGTGTTTTTTTGGTTTCTCTCTATAGTATTGTAAGGTCGTGACCTTACCCTGTAAAGTGTCTTGAGATAATGTATGTTTTGATTTAGAACTATACAAATAAAACTGAATTAAATTGTGGTTGGCTTCATTTGACCATGACCTCCAGTGTTCAGTCGAGAGGTTCGAAGCACCAGGATGAGAACCTGCACCTATAAGTCTGAGGCCACGGCTAACGTCGCCTGCACCAGGTAGCCTATAGGAATCGTTGGTGGAGAGGGTTTCAGACAGTGCTTGGCCATCTGACAAGCACTGCAGTCGTAGCATGCTGGCGGCCTAAGACTGAGTCTTGCTGTGACAGAGTGGACAACACGTGGTTGCCAGTACTACCATCACAGCGGCAGTGCTGACAAGGAAAGCTAAAAATAAGAAACAAGCAGGAGCAACTGCAACAGGCAGGCTTTCTAACCAAAGTTTACCTCAGTATGGGTCCAAGCGCAGGAGGAAAAACAGCCTGCACACAGCAACAATGCTCTCTTTGTGGTTTATTCAGTGCAGCAGTATGGAGATGCCTGAAAAAAAAACTTTCATTGGTTATTAAAGCATAGTTAGATCAAATCATAGTGGGTGCATTTGTGTTGTGCAACTATCCACTTTGTCACTGATATTTTGTTTCCTGCATCCAGTCATGTATCTCATCTCTTCCTTTGGTTTCATTGTGTATCTGCCTGGTTTACAAATGCATGATAAACTTGGGCTGTTGGTCTGTAATCAAAGTATACAAGACCAATGTCATGTAATCTGCCGCAATGTGCTGGCTATTTACAGGGTTTGTTTCCCCTTTCATTTCTGTGTATGTAGTGTTTCTTCTTGCTTGTCTGGTAAAAACCTAACATGCATCCAGCAGTAGAATTAAGACAGAGCCGTAAACAGTGCTGTGCATACCTTCAGTAAATAGTTTAGATGAAGTTTTTATTGCAGGATCTGGGAATAAGGCTATAATTTAAGGAATACTACATCATAAAGGCATTTCTCTGTCTTACTGCTTCCGTATACATTTCTCACTGAGTCATTAAAGTGTTTCCCCTTTTCCCTCTCCCTGTCTTCCTCTCCACTCTGTAATCTCCTTTATCTGTTTGTCTGCGTTATCGCCTTGGTTCCTGATTACAGGTGTCTTGGCTCTATTTTACAGTTTCAGCTTTCACCTCCTATTTCGGTGATGCCTCTCCACAGGAGGACAGAAAATATTTCACCCAGTGTTACTAGAAGACGCATCTAATAGTACCATCTGTATCACCTCTGTTGCCTTATTTCTTAACCCGCCTCATTTTGCTTTTCAATTCCCCTGTCTTATAGATACTGAATGAAAAATGCTGGTGTACATTTAGACAGTTTAGGGATGTTAGGATGTGGAAAACTCCTCCAGTAAGACTGAAAATATTGCAGATTGCCATGGGATACAGAGTGAAAAGAACACCAAAGTTCTGCTTCAGCGCCTCATTTCTTTTCCTCTTTCTTTCCCACTTCTCCCAGACTCATTTCAACTTTTAAATCTCACCTCACCTGACCTTCCTCCTGTGCTCCTTCTCATTTCCCCATCCTTCCTTTCACTCCCTATGTCCGTCTCATCTACACCGCAGCACTAACTGTGGTAACCTCTGCACCAGAAGACGGTCTTGCCAGTCTTTAATTAGTCCACCAGCACCACACAATAACAGACTTTGTGGTAAACGCAAGATGAAAAGATGTAACTGCAAAAATATGAACAGAACATCTTGTTCTCCTTACTGTCTTCCTCTCCTTTTCTCCTTCCCTTTGCAGAAACCCAAACATGAGCCTTCCAGCTGGGTGTGTTGCGTGTTAAAGAAAGTTAATTGGCATAAAGTGGCTTAACGACCCTACCGGCTAATGGTGTCCGTTTACAGCCAAGTGAACCAAACCCAGCAAACGAGTGAATGGGGGCACTGCTGTGACCGCAGCCTGAGCCGGTCAACTTGAATTGGACTCACCTGAGAAGCAGGATTTATTCCAGTTTGATTCACTCAGATTTACTGGTTTAATTGAAAGACTGACCCATGGTCACGGACATGGGTTAAACAGCTTCCCTGAATCATGGAAGGGAACAGGGGTGAATGGATATTTGGTCGTTGATGGGGAAAATTGTTTGAACCCTGAGAACATTGTTTGATGTCCAGTATGGGATCTGGAGGGCTACCTGATTTCATGCTGTTTCCTCTTGGGTGTTTTGTAACAAGTTCCGTTTCGGCTGGTCATTAAGGAGGTCGCTAGGCATAGGTGGGTGGATACTTTGCAGCTCTTTTACACTACTGTAGCACTAAAAAGTGTCCACTCCGGATAAGTATGTGTAGTTTAACAGTGGACACCTTGTCATGGTCCAGGTGTTTTCCTGGCGTCACTTGATCTGGGTGTCCAAGTCACAATTAAATGTGCTTGATTTTTTTTTTTTATACAGTGTGATAATATTTTACTACTATCTATACAGGACACACTGGTCATACCCAATAAAAGGTGCGTGCAAAAGGAGATAATGGAAATATGATGAAGACTGTGTGATATGTTAAAAATTGGAACCGGATCCAGATGGACTACATCGTTTACATGGACAACAATTATATTTGAGGATTGTGCAATCATGGTGGAGGTTTGTGCCCTTTGGGTGCTTTCTATTCTGGCTACCTCAACAGAATTTACAATAAGTGTTATTAATCCTTGACATGTTTCGGAGCCCCTGTCCAGCTCTGTGCCCACTGAATCATTCAGCAGCCTCCACAGCAGAGCCTCTGGCTGTTAGACATTACAGCTCTCATGTTATTCCTTGTCTATTGTCTATGTTTTTGTAGATAGCACAATCACAAATTTCTAACAGGAATTGATAAGAGCAGAGTATTTGTGAATACTAGGATATGCACTGACTCAAAACTGAAACATAATCCATCATAAATCTGCCTGGGAAACTGTGGGCTGCTGCTGAGTAGAGTCTTCTTGTAAATGTGACCGCAGTCAGTCCCCTCCTCATCACTTTTTAGTGGCATGTATGTGTGCCTGCGTGTGTGTGTGTGTGTGTGTGGCGGCTAGGAGGAAGTTGAGTGGCATTCTTGGTTTTCTTTCCCCAGCTCTATAAAAGCAGGGAGACTATTTGTTAACTGTCAGTTGGTTAGCCTCTGTCCCCACTCTAACCCTGAAATAAAAACCACCAGCTCTGAGAAGGTGAACCACACTGCTGTACCTTCAGCAGCTGCAGGCTGGAGCATTTTATGCCATTTGGTGGTTTCTTTGATCCAAAGTGCTTTCTCAACATTGAGTCAACCTTGTCCGTGGGGGCGATTTTCTGAATGAGAACTGAATGAAGAGTGATTCACATCCGTATTCAGTAAAAAAAAAAAAAAAAAATTCATGCCAACCTCTGGATGTCTTTTGGACATTTCACTCATTGCCAAACACGTGTACGTAATTCAGGTATATTACTGGTCAAAGTAAATGATGTCACTGGATAGCAAAATGGACGTTGTGCTCATTGCTTTAATGTTACTAGTTTACTAGTGGTTAACTGTTTGTATACCACAAATTTTTTTCTTGAGCCATTGATGGTTTCTCCTTCACTCAGACATCACCATGAACTCTTTGAACACCAGAACAGTCAAAATGATTTCTTCAATCATGGCAGCTGTTCCAGAATTGTCGCCAAATTTCTCCTATGCCAGTCGTACTATATTGAAATAAAAGGAATCCAATGGCTGCCTGGAGCACAGATTCAATCTGGAAACCTTTTAGGAATGTTAAGTATGCATAATTTGTTATGTATCAGCTAAATCATGCAAAACTAACAACCACCCAGTATATAAAACACTAAATTAACTGGAAAATGTATCATCTGCACGCACACTGAATTTTTTTTTTCCGGTACAAACATCAGAACTCTGGACACAACAATTTTTTTGCTCCGTCACTCATGACTCACTAAAATCTTGCGTGACTTAGTCTCACCTGTCTCCAGCTAGCTAAAGCTGGGTTGTGTTTAGTGACTGTTCATCTTGCTGTTGGGTACGGCTGACCTCTTAAACTTCCTCCACAGCTGCTCTGTCCCAAACAAGAGATAAGTAAAAACATCATTAGACACAAATCCCAAAATCAGACACACCAGACACACACGCCCACTCTAAACTACACATGACAACCATTACTATGGGAAAGCTCTAGTTGTAAGAAAGTCCTACTCTGTGCACTGTTATAAAAGAGACAACACAATTAACCTCATCTGTATTGGATCATAGGAGGTTTATTAGAGGCATCCACATCACATCCTGTATAGAGAGGGTTTGATGTGATATGAATATACCCGACATTTCTAAGAACCCACATAGTACGTGAAGTGTGACAGCCCAGTTGATGAAGAAGTTGACCCCTTAATGAAGACACCGAGCTGGGACATTGAGAATAAAGGAATCTGCACAGTACAGCAACATCCCGCTCTCTTGTTAAGGTGAACAGGAAACTAAAGTCTTAAAACTTTGAGGCCTGATGCTGCATCAATTTAGTCTGACCTCAATCAGAACAGCAGCTAATAAAAAGGGATGTTTTTATGTTTGGCAAATAAACTACCTTACAAAAAACTTTCTTTCCACTGGTTACCTCATTTGTTCATTTTTGGCCATGCCACCAGTGTGGCTCTAGGAATCTGTCAGTTGATCCACCACTTTAGTCTAAATAAATATAGATGTATTCATTCATATGCAGAATGCATTTAGGTGAAGCACTATTATGAGCAGAAATTTCACATGCTTCATTAATATTCACAAAAAAACATAATCGCCTTAACTTATACTTTCTACACTGCATGCTGCTGACTGAGGCTAATATATAAAATGAAGGGGATTTAATGCTCATTTAATTTATATTATCTATTTCTTTATCTATTCATGTTATGTGTTGAGACATCTTGTTCTTTGACATTTTCCACTGCATCTATCTCCAGAGCCCTTCAAGTGTCAAAAGCAAATGCATGTCGAGGTGAACACGAATGACCCGAACGATTCTACGGTCGCCTTAAGCTTTTCTCATGCTGACATGTGTAAATAGTGGTCTAGCACATGCTCCCCAACATGTGCCCAACACCACGGATGCTCAAAAAATTCCCATGAGAAACACTCATTGCCATAGGATTTTGTACAAATGTTCATAGTCCCCTGAGGTTTAGGCCTACTGATTTAGTTGATCCTCAAACTTTTCCCCTAGCCCCGCCACGAGGTTGACGTTATTTTTAGCAACATTTTTCCACAACTATTGGGCTCAACATCTTTGTTTTTTAGTGAAAATTTACACAATTATTCTGTGAATTGCAAAGTACAACCTCCCTGAGCTGTTAAGGCCCTGTTCTGAGCTGGCATTAACATCTGTCTCAGGTGTGAATGCACCCAAGACGCATTGAGGATGCATTTGCAATCTGATCACAGACCACATTCAGACCACATTCTTTTAGCAGTGTGAATGCAAATGCGTCCTGGGCCAGATTGAAGGACCGCCTACTCTACTGACATCCTCTGACACAGTCTGATTAGTTCCACCACAGTCTCATAATGAACCAAAACTATTTTACTATTTCACTGTAGAGCTGTGTGCAGCACATTGATTCCCTCAATCCCTCAATGCCTCTCACTCTCTCAGACACACATACACACCAACATACACACACACACACACACACACACACACACACACACACACACACACACACACACACACACACACACAAATACATTGACAATGGACCCATTGGACTTGCTAAAGACAACAACGCATACATGTTTATATGCATGTAGAGTGAGGAAGTGAGATCCGATCACTAGCGGCCGCTCGAGATGCATTCTAATGCTGTGAACTGACGTGAACCGAGTGCTTATACCTCATATTTTCAGTTGCATTCCTCTCCCATGTTAAGTCTTGTTTTTGTGACCTTTTCTGTTTATATTAAATATTGAATGAGGAAGAAATACAGCAGAGAGACACAGGGCATGATGTGCAGCAGGAGTCAGAGGCCCTGCACAGTCTTCATCACTGGGTGGTCTGACAGTGTGAGGACTCCAAATGACTCAATAAGAGCTCATCCTGAGGGGACCCCTGGGTCATCAGAGTAAGTGCAAGCACCAGCGATCAAGAGAGAACTTGACTTAATAACTGGAACGTGAATGTGTGTGCGTCTGTACAGGGTGATGTCATACTGATATGAAAGGTCATAGCGGTTAAAACAACCATTTGACTTGTAACTTACACAGTCATGCTCTCATACACTCATGTGGAGAAAGGTATTTGCTATTTTAACTGAGTACGATGACATGATGATAGACCACTTTTGAAAACGTGACATTTTTTTTATGATTAAACTGCAAACTTTTCAAAACTGTACTGGTGTCAAATTAAGGAAAGTTATACTGCCATTAACACACATTTGTGTTGTAAAGATATTCAGCGTTCTGCCAGATTTTAATATTTAACAGCAAAGGAGAGAGCTTTTTCTTTCATCTCATGATCAGCATAGAGCCATCTTTTCATCTAACATGTTGAAATCCCTGTGAGTGATCATTATGCGCATGCAGCTAAGGGAATATGTAACCATTTACAAACCCCAACCTCTGTGCAGCTCAGTGGACTGACTGACTAACTGTGGGGGCTTTGTTCAGTCTCTGTGTGTGTCCTAATGTCTTAAAACTGACAGGAGGGGGTCTGCCTTGGTGGTGGCCTGTTATGGAAAAAGGCAGGGGGAGGCTAAGTACACACACACACACACACACACACACACACACACACACACACACACACACACACACACACGTACCTGTGAATGGAGGCAGACAAACGTACATCCATGCAGGTACTCTCCTTTTTCTCTTCCACACACTGACCAGAAAGGCCACTGGAGGTAATTGTGTCAGAGATGTATGCTGTAGGAACAGAGCGATGGGGGAAATTGCAAAGAGAGAACAGAGGAGGCAGCGAGGGAGGAAGGGAGGGAGGGAGGGAGGTAGAGAGAGAGGAAGCTGGAGCTAGAGGGGGCTGCATGCTAATTGGAGCCAAATGCGCAGCAGATGAACTGAAGTGGTTTGCTCTATAGCCTGGACACTCGCTCTCAAACACACACTCTTTCTTCATCACTAGTTTTTTGTCTGTCTCTTTCAATATATTTCTGTCTAATTAGGTTGTGCTTAATATCTACATTTCCTCTTCCTCTGTCTCTCGTCCTCGCTCCACATGATATACTGACCCACATCACAGCCCACATGAAAGAACTTCAACCTGGGTTCAGTTAAATTCAAGTAAACATGTACTTTAAAGCAGCATTTAATTGATTTTTTTGCCAATTTGGGGACAGTGGAACAAGTTGTAAACAAAACACTGATCACTTTATGAAGCTGATATGAAGAAAGCAGTTAATATTTACCCATTTACTCCCCTGGTTGACACATCATTAGCGTTTGGAGTTGTGTTTTTGGTCACCAGGGTGATGAGAGTCGTAAGAGTGACCCAAAGCGGTACAACTAAAACAGTGAGCTGAAAGACGCTAAAAGGCCTGTAGAGCTGATGTGAAATGCAGAGTTGGGTGATAATTTTTTGAGGGTTTTTCAACACCTTTCACATTACACATGATCATGTGGTCTATTGTTAATATAAAAATATTGATTAGGGTAGGGTAGCTTTACCTACAGCTGTGATGAGTTGCTGTGGAAACTGTTGCTTGTCATTGTAAATGTAAAACATCTAGTGAATATATAGCTTGACTCTATATTAATTTAAAGGTACGTGAGTGAGTGTGGGTTTGTATACGATATTCATTGCCACTAGATGTCACACCAGACCACCACCAGCACCGGACCAAAGCAAATGCTTCATTGGCCACAACTCCCCCCTCCCTTCTTGTTCTCAACAAGGTGTTACAAAGCCCAATGAAAGCAGCCCCTAAACACACAATGACAAACACACCTTAATTAAGTCACGCTGTGTACATGAGAACCAACAAAAAAATAAACTGGGCGAAACCATTAGCTCACACTAGCACTGCCCTCATTTGCCCCAAAGCAATACTGGCAGTGAGCCAACTTGCGATAGGAATATTTGGTGAACAATTTCATAACATCGGTAACAGCAAGTTAGCTAACGTTATCATGTCTTTTCTAGCCGGTCACTAATGAACACAGAGATGTAACATTATGTAGCCATCAAGTCACCTGTACATTGAGTAAGTTAGAGCCCTTTAGCAGCCTGTAGAGTTCTCCATTTCAGAAAAACCAGACTATAAACAAACTATCAAAACATAAGTGGACCAATGGCAATCCACCCAATAACTGTTAAAAAATTCACTTAAAGCCAATGTTAAACTCATGGTGCTGCTAGTCTCAACCAAAGTGGTGAACCAACTAAACATCCGACTGACTTTTCAGTGCGTATATTATTTGAATCATATGCACTGCTATTCTCATATGTTGCATTAAACATGGCTCTCCTCCTAAATAACAGTTGTGGGCGTGTTGGTAATGACAACAAAAACAAACAGGTACAAAGCTGTGGATGTGCTGTGTTCAACATCACTTTATCTCTGGTCAGTCCCACAGTTAATATTCACTAACCAAACCCAGATGGTGACAGGATGCTTTGCAGTGACATCACACAGTGCAAAGCTCTCATATTTACACACCTGGTCTATTAACATAACATTGATTCTGTTACATCCTCCTTATTACTATGAGTCCGCCCTAAACACACATTCCAAAACATCACAAACTGAAAGAAAATTTCCTATTAATGTCAAAAGTGCATTGGTAATTTTGTGGATGTTTATTTGTACAATATTCTATTAAACTAATAAAGAATATGTTGAAGTCACATGCAGTCACAAGCCTGTGCAGAAGGATATCAATGTCAGGCAAATCTGCTACTGAGAGAAGACACAAACTCAAGAGGTCATTTCTCAAGAGATAATTTCTCAAGCAGATGCAAACAAATTGTTTTACACTTTTGAATGAATGACCATTGTTGTTGTTTTTCTGGTGAGATGTCTCTGTTATAAAAGCTTGAGTTGAGAAACTCTCCAGCCTTTTTTGGCAAGTTACAATTACTGTCAAGTGGAATACTGAACTTCATTGTTCCCCACTGAGGATTTGGAGCAATGACTTTGGATTGGACGCCAGTCTCTTTGTCAATCCATGTGTATATTATACATAAAATATTTCTCAGATAGCCTGCCATTGATAACCACACACTTTGCCAGGGTTTGTGGGAATTATCTGACAATGAGGCATTTCAGTGCTGAGTATTTGGTAACAGATTGAAGGGGTCACTTAGGACCTCTGAAGCACTCGTGTTCCAGTTTTGTCAAAACTTCAGAAATAATGAGTTTCATCACTGAATTCCCACATTCACATGGCACTAAATGACCCAAGAGGAAACAGCAGTTACTGTACAGCTCACAAGCTACATATTAGTGGTCTAGATTATGACTTTATCATTGAAGGAGACAACACTGTTGATCACATGGTACATTTCCAGTTTTGATTTCTTTGAGACTCATTACAAACATTAACAAAATTCATCTTTCTCATTCAATCTCAGCAAATTAAATGGTTGTGCTCTCATGAGACATCGACACCAACTTTCCTTTTGTTTATGAAGCAACCATCTCCATAGCGACAAAAGGAATATTTTTTCATATCCAGAACTGATGTTGCAACATTTAATCCTCTGATTAAATTACCAGGGAGGAGCAGAGAGTGTGGAGGAGTAAAGTTACTTTTATAAACATTTATTCTGGTTGTATCTAACAGTGTGGAGGTTCCAGTTTTCACTAAGGAGGGTGTGCCTACCACTGAGATTTAACAACTTCAGCTTCGCTGTCACTGTTAATAAAGCCTTTTTTATTAGTACACCACCCTGACTTTCTCTCATCTTTCTCATCAACTGAAAACTTCGTATGAGAGTTTATCTGAAAACACTGAATATGGGCAAATTAAAAACTTCTTTGATTGTATATTCTGTGAAATCCTGTACTGTCTTTTAAAGCTGTAATAATCAATATTTTATATAATTAATGGAACAAAGGATTATGGGTACTGTGTTTTGGGCTAGAAAATAGACATTGAATTCTGGCATTGAAAAAAAACTTGAACTGAAAAAGGAAACAATATCACTGAAAAACTTGTATTGGAAAAAGTTGAATTGGCACTTAAATAAATACTGGCATTGAAAAAGGTTCCACCGAAAAATAAAACACCGACATTAAAAAAAACTGCAATCTTACAATCTTGTTATTTTAGTTCATTTCGATATTTTTCATATTATGATGTATTTATCAGTGTCAATCTTCACATTTCTTCATGTTTGTCTTTTTTCAGTGACAGTTTCTTTTTCACAGTCACCATTTTTCAGTGTCACTGTTTTTCAGTTTCAACTTTCAATCACTGTTTTGGTATAGAGGTGGGAGGCTTGAGGGGAAGAGCAAGGAGCGTGTGATTTATTCACACTCAGAAACCTGACAGGACCGCTTACCTGGGCAATACAAACAACAGTTCACCTGGAACTCTTGAACCGCAGGTAAGTCTGTTTCCCTCGTCCACTGTTTTTTCACAGAGAACCGGACTGGGTTAAACTTAACCTTGAATGGACATTTGTCAGTTCAGGTTTTGTTTACAATGTCAAAATTTGACTGTCTCTGTTCTAGCCCTGTAACTATGGGAGTGGTCACTAGCAGTGACTTAAGGATAAAAAAAAAAAAAACTACAAAAAAACCCAGGAAAAAAACCCAAGAATAATTATTTCCAAAAACACCTTTATGCCAGGTGATGTTTTTCAGATTGTTCTGCTGCCTCCTAGTGGCCAAAAACCTATAAGATAACGCAACTTAAAGCACCACAACTGAACATATTTAGTTTATAGTTTCTATTCTGGCCTTAAACCACCAAAATCAATGTTGAAATAATCTTGAGGAACAAACGCAGCAGTATTTAAAAATCTATGAATACAACTTAAAGGTTATGGGGATGTTAACAGAGTAGTTGTGATTGAAGTAGCTGGTGCAAGTTTGCAAAATGATCTCCTTCCTGAGGTATTGCAGATTAATTAATTTTCCGTAAAGGTTGGCATGAAATAGACGACTACTTTTGAAAGCACCTTTGCCTTATTTGGCTGACTGACAAAGAAACACATTCTTCAATTCTATTATTGTAGCTATTAAACTCTTTCTTATACACATACACTTTTCTCTCACACCCACTTTTCCTCCTACTCTCTCCCTTTCATTTGCCTCACCCCCCCCCTCCCACTCCCTTTCTCTGAGTGGGTTGTATACACAGTGTGGTTACAGTTTCCTCAGCCCATTAAACTGTATGGAACCAGTGTGAGTCCCTGTATTGTTGGTAGTGAAGGCCAGTCCTCTGAGGGGTTTGTGTGTTATTGCACATATTCATCAGCATTAGGCAATCATGGCAGAGCCCTCCAGTGTGGTTTAAATACACATTCAGAGGAGCTGCCAGGAGGAGAAAGGAGATAGTGTGCACTTGAGTAACTTTGTATGAGAGCATGTTTTGAATCTGAACCCAAAAAGTTAAATTCATGTTGTATGTTAACACTGGCATTGGTAATGGTTGAGTTAAGGTTGTGGGTTTGGGAATTAATTCCCAATAAATAATAACATGTCATCAGAAATATAGTGACATGTCTGTGTTTTCTTTATCCTGACACAATGATGTACACTCACATTCATGCACAGTCATGCCATTGTTTGTGAGCAGATGACACAAGAAAACTGACTGAAAACAGAACTGCAACTGTTAATGCAATTTTGATTAAACAAGCAGCTGAAAGATTGTGGCTGCAATGAAATGACCTAAAGAAACACTTTTTGTCCCGATGCCATGTGGTGAGGAAATGTTTGTCTGACGTAAACTATATGAATAATCCAAGGAGCGCAAGTGCTATGCCAATGCCATAACAGCTCATATTAATGTGTGAACATGGATTAGATGACATGAAAAGACATTTGAAGCTTACTGAGAGACAACAATGATAGATGATAAAGGAAATATTCTGCTTCGAAGTAATAGTCTGACAGTGAGAATTGATACCACTCTCACATCTCCTGTCTCTAGCCTCATAGTGAACAGATATGAGTGGTTCATATCAATCTTTGGACATTGAGGTGAATTTACTCTTTAATTGTAGGTTGGTTAAAAAAAAGGATTAACGAGAATGAGAAATTTAAGTAAAGTGAAATTTATTGTGAACAGAAGAAACAGAACTTTAGTGCCCAGACCCCGGCAGGAAGTGGATCACCATGGAAACGATCCATAGGGGGAATGGAGCTCGAGGATGGGAACAGCTTCATGAGGGAAACTTCTGATTGGACGGTTTGATTGGAGATGGTCTGGCATCCATGGTTGAGGTGGTGAACGGGTGGAGGTGAGTCGTGGATTCTCAATGGTGCTGAAATGACAACTGAATGACAGCAGATAGAGAGAACAGTTTTAAAGTTTGACATGAATTTCTCCTAGGGGATAAACAAAGTATCTATCTTACAGGTGATTGGCTGATGGTCGCCATGTAAGGTTGTGATTGGATAAAGACACGAATGATCGAATGGAGCTTATAGATAGTGCGAAATGGTGCTTGTGACTTAGAAGGCATGCGCGAGGAGATCGTCTTCCAACACCTGGTTGCAGTGTGGTTTGAACTGAGTGTAATATACAACTAATTACGGCTTGGAAGTTATAATTTTGGAATCCAAAGACACAGGTACATTGAGCAAGTTTGTCTCTAATTGCAAAGGTACATAAAAAGTTGTGGCCAATATTCAGGGATCTTACCTGTAAACAAACGAGCTGTAAAATGAATAAGAAGACACTAGCATGGTCACATTCTGATGCTGCATAACAATACAGTGATAATAAAAAAGAAATTGAGTTGTAACTCTAAATGTTGCAGAGAAGCCAGATGTTACCTCACTGTCCCAATACTTTGTCTGTAATCCCTCATTCACATACTGCATACAGTGGACTAGGCTTCCATCCAGATCTATTTAATGGTCCACAAAGCTGTGCCACACACACACACACACACACACGCACACACAAACATAAACACAGAGACCAAAAGGGAAAGAGAGAAAGTTTTCATGGATCCTGCCAAGTATTTTGTTTTTATGTTGCACCCATTTACCTTTATATTAAAGTCATGCCCACTGACATTATCTCTGTTGTTTGCCTTTCAGGATATTCATAGAACCACAGCTGCGTGTAAATTTTGTAACAATGCTTTTATTGTTATTATATCAATATGATGTTAGGTTCACACAATGGCATGTTTGTTTATTTCCCTCTTGTGCAAAAAAATTTAAGGCGGCTGAAGCTTTTAAAAAGTAAGGGTTCATACAATATACGATGTGGATGATACGATATACAGTATATATCTGTATTCTTGCTTGTTGAGTATAATATGCAAAATGTTCAATTATGTCACATAAAATTCTATTTTTGTACTACTTTTGAATAGTAAGTAATGCGGTGATGTATTGCTCTTCTAAATTAAGCATGTAACTAATTGATCATTAATTCTTCTTCCATTTATCTAATCAGTACAAGTAATCTCCTTACAATGGATGGCTGTTTTTTATCTGGCTGCTGATGACCTTTGTAGCCTGGAAGTGTTACTTTGGGAATAGGAGTAGACCACACACAGAAAGAACCACAAACACACGCAGGCACGCAGGCACGCACGCAGGCAGACACGCACTCACACACACACACACACACACACACACACACACACTCACACACACACACACACACGCAGTGTGTAAAGTGTAAATCTCCAAGACAATACTATACAATACTGTTATATAGTGATGCAATAGCAAATAATACTTCCATGATATAATATAATGTAATATAATATAATATAATATAATGTAATATAACTGATTAGCTCAGCCCCCAGTAACTGAATTTAATTCCAACAAGTAACCAGTACTGTTCAATTTCCCAGTGATCAATTTCTTTTATAATAAACCAAATTTTATGAAAATGGGTTCACACTTAAATGAATTATGGTCGATCTTGTTGTGAAGTCTGCGTTTCTTTAAATAGGATCTTGACCACTGCAACACGGTGGACACACAGACACACAGCTGTGACACACAGCAGCAGTCAATGATGTAGCCTATCTCCGTGTCTATATCTATGTAGCTGCAGCTGATAAACTCTGCTAGTGACAGCTGTCATTTCAGTCAACAAAATCGAGGGTCGCCAGCTGAGTAGCCTGCTCTTGTCTACCTCTGTCTGACGTCCATTCATCCATTTGTTCAAACATAACTTTGAATTTTGACAGGTAACAATTAAATGTACCTCCTTTATTTATAGAATTAAAAGAAGCATAAGAACAAAGATGGTTGCAAACAGTCAGTACACAAACATGATTAAAGTTTCTATCAAGACATCAGCCTAGATTTGATAACACTAAGTACCCAGACCCTCACAGACGCGCACACACACACACTCACACACACACACACACACACACACACACACACACACACACACACACACACACACACACACACACACACACACACACACACACAGTCTCTGTCTGTGACCACCCACCCACTCCTCCGGTCTCTGCAGGAAGTTACTAATCCGTCGGTCAGACTTGATCATGATGTAAACATGGGCGGTGTGCCCCCTCTCCTGAAACCTCATGCTCCTGTTTCTGCCTTTTCACAATATGTTGGCCTGTCATTCTGCTGAGGAGCAAATTACTGGCATCCAGGAATTATCTGACCCCCCAGCCCTAGCTGCATCATTAACTATGATCATTAGTGGCTTATCCACAGCAGAGCTCAGTGGATCTTGCAATAACCACGACTAGTTTAAAAAAATAGAACAGAGAACAAATGCATTATTAGTTAAGGCCAACTAAACCATGCTGGAAAGGAATTATATTTTAAATTTGATCACACTGGTTTTTCATTATGCACAAAATCTTAAAAATAAAATAGCTAAAATAGCCTGAATTTCTAACTCTTTAGAAGTTTTCTTTGTGCTCTAAGTGCACTGAATGTGCTGTCATGACATTTCCACAAGCCTCCAACCCATTGACATCTGTCTGAAATTGTGCATCACTGTCACAACACCACTCTCTCTTATGGTGCCTGTGCTCATTAACATATTCCCACAACATCCCTCATCATCCGTCATGGAAAAATGTTGAATTCAACAGTCAACAAATTTGAGTACATCTTTTCACACACTGTTTGCCCTGATACATGGTGGTTGAAAAAAAAACATTAACAAACTAAATACTGTTTTATTTACTTTTTTTTAGACAAAAGGTCATTGTTGAATGTGAACTGAGCTTAGCTGGAATAGAGTTGAGCAAGATGATGGAGTTCAAACTAAAGAGTTTTAAGTGGAAAATTGGAAATTGCAAAACAAAAAGGAACAACTCATTAGAGTGTCATGACTTTTCTCCTCTTTGTTATAAGGCTTTGCAGCAA
Organism: Seriola dumerili; assembly: GCF_002260705.1. NCBI lineage: Eukaryota > Metazoa > Chordata > Actinopteri > Carangiformes > Carangidae > Seriola > Seriola dumerili. The sequence continues at coordinate 5,665,719 of NW_019174446.1, read as the reverse complement.
ACAGCTCCATGGTGACGAAGTTTCCAATTTGTACACGAGCCCAACAACATGTGTATTCAGTAATGTATGTCTTAAAAATTCATGTTGTATGCATGTACTATACATGCACATCATATAAATCAGACTGGTGTTAGGGACCTTTGTCTTTTAGTCATGTCACATTGTTTACTTGCCTCCTAAATGGTGTGAGCAGGCGAGTAGTAGACGAGTTAGAGACACATCTGGAGTGGCACATGTGATAATTGGCCAGACAATGGTCCAAAATACTTACTGTTTTATATTGTGACAGTGATCCACACAAACACTTGAACAAAGTCAGGATTATATACTGCATATACACACACACACACAAACAACATATATATGTATATGTATATATATATATATATATATATATATATACACATATGAAGTAGAAATACAGGTAGATAGATATTCATGTCACTACTAATGTATACTGTCACAGTGATTCACTTTGCTTTTGAATCGAAAAAAGTATTTTGTGGCAAGAGACTAAGAATTTTGGGTCTTTAACTTGATTTATTACACATCCTCCATGGACTGCATCTCTGTTTCAAAGTCAGGGAGCATGTAATTGGCTTAAGTGTCCTGGATATTTTCTTAGAGACACTGGGGGAAATAATCCAGTCATGCATCCTTTGACATCAAAGGACACAATGAAAGAATGATAGAAAATGAGACATGGAGGAAGAGAAGCCAACGGAATCTCCATCATCGCAATTTTGATTATTATTTCTACGTGGTAAAATGTCTAACTGGTGTCCACCTATAATTGGTATTGCGTGTTGAGCTTAGGGATGATAACACAAACAATGACAAGCTGTGGGACCTACTTATCAACTACATAAAGTAGTTCTAAACTCCAATGACCATGTAGAAGTGTTGGGGGATAGACAGTGACAGGGAAAGTGGTTAAAATACTGAACTTGAGAATTGAAATTCAGGAGAGATTGCATTTGCTACAGAAGGATTTTATTAATCCTACAGCTAGTGCTGTGAATATTTAACCACTGTGAAAACCAGCGCCAATTGCGTACAGCTGAACTAATGTGATATATTTTGTTTCATAAAATGCTCGAAGTGAAAATGTATCCACGAAAGGACTGGCGCTGTCACTAATGATCTCCCCGTAGAGGCAAAGTGGCCTCAGTGAACTCGGAGGGAAGTTTTAGCCAAGTGAAGCACACAAGAGCAGCGTACAGTGTTGGACAGAACAGTCCAATACAACTTAAAGGGTCAGTTCTCCCAAATTACACAAAAACATATTTTTTCACTTACTCCAAGAGGTCTCTGGTCATGCATATAGTATTGATTTTCATGGGGACCCTTCTTCAGTTGAAAAGAGTGCCAGTAAAAACTGTTGACAACACGGTCTGTGGATGATCCAGAGTAACTGGGACATTGTTTTTCTCAAAAGACAAGTAACAGCTGAGTTTTTTTTTTCTGAATTTTACTGGTATACCACAAGAGGTAAGGGAGAAAATGTTTCTTTTTTTCATTTGACAAACTGACCCTTAAATTAACAACCCAGCATTACTCAATGTTCTGTGCTCCACAATGTATCTCCTTGTGGGATAAACTTGGTTTCCTGCAGGTGATGACCTACAAATGTGCAACTAGAATAAAACCTCGCCTGATGCTTTTACTGTCAATGCATGTGTCTGTGAGTCACAAAATGAATGAAAAATTATTAGTTTGTTACACGCCAGAAGTATTGCAACATCAACACTAATAATATGATACCTGCTAACACCTGCACACACACGCACACGCATCACACACACGTGCGTGCAAGCGCACACACACACACACACACACACACACACACACACACACACAGACACATACTTGCATATAAAAACACATAGAGAAACCCATGTACATCTGTTTTATTTTGTTTTTTTCAAAACTAATCAGTGATCAATAATCATTCAAAGCTATCGAGAAAAAAGGCTGATCGTGCCAGACACACTCAACATCAAAGTTGGCTTCACTATCTCAGTGATCATATATTTTAGGGGGTTAGCAGCTGGAAAACAAATGATACTCTTAGACAAAACCCAAAGAAGCTTTAAAATTGGTGAATTATTTTACACTTTCACAAACACTGAATGTCAACAGCTAGGACGACCATGAATCATTTTTGTTATCACCTTTACTACTATTTTGTAACTCATGCCAGAGTTCAGGTAAGAAATTTATCCTATATGTCAGAGTATAATCCAACTGTCAAAGTGCTAAGCCTAATAAGGAAATATAAATATAAGAGATATATACGTATATATATTAGAGTTAGATCAGCAATGTCAGGGGAGTACGTTGAATTGCTGGCAAAAAACCTTTATCAAAAACCTAAGTATCGGTTTCCCTATGTGGTCATTCGTTGTGCTATAGATGAGTGACATCAGTGACATGTTCACACTGACAAGGGGCTGAAAACAATCCAAAATTACTGACAACTTCTGAAGAAATCAACATGAAATGTTGTTTTTGTACCTAAAATTGCACGAGCTGCAAAAGTAATGAGTGGAAAATGGTCGTTATCTCCAGAAGGAAACCAGCTTGTTAGTTCAGAGTGTATAATTGGCTATTAGCTGCCATGATCCAGTCAAAACCATGACTTTAATGAAGGTTGTGAATGGTTTTGCACTGAAACTTCAGTAGTAAACGTCAGTTTTAAGGTAAGACGACTCACACTGTTACTGTGTGATTAAAGCTGTTTAATGAATATTCCTGAACCTGATGTCATGCTGTGTGTTTGATGTGCATTTCGAGTTTCAGAGCAGGACATCTGGGATGCTTATAATTCAGATAAAAAGATAAAGAGGCATGCAGAGACCCTTTTCATGATCCTGTGTGGCTGATCAATAATACTGAATAAATTAAGCTGCTTTATTTGGTGGTCAAAATGTCAATATATTATCTGCTAAACATTGTTAAAATGAACTGTATACCTCAGTGCTCTGTGTGCATATTCTCTGTTGTTTGCACACAGGAAACTTGTCTATATCTCAGTCTGAATATTTTACGTTTTACTGCATAAAAATTATTCTGGCATATAAATATTTTTTCTGTAAGCTTTTAGATTGCAGTAACCACAACACAGAGCTTAAAAACAGCCTTACTGCCGAGAGACATCCTGCTAAAGCAAGACATATCAAGCTAAAGCTAGCAAGTGCTTGTGTCAGAAACTACTCCCTTGTGCTTTAATTCACTACTCCCTATATAATGGACACTTAGCCTATAGTTTACTTGACAATAAGCAATAAATTGAGAGTCTTATGTCATCACTAATAGACGTAGAGATGCTCAACTGTAAATCTTGCATCTATAAAGTATGGAGCGTTGCACTGCGGTGATGGGCACTACTTTTCTTGTTCAACTGTAGAATTTTTGAGAGCACTATAAAGTGGATGGATTTGCACACTCAGTTGGACACTCAAATAAAATGGTGTCCAGTGAATGTCGTGCATTATATATTAAATAGGGAGTGGTTTCAGATTTCATTTAGTGAAGCAATTCAATTTGTTAGTTTGTTTTGTGCATTTCAGTAGCTGCCATCTTAGCTTTTGATTTTACAGTGAGGTTAAGCACATATATATATATATATATATATATATATATATAACACATATAACACATATTTGAATGTGTTAAATTGTAAACAAGAACTGTAACTGTAATTTGGTCAAATAACTTACTTGACATGAAGTCAGTGTAGTCCTGTGTAGTGTTTCCTCTCAGTTTGCCCCTCACTCTCTGTAACTGGCAAACATTAAGATGTCTGCTTACACATTCACACGTAAGAGAAGTCAGGTTTTTATACAATTTTGACATTTTTCATTTAGCCACAGTGGGGTATTTTGTATAGATGTTCTGTTTGATTTGGTGGCTGCACTCCACTGTTCACCTTGATCATCCAGTCGCGCGTTAAAAAGGTCGGCTATGCGTGCTCCTCAGAAATCAAACAGCATTCACCTGCTGTGTGTACATGTACGGCTTCCAGTGTGTCTGTGAGAGGGGAAGTGTGTCTGTTGTTTGATTGTGTGCTGCCTGTTCTTCCACATCACACAGAGCCTGCTAGAATTTAAAGGTAGCGGGCTAATTAGTACTTGGCCTTTGGTTTTTCTCTAACGACCCCATGGTGCTCTGTGTCGTGATTGGTTCTGACACGGCAGGCCAGCAGCTAATTGGATCAACACAATTACTCACATTCTTACCATGTTGAAGGTTTTTCTTCATGTGGTGAATTTCATTAGAAACCCATGAAAACACACAAACACATACATGCATTCATTGAGATCTACATACCCACACATACAATTTGTGCACAGTACATCAAACATGTGTACACAATGTTACATATACACACACAAATGCTATTGTAATCTATGACCTAAATCTTATTCTGTCGTCATACCTCTGGCTGATGAGTGTAAGAAGTTTGCAGAAAGTTGTAATTGTATATGTTGAGTAAGTAGAGACTTGAGGGGAGTTAAGATAAAGAGTCAGCTAAGTGCTTTGTTGACAGCCGGAGCTCGTAGGAAATCCTGTTTCAACTTCAGTTTCATAACTGGAAAACCAACATGTCAAATATTTCACTACCTCTCTGTCCTGGCTGTTTTTGCAGCCCCTCACTTATGTCTTGTATTTAGTGGTCTTTCCCCCTGGCTTGCTTTTTTCTCTCCACATTTTTGTGTTTTTGTTTTTACTCTTCCTCAATTTCTTTTGCTTAAATAAACACATCTCTTTCTTTCCCCCACCTCCTTTGCTTGCTCTGTGTATTTTAGGAACTTTTATTTTAAAACCAAGCTAACAGATTATGGCATATTTTGGACAGTCCAGCCACTGGGAGAAACGTTTATTAGTGGTTTGTAAATATTTCTTCTAGGGATTTATAATTCAAAATTGACCCTGAAAAAAGCACATGTGAAATTAAATATTTGAAATGTTTCAGGTCTATTTTGTACATGCTCCACCCTCTAGCAGGCTTCGCTATTGGTCTCCCCCGCCTACTCACCACCAAATCAGCGGGTAGCGACCACACACCACGGCCTTCTATAAAAACCCAGCATATACGCACATATTGTTTCCTTTTTTACTCTGCCACTAGGAAGATGAAGATTGTACTATGAAGACTTGCCACCATCCGGTGTCGTAGGAGAAGGATGACTTAAATGGTCACTTCCATTCGTTAGACCTGCTGACTCCTGCTCCGCCTGTCTCGCTCTCCCATGGGAGGAGCACGAGCGGCGGCAACAATTTGCTGAGTCTGTCCACACCAGTCATGGAGGGAGCGGCAAGTCCCGCCACGCCAAAGGTCCCAGCCCTGGGAGGAGTATGACAAGGAGGATGACCCGCCCACAGTTTGATGTCCTCAGCCTCGTCGCTGGCTCTCTGGACCTCGACCCAGCAACCAGCACACTGAGATGTCGGTGGAAGAGATCTTGGAGGTTCAGACCACAGCAGCTGCCTTCCTCAGGATGTCCCGCAGGCCTTTGCCATCAACTGCGGCAACTCAATGTGAGCAGAGGCACTTCTGGCTGGGTTTCTCCACCCTGAAAGAGGCCCAGCGTCTTAACATGTCGATTGAGTCCCTCCTCTGCGTGGACCTGCAGGTGATGATCGAAAAGCTGAAGAGGACGACAAAGATATCGGAGCAGCTGAAGGCCCAGTTGAAAGCCTAAGAGCCTTTCTGCAAGTTTTTCATAAAACACCAGACAGGCAGGAGGAATTAATTGAAATCACCAAAACGTCAACATTCTCCTCAAATTCTCTTCTCATAGGTGGGTGGAGGACTTGGCAGTGGCAGAGCAGGACATTGAGATATGGCCATCTGTGCAAAGATTTTTTGACAGCCACAAGAAACTCCCAAAGAGCAAGATGCCAACATCAGCATCGTATATCATGGTCAGATAACTTTGGTAACCCCCTTTTTGAAGCCAAGCTACAGTTTTTGTGGCAAAGAAGCTAAAACCATTTCTTGAAGCGAAGCCCCTATAGTGGATTTTTTGGCAAAAGAGCTTCAATCCATTCTGAGGAGTTTGCTTTTATTCTTCATGAAGAGGGAGGTTCAGGAGAACAACAAAACAATCACTCAAAATTTATGTACTTGACAAAGCACTGCATGTACCACTAAAAGAACCCAACACAATTAACGGCTGGGCCAGAAGTTCAAGAAAAAATGTGTTGCCTTCCTCCCCACAACCACAAAGAAACTGCTGAACAAATGTCCACTTAATTATGCTGCTGTAAGACACATGAGTTCCCTTGATCCAGTGACCATGATCAATGAAGAGAAGAGTGACATATTCAAGTTTGAAAAGCTCCTACAGCTGCTCCTGTGTCAGATGGGATGCTGCACAGCACTGTGACCAAGTCCTCAGCGAGTAATCTTCCTCACTGAGATGGTTCAACACCACAAAAGAGGTTTGTCTACAGAAGTGACTCCTGCCGAGTAGCAGAAGAGCATGCAAATCTGTTGAAAGAGGATATTCGGTGAACAAGGACATGCTGGTCGGAAACCTGAAAGAGAGGACTCTGATGTCACATGCCTGGTCCTAGACTCCTTGACTGGTGGCTCATTGGTGGCTCAGAGCGATACCAAGACTCCTCACGCAACATTGCAAAAATGCCAAAATACGATATTTTAAATACCTGGTGGATGAAAAAGCAAAGAAACAATCTGCAAATGATCAGAAAAGAAAAGAGCTCCAAAATAACAAAAGGGGCAGATAGAGAGAGAGACAAGAGAAGATAATAGCCAGCATCGAAGCAATGCAACCAGAAGCTGATGTAAAAGGCTAAAAGAAAGCAGACCTTCACACTGCTCATGAGGTCTAAAGCCTACTGTTAAAGTGTTGTAGTAAAAAAGACTGGAGTGACCATTCTGGATGAAACTTTGTCAGACCTGACAGATTTCACACGTGTAGGTAGACCAACCCCAGCATTGTGCCTAGAGCTACATGAGTGTTTTCAGTAGCTGAAACTGTGATGTTGCATTTCAAATTGTATTTTTTTTGGCATTCATGCTATTCATGCTATTTTAAGTTGTACTTTCATTTTATGTTTCTTTCTCAGGAATTTAGCTGCACATTTCTGCTGTTAGTCGAGTCATTCTAATGGCTCATGCTGTTGATGTCAAGACTGTGGGGATTTCAGATGGATGTCTTTAACTGCTTGTTTTCTCAAATATGGAAGCTGAGAAAGACCATACTCACGAATATTCTTTTTATCCCATTATAACGTTGTTATAATGGGATAAAAGAAATATCCTGTTGAATCTCAAAGACAATTCCTCTAAGAGCAATTCCTCTGAGGATAGCTAGTTGTTATTATTATTATTATCATGATGATTATTATTTCTTATTATTTACACTAATCTTTTCATTGTTTTTTCTGTCAATAAATAAGGCCTTATTGTTTATTTTACTTCCTGTCAGCAGTAAACCCAAACCTGTGCATGAAAACATTCTCTGTTTAAGCTTCTCTAAGTCTATGAATGAGATTCCTTTTCTCCTTAGAATGACTTGTGACTCTTGTCATTAGGGCACCTCAATTTTGGGGGGCGTTGACCCTCAATTACAGAAACCAGCAGTAAACTGAAGTAAATGACTTCTTTGTGAACAGCCTTCAGGAAGCTGACTGTAAATCAACTCCAAATAGCCTGTTTTCTGATGATGTTAAGACCACCTCCTTGTTTATTTCCCACCTCTAATAGCTGTACACACAGCTTCTCCTACGATGCACAAAAACATAATTCACACAACTGTGGAGCAGGTTCACATGATGAATGTGGAACAAGTGTCATGTGGAGCTGAGGGCTGCAGGCCAGCTGCTCCACAAATTGCTTCATATAAAGTGACAGTTTGCTGGAACACAGTCTATACAAACACAGCGCTGGATCAACTTGTGATAATAGCTGAACTACAATGTACAATGTTATGTTAACTTCATTTGTCACAAAGCTTGCAGAGTTAACTGTAATCACTGAACATTTGACACCTAATTTTCTTGATCACTTTACATCATATTACCCCACCAGCAGGTCAGAGTCTTCACTTACTGAGTGAAATATCTCAACAGCTACAAGATGGATTGGCATAAAAATTTTGAAAACATAAAAATGTACAATTTTGCACAAAGAATCCTAATGACTTGGGTGATCCCTGGACTTTTAATGTAGTACAACTAGGAGGTTAATATTTGTGGGTTTGAGACAAATGTTTCAACAGCTGTTGGATTGATGGTTTGGCAAAGACGTTTGGGATGACTTGTAATCACTTTGTTATTCCCCTGACTTTTTCTATAGTGTATAGTTTAATTTGTCCAGTTCTCTGGTTTATGACAAAATACCTGCAAAAGTAATGACATTCCCATCAGCCACTGCTGCAATTTGTGTTTTATGTTAATTAGATACAAGATGGTGAACGTGTTAAAGAGTACACCTGCTATAAATCAGCTCATTAGCATTGTCATCGTGAACATGTTGCCATGCTAGCTGTAGCATTTAGCTCAAAGCCCTGCTTTGCCCACATGTATCCTAATAGAGCTGCCAGCGTGACTGTTGGCCCTCAGTGTCTTGTTTAAAGTCAACTGAAAGGATACTGTAGCTCATAGCACAGTGTACGTGGTGTGGAACATAGTTGGCGATTCACAATCGTTTGGCTTTGAGAATTGAGGACTAGACTCTTAGTGGACTGTATGGAATTTAATATTCACCACAAATATTCAGCCCCACTCTTTTGTCTCCATTAGTCTGTATTCTTCACCAGCATCATCATCAGTCACCGTCACTGTATAATGGGAATGCTTTTTGATGCTTGATGATTTCTGCTGCAACTACATTGCTGGGAGTTATGTGAGAGAGTTTGTGGTTGCAAAGTAACATCACAAGAATGATGTGCATTCAGCCCACCTGTGAGATAACACACACACACACACACACACACACACACACACACACACACACACACACACACACTAACAGTTTTTCTGCCCCCACCTCCCCTTTGCATCTTCTTTTTCCCCTCACATTTTCTCTCTCACTTGTCTTTTGAATTTGATCCAGTTAAAGCTGTAGTTCTCATCTCAATCACACACACACACGCACACACACACACACACACACACTGGTTGTGGAAACTAGGGCAATGGAAAGCCCCTTCTCTCCCATCCCTCTTTCCCGGACTGTGTCGTCGAGTCGACTGCAGAATTATGACTCCCGTGTATCAGAGCTGCTCACAGTAATGCTGTTTTGATGTGATTACTGGTGCAGTGCACCTCAATTTCAAGCAAGCCCCAAAGTTAACTGTTAAGTGCTTTGGTATCCATATCAGGACTGCCTGTCCTGCATCTATTCAGCCTCAATTACATGTTGGCAGCATGGTCCAGGTTCTCCAGCCTCCATCGGTGATACACAGACCTCTGCAGCTTGCTGCTCATGTCTCTTGTGTGTCTCCAGCTGAGACTTTTCCACAATCTGATCTTCTGAAGAATTCCTCTGTAAGCTTGCAGGAGTTCAACATAGACAATAAAAGAAAGACATACAGTCGTTACATCTGAATAATGTAGTGCTATAGTGAATAAGTACAACAAAATGCTTTGGCAGTTGCTTTCTTCTGCACAGCAGTGTGGAGCCATAGTTTGGACATGTGGTTGCTCAGCGGGTACGTTTTTTATATAATATTTTAGTTATAAATCCAGCTCACTGCCTTTGTTTCCATCTCTAATCTTTCTCATTTGAACTCGTATATAAAAAACAAAAACAAGAAAAAAGACCCACAACAAGCTATAGAAAAGTGATATGATTATAATACTTTTATCTCTTGTAACGGCTTTCACTCACAGTTTGCTTTTGGGTCCTCTTATATACTAATATTGAGCCTGTGTTTTGGCAAAGGGTTTTGTGGTCAGTGTTGTTACTTTCAACAGATGTTGAGCAACATAAACATGCAGGGAGTACGTAGCAGTTCCATATGTGAGTCCATCCCAGATTTGGGCTTCCCTCTGATGGAGATCAGAGTGACAAAACAAAAACAACAAACCACACTGTACTACTGTCCAAGTTCTGTTGCCCGCTGCTGCTCATGGATTCGCTCGGAATAATCTATGATAGAACCTTTCCTTTTTTTCATGTCCTCTATCAAACACCTTCACAGGGTTTTTTTAAAAATAACAATTCTACTGTTTCTACTGATAGCAGTAATTAGTGAGAAACGACGTTGTAATTAGGAAATGTAACAATACATTTTTATTCCTAATGCCGGTCTTACAATGGCCAAACAACTTTTCAAGTGATTTCTCCGTCAGATAAATTTTCATTGTTTGATTAAAATCATGAGAGTTTTGCTAGAGTTGCGGCGCGCTCCCATCATCTCGATCGTTTGGTTTAATATGATCATCAGAGCTGTCTCAAGTCAGTCTTTTTTTCATCTTGACGTTCCGAAAAAATCTAACATGATTAAGATTATTGCAAGTTTTTAGTCTTGGCCCATGCAAATAGTGACGTTCAATGACGCTTTCTCCAGCACCAAACAGGAAACAGCAAAGTTGATAGTGAGCACTGAGGTGACTCTGGGGAGGCGCAAGAATGTGAGGCGTTTGGTATAAGGTCGACATTGTATACCTAAGTGAGGCAAGGAAAATCATTTAAAACAAAACAGGAAATCATATTTAGTCTGAACAGAGCAAAATCCAGACAAGGAAAAGAAATTTTGATCTGAATTTACTTGGATAATCTGTTTTCTGTGAAGTGCATGTGGTTTTTATAATCTGTCCAGTCACTGTAGTTACTCAGCAGGTCTGGCTTGTATCTCTGATAAGATTGTTTTACTTATATGGCCCTAGGCCGGACCCCACATTGCACCACTTCTTATGATGCATCGTCGGGGGGTCAGATGTCGGAGAGTTCCGATCAACAGCAGAAACATTATTAGTTATGCAAGAATTAATGATGCATCTAGAGTCTGAGAATTATGTGACCAGACTCGTACAGCGACATAAACTCCACCTTGTTCACTAGCTCCTTGGCCTGGGTCGTATCTCAGATGCATCTCAGATTAAGCTTCTTGGAGTATTTCTTGTGACTCACAGTCTGAGGTGGTGAGGTTTTAAGAAGATTAACTTTTGTCAAAAAACAATGATGCATCAACCATGAGTAAGACGCCTAAAATTGAAGTCTACAATAAGAACGAAAAGAGAACTGCAAAAACCCCTCTAAGACATTTGGATACTATGTCATTAATTACTAAATTAGCTCTGCAAATACTGTATGTCCTGCACAGAAAACCATTGCTATATTTTACTCTTATTTCAACTGAGCAAACGTTACTGCCTTCCATTCAGTCAATTAAACACATTAAGATTGCACTGTTACTTTTAATAATAATCCAAAACGATTTAAATCAGTAGAGGAACCTTCAGGTGACCCTGCCTAAGTGACAATGTGTTAAAGAACAATTCAGTTCTGTATCAAGTGAATGTCTTACTGCAGGAATCATCTGCTCTGGGTTGAAACTTTCAAGGCCGCACGTCAGTGATGTCACAGCAGGTGTTTTGCCTTTAACAGCTGATGGCAAACACCTGCAGCCAAGCAATAAACTGGGTGTGGTCAAATGTCAGCGGTCCAGTGCTGATTTACTCTATAAAAATGGACATTGTGACTGATTCATACCTATAGGAGTCTGGTGTGTTTTCCTGCCAAAAAAGATTCAGACGTTAAAACATTTTCTTTGCATCAATCTATGGAAGAGTAAACATTTATGTACAGTATACGACGGCACGATTCCCAGTAATTGGTAAATCTTTCACCATGCTGCTGTAACTGTGTGTCCCCAAAATGTTTGACTAGACCCTTCCATTGTAAACTTCAACCAATGTGATCTTCCAAGTAAACAGGCCAGTTTTCTGTGAACCTAACCCTTCATTCTTTTGGCAGCCTTTCCACCATCATACGAAGGCTGCAACCTGCCATACATTTGGCTTGTTGAAACAATAGGGTATTGTTGTAGCGCAGCACTCGGGGGTGTTACTAAAATCTGTTTCTAGAAAGAGAAAATGAGAGGGACAGAGAGGAAGAGAGGAAAGAGAAGACCGTTTCCACAACTGCACTCTGCTCTCACGTGCTTTTATTCATTAAAAGATGCACCGTCTGATGTAGTTCTGTTTAGTTCAGTCTTTCATTGCACTCGGTGACTCAGTATATACACAGGGATTTCAGAGTTAAGGTTTCAGTGTTCGTATAACATAGTGTCTCTGATAATGACACTCTACCCCTATTCCAGTTGTTAGTCATACAACCACATCTGATCCTTTCTTAGATTAGAGGATGCCAAATGGGCTTATTCACTATCCAAAGAAAGACAGTGTGTAGATGAAATCCCCATTATTACACCTCCAGGAGAGCTGTTGCATCAGTTCAATGACTTTCATTGTGGGAGAAAAGTTCTGATTATTGTTTATTTCTGAAAATATATCAAAGACATTTTAACTCACCTACATACTGACTAATTCTAGCTGAGATCAATAGTGTATATATCATTGATTGCACATTGGACATTTCCATGCCACTGTAAAAAAGGCTCAGAGGAGAAGAGTTCTGTGACCATTCAGAAACACTAGGCATGCACATGCCAGTGCAAACAGGAAGCAGCTGATTAGTTGCAGAAAATGCTACGAACGAGGAACAGCAAAGGCAGTTGTAGCATTACAATGCAGAATTTACCTACACAGCAGCTGCGAGCAAAGACAACAATATCGCCAATGCTTGTAATTTATTATCCGTGTTGCATTCCCCACTGGTCGTCAAGGCTGATAAGACCCGAGCAGGGAGCGAACATGGGTGACATCGATTCCAATGGTCTCCTTTACTATAACGCCACCGCAGAGGGAGCAAAAGTGATGTGTAGCCTTAGGAAAAGAGAAGTCACTCCGAGTCATTTTCAGAATCATTCCTGATAATTGCATCAAAGCTGCTGTTATCATGCGCAACAAACCGGTGGAGGTTCGTGTCACCTCCATTCTGTCAGTATAACTTGTAGCGTAGAGTATTGTCTTCTGTTACGACTCAGTGACTGCAGAGGGTCACTGAATGGGCTCTAAGACATGCTGCGCATTTTGAGGAAAATCCACCGTCACGACCTGGCTCTAAAGCCATGACAACAGTGAGGGAGACAAATAATATGTGATTTCTTTAAAATAAAATAGTACAGTTAATCCAAAAAGTACACCATGGGATGTGGTCATCAGTTAGGTAAATGATGAGGGTGCAAGGACTCTGCCCTCTGGTACCTGCTGCACAACAGAAACAAGAGAACATGGAATAAAAACAAGCTGCCTGGAGGTGAACCAAGACGAGACTTCCAACATAAAGGCCAGGAAAAGGGCCAGTTTTGTTAAGTACAAGTGGACACATAGCCAAAGCCAAAATCCAAATCAAGCTCAAATCAAGGATTTCCCATCACTCAGCCCACATAGACATTGGCCAAAGAGATAAGACACAGCTACATTAAACATAAGTACAGTCATTTACATTGCAATTGTTATCCATTGGAGTGTATTATGTTCTGGGGCTTTCCACCACTGCAGGGTTCACAAATTAGTCACATGTTGCATCGTTAAAATCAATCAAGATGTTTCTCGTTTTGATGCTTTTTTTTTTTTTTTTTTTCAACTCAAACCCCTCAGAGATCTGTTTGCCTCTGATCCGTGGTGTAGTCAGTGTCAATACAGTGTACGTTATCACTGAATTCAGCAGATGTCTTTCATTACACAGATTCATCAAGGTCCATATATGCAGCAAATGAGGTTTTTCATTACAGAGAAGCATTACATTATTGCCTCGCGTCCTTGTATTAAAAAGAAAGAGCCGTGTGTGAGAGAGCACAGAATACTGCATTCAAGGTTTCATCTACCATTTATTGAACCTCGTGTATATTCCAGAGAGTGTCTCTGTGCGTGCGCTTTTTGATTGAAAAGGCTTTTCATTGTGTGGAAAGAATCTAAAATCTCTCTATGACACCTTTCAAAATGTGTCACGTGTCCAGAGCGCAGATGTAATTTTGTTTCCCAGTGTTTAAACCAAACCATTGCAGATTGTTGATGAAGTACAGGGATTTGTTAAAGCACAATTTCCTCATACAGACATCAAGACAACGACAGGTTAACACAAATCCATATCTATATGAATAAGCGCTACTGCACTTTGTGTTAATCGAAGGCAGATGCAGTGATTATGGGCACACACACTATTGCCTGGTTTTCACAAGACTCACTAAATCAGCTGCTGGCCTCTTTTCATCTTTCCCCCTTCTGTTCTTGATGAATTTAAGCCTACCTCACAATCCTTCAGTCAGACAGGTCAACTAGGGTCCCAAACCACACAGAACACCACATACATGTGCATACACATGCACACAAGCCACTGAGAGTATGAGTTAAGCCAGGCCCATGTATGTTTTACTGCAAGTAATGGAGGAGAGTGAATCATCAGGGAGAGAGATGGGTCAGTGCATTTGCAGCTACAGAGGAAACAATAACAGAATTTCTTAGAGAGGCTGTCACAGACACCTTCTCCCTCTTTCCGTCAGAATTACCCAAATATGTCATAAAGTTACACTGTTCCCTCTGTCACTCTGTCAAATGCCTATAAACTCTGTGAAGTCATTTCAGGTGTTGGCAGGGTATGAAATTCAATTTCCACTTGAACTCTCTCACATTTTCATGTTGGTTAAAATGGATAATTGATTGAAATCAAACATCCACAAGGACTCCAAATAAGTCACTGTAAGGAAAGATTCGATTTTTTTCAAAAACAAAACAAAATTCTAGATCAGTTTTTTGGACAGTTTCGATAAGACTGATTAAACGACCACGTATCAACAACAAACTTTAGTCTTTTTGTCTCACATTGTCAGACGTTTATATTTTACACATTTTGATAAAACACTTTTCTGCTTACAAAGTATTTTCCAAGCTGTTCATAAGCACTGCAGTGAACACCCATGGAGACAAAGCCAGTAAAATAAACTGAATTCACTTGAATTCCATTTCAATATTTACAAATTTTTGTAAGCATAGACTCATGTAGCAGGTATCAAGTAACAAAGCAAAAGTTAAGTTAACAATCTACAAATCACAGTACAAACATAATGGTTATTAGTTGGCAGAAAGGTCCAACATGAACTAGACTTGGGCAGGGAAGTTCTTGCTCAAGCCCTGCTGGCTCTTTTGTAGTTTTTATTGACATTTCAATTTTGGCATTTACTAATGAAGAGTATAATATTAAGGCAACCAGACTGAATACTGAGAGCACAGGTTTTCAAAGTAGGGTCCGGGGACCACCATAGGTCCTTGAGAGGGTTCCAGGGGGCCCCCATAGAAATTGTTAATTGAATTGTTAAACTTCTACATTATTTCAACTGCATTTCTCACAGTTGTTAAGATAAAATATCTAAAGATTCAGTTGACAGTTTATTGGCTGCTCACGCGTATCTTCTATGCTCTCCCTCCCTTCTCTCGTTTGTCACCTCTCCTCTGTCACTGTTGTGTCCGGCTCTGCTCTCTCTCTATGGTTTGGCCCTGCTAGTGAAGGCGTAGAAGGATTTGACATTTCTCTCTCACACACCCTCTCACCAAATTAAGACGTAATTATAACATGCACCCTACACAGATATTTAAAGATTTAATTGTTTTGTTTTTTCTTTTATTGCTCTCTAGAAACAGCATGTATGGTAATAGTAATGTTACTCTGCCTGCGGCTGCTGCGCTAGCCAACCAA
This sequence comes from Seriola dumerili, assembly GCF_002260705.1. Taxonomy (NCBI): domain Eukaryota; kingdom Metazoa; phylum Chordata; class Actinopteri; order Carangiformes; family Carangidae; genus Seriola; species Seriola dumerili. The sequence continues at coordinate 5,649,920 of NW_019174446.1, read as the reverse complement.
TGAACACCGAGCTCTACCTACATGCGTGACATTGATTGGCTCCTGCACCGACAGTTGCTCCATCCTGTGTCTCTGAACAATGGCCAAACACAAATACACATAGAGCTTCAAGCACTGGCAAGCTGTTTTCCCCCCTCAAATTACATTGGGGGCAAGTCAGGGGGTTCAGGGCTGAAGCCCAGAGAAAATGACCCTCACGACACCACTGGAAGTATGACATGAGGGAGTGGGTCAAATTAATGTCCGTATGATGAAATTCTTTGTAACATACTGACATGCATAAGAGTTGTTAACCAACATACCCAGTGATACTATGGTTTGGAGCAGGACTGTGTGCTGGCAGTTCATTTGGGCAGACTGTTACTCATATGAAACTAAAAACCCTCAATGCCAGTAGATCAGGACTGATTAAAGCTAATAGTTTGCTCTGTGCTGACCTGGTTTCTGCCAGAGTAAAAAACAGGGCATATTATAAAATTCTAAATCACTTAATCATTTCCAGCCACTGCTTATGCTCCCTATACCCTCAAGCTCCTTCTTCCTCTCTATAATCTCTCTCTCTCTCTCTCTCTCTCACACTCTTTGCTCTCTTTAGCCTCCTTTCTCTTGCTTTACCTGAGACATTAATACATAGTTGGTCTGTGTGTCCTGTGACTACTCACGGAGACAGAGCCTTTGACGGAGAGTGCTCTGCTGTAATCATTGTCGCGACCACTGTTTCCACTGCTCTCTGCCCCCCCGCAGAGACACCGTTGGCACTGATGGGAACCACATTGTGGGATCTACCAGGCTAGACGGGGACATCGCACACACTCTCTACTTCTGTTTTGCAATTATCCACACACATGCCTGTTTGCTTTTGTCACTTTTGGGGACATTACATAGACTTAACATTCATTTTCTGGAGACTTACTCTCAACCTAAACCTAACTGCTGACCCAGCTTTTTCCAAATTGGGGACACTGCTTTTGTCCCCAAATGTACAAGCTGTCCCCAGTTAACTGTTCTTTAGTCTGAAATTCAATAACCTCATATTTCAACACAGGATACAGGCAGGTTTTTAAAAATTAAATGACAGCATTATGGAAAACAAAAGCCCTGGCTTTGGACAGAAAACTTTGCATGTCAACCATCACTGCATGACCGGTCTAAAACATCATCATTTGTTTGTGTTGCTTTGAGCTACATCTTTCCTCTCCCTGTTCATTGTCTTTCTTTACATCTAATTGTTGTATCTCTCATCTTCTGATTTGATCAGAAAAAAATATTATTATTTTTAAGTAGTTTTAGTTGTTTTTTTCTGTGGTTTATTTCCTTGCCTTCTTAAATTCTGGTTACCTGGGTTATCGACCCTATCAGCAGACAAAAATGTTGATATTGGTTGATTCTGCAAAACCCCAGATTCCATTAAATTACAATTTTTTAATTCAGTGCCAAAGATTTCTCACTTTCTACAGTATCTGTGTAGACTATAGTATAGTTAAGGTTGGAAGCTAAAACACTTCAACACCTTGCTACACTTCTGGCCATGCCAGATAAAGGATACTGTTTCCTGCATTGGCACTGAGCATTGGCACCAGATGTAAATTGTGATGTGGGGAATCATCCATGTCTGGATGTAATTCCCAGAGTATTGGGCTGGGATCAAGGTTACCTACCTTAACCTTAATTTATCTCTACTGCTGTTGTAAGTGACCAAAACAAAGTCTTTATCTTATTCCTTCTAATAACCCAGACCCTTCCCATTCTGCAGCTGCTTGTGGCACCATGGTTCAGTTTGGAGGCTTAAATCTTAAAAAATATGAGGTAAGACCCTTTGTCAATCCACCACCATGTGGAAAACTACACCTCAAGTTTTTGTACACTTTAAATGAGAACTGATGCATTCGTCATTACATGATTTTAAGGGGGGCAAGTTTCAGACAGCAGGTTAAGGAGGCTGATACTGAAAGTCAGCGTGGGGATTTTTATGGGTGAGTCATGATCTTAAACTGACCTTAATCCTCATTCTAAACCTTAACTGCTCTAAAGGAGCCCCTCCTTAAAGTAAGAGCTGATGTCCTCACTTCTACATGACACTCTTCTACTTTCGCAATGCAACGTGTGCTGACTGAATTATCACTTGGTCTTGTTTATTATCAATATGGTAAAAATGACACTTGTTCTTTTTTTGCATACATGGCGCATAGCGTCGCATCTTTATCACAGAGAACAGAATATATCAGTCACATTTACCGAGGCACGTCAGATCTTGTCAGTAGTGAAGAACATGTGGAGTGCACAATAGCCTTCACAGCAGGATGAGCCGCAGGGTTGATACTCTGTCTCTCTTATGCACAGATACCCACAGGGTTCAATCCCTGCATAAAGGAGTCGCGGGTAACAGTGTGGAAATCATTTCACTCTGTAGAGAAACCAAACAATGTTATAATTCATCGGAGGGTGGAATCAAAGCCTTATGTCATCTGTACATATGGTCGGCCGCTCTTTCTCTCTGTCTTGTTCTTTATCTTTATCTGTGTATAATCCATGTGTCATAACTCATAGCTCATCTGTCCATACAACCTGTTTCTTTCTGTCTCTTCCTCTATTCCTAAACCATGTGTCATACAACATACATACGTTCCCTGGCAGGCACACAGGTTCAAATAATCTGAATGCCAAGTCTTGAAAGCCGCAAATCTAATTTTCTCATGGCTGTCTACGCACACCCCTCCTCTTTGTGGTCCCCCGGTTGCGTTCACTGCCGAGAAGACAGGAAGTTTGGATGTAAACCAAAGCGGGAATACGGGCCACTTCTTGGCATGAGGTCACCCTATGGTTTCACTCACTTTGGCTGTGATGAAGAGCCGGAGCAGACGCCGTGTGAGAAACTGCAGGTAAACATTAACTTTGATGATCAAAGCACAAAGCTGTTTATGTTGTCCTGGGGAATGTGACTGTACGAACCCACATGGTGGCTTTGTGAAAGTGTACTTCGTGTGCAGAGATATAGTGTGTTTTATTTGTTTGTAAGTTAGCAACTGTGTTTTTGTAGCTAGTCTCTCTCTCTCTCTCTATGACATTCCTGTGTGTCTCTCTCACTCTCGCTATTGGAATTAAAGCAAAAAATAACTTGAAAAGAAAAAAAGTGATGCACCCGGAGATTGTTATTCAATGTTTTTAACTTCAAAAGTCACAATTGTGCATTGAATAAATCCCAGCCAAGTTCATCACTTTTTAGTGTTCCCTGGAAACACTTCCGTTGTGTTGTGTTGTGATTTTTTTTTTGCAGCGCATGTGTTGTCAAACTGATGAAGATGTTTTCTGAATTTGCAGCGCATCTGTGTCTTTGAATGTGTTTTCTTAAGTTGCAGATGGTTGAACTCTCAGGGCCACTGTATGTTGCACAGTAGATGGATTCAATTAGGCTCAAATGAGACCAAGTCCATACAATCATCGAGGCCTTGATTTTGCCATATGCACATTGCTTACATGCTGCAGAACCAAAAGAAATGTGTTCAGATGCACTTATACTTTACTATAGAATATACTGTATGTTCTCTTATCTCAAACCACTTTATGTATCCCTGCACATTTCCAACAAGTCATTCCCACTCATCTCTTCACTGCAGACACTCACAAACTACATGACGTCACACTGGTGTTTCTGTTTTTTTCTTGACACTAATTTTTTAGTTTCGTTGCTTTTTACTGCTATTTGTGATAGAATCTGTTTATATGTACTTACATTTGCAGTACGGGGCTTCTGTACTTGGAAATGAGTCTTTCAGTGGTCTGCAAACAGCTGCTTGGGATTTGTTGTGCATAGAAAATGTTTCATGACCCTTAACAACCGTTCATTATTCACTTTAAAGAACACAACTGTCAAACGGGAGAATACAATACTTGGAGATACAACTGCCTCTGGGACACACCATATTCCTGTGTGGCATGTTGTTCTCGTCTCTGTGTTGAAAATAGCCAAAAGCTGACTGTGCTACCAAGGGAGTATTGCATCATACCATGCCCCATTTAGTAGAAAAAAGGCCCGTTAAACGGCTTTTCCATACACACACAGGTGTAACATATACCCTGTCATCATTGTATATATACTTTATCATGGACTTCATAATGAAATCTGTACTGTTTTTATTGTCTGAGAGAATTCAAAGTGAGAAAAACAAAACACCAAAGGTAAAAGGTTTATTTGGCCATGTCAACATGAACAAACCATGTTAGTTGACCAACAGACTGGGCTTTGCACCAAAGCCTCCAGGTTTTGCTTTGGGACCAAACTACATGACAACTGCACTCTGCTGTTTATGTGTTTAAGTGTGTTCTGGTGTTTGATAATGTCTACACCCCCCCCCCCCCCCCCCCAAAAAAAAAAAAAAAAAAAACTATCTAAAGGTTAAAAGTGCCTGAGGATGATTTCAGGGAAACTTATTCACTGAAGCTTTAGTGAAAATGATATACCTAATGTTTATGTCTGGGCTTTAGATTTCCTTAATGTGGAGAAACTTGGTTCGACAGTATGAGCTTCTGAACTGATACATTAGATCCTTTATGATCTTTCAGCCAGCAGTTGCTCCACATAGACATGTCCTCTCCAGACTCAGCCTGGCTGGGCCTCTGTGGATGCTCGCCTTCCCGGCTCCCTTCCTGAGCCGGGAGCAGGAGGAGGCTTTAATAAAATTACAAGGTAAGTTTACTCTCAAAGGTCTGCTGTCCTTCAGGAGATTCAGGTGTCAGGTGCGTAATGTAGACTGTGGGCATATTTAGACTCACAGACTTATTCTGGACAGAAAGTGTTGTCAGAGGTTGGATGCCATCGTTTCAGCTTTGCAAGTTTTATTTCTTTCACTCGTGTTTTCTGTGTCTTCAATGTAAGAAAGCTGACATTTCAAAAATTGCTTCAAGGAGTGAAAACATTTACAGTTTAGTAGCTTTCTTGGCTGCATTATGCAAATGTGCACCAATGGTCAACCTCTGGGTAATCATCTTCTTAGGTGTGGTTTCTTATGATTTGATCGTGATTTGAACAGACTGTTTGACCCAGTCATGTCTTCCCACACATGAGACTAAACATTTTTAATGAGTCTCTCATGACTCATCCTTTTGATTTCTCCATCCTTGCAGGTTAACAAGAACATCTGACCCTTTGACATTGAAAATAAATCTGTTATACTTTGGTGGGCAAGCAACAAAAATAGTATTTTTCTGACTGTGGGAAAACATGAAGTGGAATATCATAGTTAAATTAAAAACCTTGAAGAACACACTGGATTTCCATTAAAACTCACATTTACATATTTGGCAGACGCGTTTATCCAATGCGACATACAAGTGAGGGACATCATTAGAGCTTCAATTGGGTTCATAACCCGAATACAGGTCTATTGGAGTTGACTGCAGTATTTGTCATGGTGTCCAATTAGTTTCAAAATATGCCAATTTTCATGAATATACGAACGAATACTAACCTGTGAGAAATGGAAGGCGTCAACAGGTGATTACTTTCTTTACCTCTGGACATGGATAAGTAGCTTTGTCTGCACTACTTTGTTACTTTCATCAAAACATTTTTTTTATCACAGATGATTGTACAAGCTGAGTTGCCACTGTAGTTGATTATAACCTTCCACTGAATTCACCACTAATGAGATTGTTGTAAGTAGGATACCATCTCCTTTTCTCAGACTGATCGCTCTGAATAAATGTACCATGAGACAGAAACACAGGCCAGAAGAACAGAGTAAGAAGGTGGGCAGACAGTCTGCCAAGCAGCCAGCCATGCAATCATCCATCCAGACGGCCAGACAGACAACATGCCCTGTTACTGTTCACCCTCGGGGTGGAGGAGGTCAGTGGCCCACTCCTGTTAGTGTGTGTGCTTCACAGAGACTCTCCTGAAGAGAAAAAATAAATGAGTGAGAGCATCTAGAGTTTCGTGCTGCTGAGCGAACAACAGAAAGTAAAAAGTACAGTGCTGTGAAAGGGGACCGTGTCGTCCGTCTGAAGGTCTGTCCTTCACTTACGACAAAAAACACTGTTAGCATCCTCTTCAGTGAAGATTCTCTGACTGAAAAACTATTTGGTTTGTGGACCTGAAATATTTCACACATATTAAACTGTGTCTACGCTAGAGCCTATAAAAACAGTGGTGTTATTTCTCCTTAGCTAAGTAGTTAGAAGGCGTGTCTGTGTGACCTGAGCATGCTTTTATTCTCAAAGTAACAGGCTGTGAAAGTGAATAACTTTGAGCAATGAACTTTTCAAAAGTTTTTCATGTGTTTTAGCAGCAGCATGAGCCACATCTAGCACTTCACTCCAGCAGATGTTGGTTGCCGTAAGCTAAACCTCAAGTGCTCGCTGGATGAAGAGCCTTTATACTTTGAGGAGTGGGTATCTTTCCAGGGTTTATAGTTTGAGAAGTTTTGGCTCCTCACTGAAATGTTGACAGTATGTGTCTACTCAAAGGAAACACCTGCGTGGTGTCTATGAGGGCCTCAGGGGCCATAGACGGGCCTTTGAAGTAGTGGAAAGTCACACACAGCCACAGACAGAAACATATACAGACCTTAGCTATACCCTAATCCCAACATTAACCCTTAAACCAGTTTGTTTCATTTTGAGGACTGAGGGAAGAAGAACCTCTGGACCTCACAGATAGAGTTAAAACAGGTAAAGTAACACATTAGAGAGCAGCCCAGATCGCATTTATCTAGTAATAAAAGTAATAAAATTCTCAAGTAATAAGCCCAACCTGAACAGGCACTCTGGTTTTTATGTCTGGACCCAGTTAGTGTAAACTGCATCACTGGGTTTGTGTTACCCTGTCATAGAGTTGTTGTTACCATGGTCACAGCTTGCCTGTTTACCCTGATTACACATGTGGGCAGCTTGTAAATGACCGTTAAAATCTATCATTTTATAAAGGCTATTGGTAGATTGATACACACACATTATGCAACGTCATCAGCAGTTCTACACATGCACAGTAGGCTACGGTTGTACTCCTGCATTGAACACTAACAGCACTTATGGTAATTCGTGACTGACTCAAACCAGAACATCCTTTCAAAATTTTTGTCCGATCCCGCAGCCTCACCCAACGGGTCCTGTCGGGCTCAAGTCAGGTATCCAGCCCCTATAACGCATCAACCGTATACATGCACATTTGCAAAGGCACCTCCACTTACATGCCATTTAACAAAAAGAAATTAAATGCAGTAGTTCATAGGAAAAAATAATGAAAATATTGATGCAATGTTAGTTTGACACCTTGGGAAACACATTCATTTGCTTTCTCTCGAAGAGTTACATGAGAAAATCGATGCCACTTTCTTTCATCTCCTTATGAGCCTATGAAAACCTTAATTCTACTAATGTCAAACTATTCCTTTAAATTCTTGCACCTCGATCCACACTTTTATGAAAAACTTAAATTACAAATTTGACTGTGTAAATAAAGTAAATTTATAGACATAATACTTTGGGGGATAGACATCTGAATGTCGAAGTGTCATGTCAATGTCAGCTGTGTGTCGAATATTGTGCTGTCATAGTTAGAGTACATATAATACTGATAGTGTGAGACGTTGCTTTGTGTGGCTACATATCATTAGTTAGATGTAATGGTCTATTCATTGTTTAAATCACCGGCAGCTTTGCCTTCAAACACCTCTTCATGTTGGATTATGTCTCTCCTCATCACCCCGCCCCTTCTCTCCTCTCATACCCTCTTCTCTGGGTCAGTGGGTCAGGGCCCCAAATTATGCAGAGGAGTAAACACTCCCTTCAATTTGTCTTTAAAACTACAAAAACATACTTCAAAGCTCTGATAATAAATGATAAGAACCCAGTAAACACTTAGTCTAAGACTTCCTCGTATATACATATCTGAAGAAGAGCTAATAAATACTTTGGATTTGCCTGTTTGACCTAATAAGCAAAGGGCCTTCCCACGAGGAGATAAGACAGACAATCACTCTCTTTTTGACACTAATATTTGTAGTGACCTCTCAGAGAGTTTATGTTAGGAGGAAACAACAGGCCTTTTGACTTTCAAGTGTAAATTTATGAAACAGCCACAAGCTTATTACAGTGTGTTTTTCCGAAGTCTCGGACAGTGCAGTCTGGATTTACAAACCAGAGGCAACAATAATGACATTTACATAATTATATATAGTTAATACAAATAGTGTCTTTAAATATGAAAGCATTACATATGGATTTGCTCTCATTACCTTTCTCATTACCTGGGGTCAACAGTGTTTTCTAGTCCAAGTTAAAGCTGCACAACTAGATATGTATATCAGCATTGGGTGAAATGACTACGTGTACTATATGTACGAGTCAACCCAGAGTTATCTCTGCCGTGTCCGTTAGCTTTACAGAGCATCTTAGCATCTTTTATCTCATTGTTTCATGGCCCGTGAATACTGCTTTGGTTCACACTCACTGCTCTGACCAGCCTTGCTGTTGCAGCAGGCAGCTAATATCATTTAATAAAGCTGTAAAAATACAGTGCTAAAGAGCCAGACATTTCCTTCAGGATTTGGTGGAGATCAACAATGGAGCTGAAAGGAAAGCAGACTACACATGCTAATGCTAATGTTGCCTCATGTCTGTTTAGATAGGCAACAATTTGATCACATGTTTGCCATATCCATTTTAATGTATTGTTTTCAGCAACAGTTAATGCAGTTAACTTAAAAATCACTCACATACTCACATTCAGAGACAGGTAAGTTTACAATCCTAATTAACCCATGCAAATCAACAAAGTATTGATCTGTTTGGAGTGAGCAGCTGTTCAGTGCCTTGCTTATGGACACGTCAACACTCTTGAGGAGGACGTCAGGACCTCTTGCTCAGTCACATCCAACACAGAGACTTTTCCAGTCTTTTCTTGAATTTAAACCTGCCACATTCCACATAAATGTCTCCTCTACTAATCATTCAGCTACTGCTGCTCCCAAAAGCATTTCAGGATTTTGTTGCCATCCTGTGATTCAGCCATTAAAGGGAAGCCAGAAAACCAGCTGGGATCTGCAGACTCTTTGTAAAAGATCAAGGTTTTCCATTAGCTCACCAGCCTTTCCAGGATATATTTGAAGCTAAAACCATGACATACAGGACCTCTTGTCAAACTTCTCCTGACACCACTCAAGTTCAGTTTCCACTGTCCTCCTCGCAACCATTATTCTGTAATTTCAAGGTTTGGATTAGGAAAGTGCAATCTATCGTTTGTTAAACTCAACAATTAGCTGTGATTTAGTCTGTGTTCTGTTTTCAATGAGTAACGCTAAATATGAGAGTGCCGGTCTTTGATGAGCCCCGAGCAGCTCATAGTGTTACCTCTGGTGTTGAATTAGGAACATAATTCAAAGTGCTCCACAACTGCCCTAGTAAAATCTTTCTTTAAGCCCCAGTGGAACCAAAGCTTTTGACTGTCTGCCTTTAACATGGATTCAGCTGAGTGTGTTAAAAGCCATATCACATTTTATAGGTTTGACCAGAGAGGAGATCTGGGGTGTACAGTATTTGTATACTTACATCATCTCCACTGGCCAGCGAAAAGGTGCATGTGCTCTTTTACAGAATCCTTGAGAGGACCAAATGTGCGTATGTGGACTTGTGGACATGCATTAGTACACTCGAGTTTGTGTGTGTGAGTGTATATGTATATATGTGTGTGTTTGTGTGTGTATGTGTATGTTTTTGAACCTGGATAGCCTCAAACAGAGGGGTGTCTCCTCAGTGTGGGGTTCAGAGGAGGAACCCCTGGGAAAACAACGGTGGGGGCTACACACTGCATATTTTCTCATCCTCTCTGGATCCTTTTACACGACTCATTGAATCTGTGATAATACATAAAAGATGACGATTTGTCTCCAGTTAATAAATTTTTCTTTTTGCTGAAATATACTTTGGTCTCGCCACGGGTGATTTTGCATCTAATTGCGCCTTTTCACTTGCTTTGTATGCAATTTTCACTATTGCCCCATGTTCTGTCTTAACACATACTTGTGGCTCTATGACGCTGTGCTTAGGCAGATGCTTTGAGTTAAATGCTAACGTCAGCAAGCTAAAATTCTCACAATAACAATGGTAACATGCAGATGTTTATAATCTTTACCATGTTCACCATCTTAGTTCAGTGTGTTAGCACTCTACCTCGTGTCAATGGTTTTGAATGTATTTGGTCATATGCCAAAGTATCAAAAGAATCGTGTATTATATTGGTCAAGATATTTCACTCTGAACACAAATGAAAACCTCATGGTGGTGCAAAAATAAAAGAATGAGGATCACCAGAGTCACTTGGATTCATCCTCTGGGGCCACAATTGTGCAAAATTTCTTAGCAATCCATCCAGTGGTTGTTGAGATATTTCATTCTTGACCAAAGTGGTGGACTAACCCTCCAAACAACAATGTCCTCCCTACAGTCACACTGCAAGCATGCTAAACAAATGTTTCCCACAACAGCCAACATAATACAATGTTTTAGTTAGAGCAATCAATCAAACTGAAGTCCTTATGAAGCTGATCAATAATTCGTCTTAAGTTAAAGCCGCATGAAATGTTTGCACATGTGATATCGTACGAAACGTGGATCTGTACTATTATTTGCTCTGCCATGATAGTGCTGACATACAACAAGGAGTAAACCTTAGGTAGCAGCACTTTCACAGCCGTGAACACAGACACGTGTGCAGACACTCGAGGCATGAGAAGTTAACCTAACCCACAAAAACACTGAGCTGAAGTGCTGCTACGTAATGCTGTAATCAGTAGGAGGAATTTGACACAAGGTTATGTAAACCACTCAAAAACTGCAGCAGACAGTAATACCCAACACCATGTGAGGAGGTGAGTTTTCTTCTAATGACCAAATTAGGCTTAAACAGAGCCTGAGACTTTACTGAAGTGAAGTGACGCTGAGAAAGAAAGGCTACAGTAGTTCTGTTTTGACATTTTGGGAACCCCTAATTTCCAAAAAGGAGTGGGACATCAACACTAATCTATTCCCAGTCACTCTATTCCATCCAGATTAAATTATGAACTTGGTTAAAAGAGTTTTCACAACAATCCACTGCAGGAAGTCACTAGACTCTTTGGCTACACCACTGACCTATTAAAACTACATGAAGTATAGAGTTGTGTTGCAAAAAAAATACATTTTCTTTGTTAAATCAATATTAAAAAACTTGTTTAAAGGTCGTATGTTGCTACCCTCTGATGTGAGCCATTGGAGCGGCAGGCATACTCGACCTTCGTTGTCATAGTTACAATGATAAACACACATTTAAGTTTAGTTTTGAGCGCAAAACAACTTGGTTAGGTTTAGGGAAAGATAATGTTTGGGTTAAAACAAGTACTTGCTCGAGGGTAGTGCAACTTTTTTGTCATGTTACAGCAGTAAACACGCAGTTAAAGTTGTGGAATAGTTTCAAGTGAGAAACAAACAGCAGTCTCTCGTGTCAAAGTCCTGTGTTTTGATATCCGATCAATCCACCCTGACCTCCTTCTGACATGCACTACGTCACCTGCCTTCCTCATTTGCTCCTGTCATAACCACTACAGCTGCTAGAGGTCGCCTCACAATAAAATGTAACTAATGGTCGTCGTTAGCTGCTGGCACAGATGACCTATGGGCTTGATGTTTACAGGAGGACTGTCTAAATATTAACTGATGTATCTACTGTTGGATAATATAAACACTGAGCTCTAATTTAATAAGATCATCACATATGTTTGTATGTAAAATTATAGTTGACCAGTAGATATAGCTGTTAAATTACTGTGCTGGAGTAAAAGCCTAGAGTAGCATAAAATGGAAATACTCCGGTGCCTCATATCTGAAACTAAGTGCAGCACTTGAATTGTACTTAGCTGGCCAAAGTTTCACTTGTTTTTCTCATCTCCAGGGAGAACCAGTGACTCTAGAATATGAGACCACCTTTAACCTCTTAACCCTGCCACACCTCAGTCCCTCAGCTGAGGAGACTCCCCCCAAGTCTGATCACACACAGACATCACGCACATACTTAAATGAGGCCAAGATGCATCAAACACACAAACATGCATAAATCAAAGATTTTGTGAGAAATATACTATAAAGTAATTATCTATAGCTTGTTTCAAACCCTGCTGGTCTCTCTCCGCCAGATACACACACATTCACCATACCAAATCAATCACACACCTACAGCCCTCATACATTTGACATATGTTACGTTTACCAGACGTCAGCCTTGATCAGGTGGTGTCAGGGAGCAGAAAGTAGGTGAGCTCATCTGGGAAAATCACACAGGAGGCAGCTTGACGTAAAAGAAAAAGCATTAAGGCTGCTGCTCATGAAAAAAACATTTTGTGACATTTGACAAAAGATTAGCATAACAGCCATAACTGTTTAAATCCCTTCTCCAAAATTAAATGACCTAAACTAAAATTTAAAAATCAGGTCTTATGAAGTAGCATATAGCATTAAGCAACATGTGTTGTGAGGTTCCCCTTCTCAGAAATGATGTAGCCTACTGTTTTCCTGGGCCTTTGAGAAACACAACCATGGCAACAGTGTATTTGTTATGGCAGTGCTGAGTCCAGACCATCAGGAAAACACCGAGAATGAAGAAAGACACTGAGATAAAGAGGCATTAAAATTGAGAGAGTGGCAGGGTGGAGGAGGGTCGCTCCAGTGTCAGCTGTGTTTCAAACACCTACAACAAGCTGCTGAACTGTTGAGCTTTGTTCAAGTAATGCTGATTGGCACTGACTAGGTCGTACCCCCACATGACCTTAAAGTATTGCAGAAATTAGATGAAAAATGTGAGCAGGTGAATTTTGTTTGAGGATATTTTCTTGCAATTCTCAACCTGAACATGTGGAGGAATGTCAAAAACAGAAAGGATAAAGGTTAGTGAACTCACATCATGAGGAGTTCTGCCTATTCTTTGCAGCTGGGAGTGTGCTCTGACTCAATACCATACAGCAGAGGTGTGGACTCACATGACTTGGACTCGAGCCTCAAATCCAGTGACTTTTGACTTGACCAAATCAAAACAGACTCATGACTTCAAACAACTTGATACAAACCTAAAGAGTAAAAATTGAACAATAATGGCTGCAAGATCTTCTCTTAGCGAGCTTTTGATGCTTTTACAGCTCATACAGTTCACAACCTTTGAGCATTTTAAGTTCTTTTGATTAATTTATTAAAAGACCATTACAATATTATACATGCAAGGAAGTGATTATGTATCATCAACTAGGGTTCTCCAAAACTCATACTTGGTCTAGCCCCGGGGGATAAAAACAAGACTCCACAAACTAATACTAATACTAATAGCTCTGTCAAAATTGAGCCCATCAGCCAGATTTTTCTTAACAAATAGCTTTTAAGGCACAGTATTGCATTTGCAGGTGCTGTGGTGAGAAGTCGTGCTGCAGACTGGTTCCTTTTCACTTTTCATACAGTGATTTTAAGCCATGCCAACAGCATGTAACTAGGGATTACAGTGTGGGTCTTGGTTGGTCCAGACTAATGTTGGTCCAGGCTAGCGTGGCTGTAGACTCTTGATCTTGTTTAATTATCACTATTGCTGGATATTGGCTAAGAATCAACATTAAAACAATAGTACAAAATACAGCACAAAACCTGTTGCTGTTAAATTTTCTTCTCTCATTTCACAGTAGCGCAGCTCTACTTTGTTATTACGCTGCCTGGCCCATGCTCTCAAACAGCTGAGCTTTGATTGGTTTTAAAAACTGATAGATTAAAGGACCATAACAATGTTTTGGCCAATTACCTGGAAATCACTTACACATACAGTACACATATACTGCACAGTTTACATCAGTGGAAATAATTTCACAGAGCATCCAGCTCTCTGATCAGTATGAGTCGGCACTAAACTTGTGTGGGGTTTATAGACAAGATGGCAATAAATGAAGGTGTGCGCACTGAAAGTTGGAAAGATACTGATGTGTGTGTGTGTGTGTGTGTGTGTGTGTATGGATTATGTTTGAAAACATATCAGTGAATCGGTACAATTTTTATTGCTGTGTATGTATATCAGCTGGACACTTGTGAACTTGTAGGCTCTGTGTTGTGTGTGCACTTCATAATGTTTCATGTTTATGGGTGCATTCAGAGGTCCCGCAGTAGACCAGATGTGAGGATTTGCTTGTTGGTGACACCCACCATAAATCAAATAACTTTAACTAACGAACAAATGGAGGCAACAGACAAAGAGTCTAATAAACAGAATCAGAGAGAGAAAGAAGAGGAGGTGGAGGGGCAGACTGTACAGTGTAGAGTGACAGAAACACATAAACTGGGAGAAAATAAAGACAGTAAGACCAGTGTAGCAGGAGAAGAAGAAGTGGAGGAGAAAAGAGAGAGGATGGCAGAGAGATAGAGAAGGACAAAGTATCTTCACACGGCTTCCTCTGAGTGCAGCTTTCATGTTTAATAACTCAATTATTGGATCAATTAGAATTGAAGAAAGACAGCCAATCTATCAATCAATGTCTCAACAAGACAGAAATAGTATAGAAACAATTCTTTTCAATTGACAAAAATAGTTTTCAGTTTGCCTCAGAATTTTTGGATTTCAAGAAATATACATGGACCCCATGACACAATGTGCCTGAAGTGAACTGCTGAATAATCTCCGTAGACATAGTAACTGAACGTACAGTATGTCTTTGCAAAAACAAAGGGACACTTACATAAAGTTTCGTTATCTTGTCATTGTTAGTCCTACTTACTTTGTGAAAACCGTTGGATGTCTTAAAATAATGGATTATGTACTAATGGTAACAAACTGCACTATGGGAAATGTAAGAAATGCGATACCGAGGAAATTAAATACTCATAAAATCGAAGGATATATATGAATGGATTATTGATTTTCTCCCCAACAGAACACAGAATGTATTGATCTGAAACATATCCAGCAGTTTATACACCTGCTGTTGCACAAATGTGTATTTCATTGCTGCATCTGTAAATCCTCACACCAGACCTTCTCTTTACCTTCACTAACTGCTGTATTAAGCACATTTGACCAATTCACCTTTATTTATTATCATGACATATTAATGGAAATTGACTTTTGTATTTTGATTGTGACTCTAGGCTTGTATCTGTTTTCTGCTGTGCCTAATATTTCATTGCCTGTGAAGGGATGAGCTATCCCCCCTCCCCTCCCGTTTCCTCCTCCCCATCTGAGTAAATGAACAAATGCTTACATGTGGGAACTACCCGACATTTCTGTCACTGTGATTCAGCCTCTCCCTCTGTCTGTGAAATTATCATGGTCTGAAAATCAACTGGTAATATGAACTTTTGGAAACTCTGTGGTTTTGTTTGTATTTGGAAGTCCAGGAATGCGCATGTTGACAACTCTGACATGAGAACTTATGAATGAATATGGATGATTTCCTCCAGCCACATGATAAATATTTATGTTTGTCATGCTTTGGCCCGATAGTTGACTTCATAGACACTGGCAGGACAAAAAGAACAATAACTGACCTGTGTGCCCACATTCCACTCTCATCATGACTATTTATATGATCACCACAGTAATTACATATGCTGACATATGCACACCTTTCTTAAATCCTCAAGTTGAACATCTGGCCATAATCTTGAGGTACATATATCCTGTCCTTTCTTTTCTGTCAAAAATTCCTGAAACACTCATATGACATGGTCTCCTCTCACACTTTGCTGATACCTTACGAAGAAGAACCTTATTCACTTCTCTCAATTTAATTCACTGTCAGTTTTACATCATACTTCATTGTGAAGTTCTATCTTGAGATAAGAAGAAAAAAAAGTGTGATGTGTGACATTATCCTCATCGGTCCTATCCAGTCATCCTAACAGACCTGTGTCGCACCATGATTATGACTGAAGACATATTGAGAGGTTGATCAGTCCAACTCTAAGCACTCAAGATAAGACAGATGTGGATAACGTGACACCTGAAAACAAAAATGCATCGTTTCAATTTGCCTCCTGCACCTTTTGCATCTGATGCAGGTAGTAAAATGTCATGTAGCACTAGTACTATCAAGCATCCAATTACGTAGACATAGAATACTGGAAAGTAAGTATATTACTCCAAATCCTGCAGGTAAGGGCACACCTGGAGTTCCTAAATATAAACAGTGATTTCCAAAATTAGGAAAGTTGATAAAATACTTTAACTCTTAGTTCAAAACAGGATGAATGCATCACTTGGACAATTTCTCACTAGACAAATCTCCTGCTCTGACACATCTGACAAGTACAGGCCTGGATCCTGATTTAGGTTCTGAAAAACTTGGTGTCCAGAGTCATAGTGCACACTGTTCACACTCACTGGGAAAATGAAGAATTAAACTATACTCAGAACTAGGGCTGGGTATTGCCACTGATTTCCCGAATCAACTCAATTCCGATTCACAAGGTCCCGATACGATGTGATTCCAGATATCAATTTTGGTTGGATATGAATGGGACTTTTTTCAGAGAACTAACGCTGTAAGTTGTACGTCTAACCTGGTGCATTATTAAAAATATTAACATCTACATTACAAATGGACCCCAAAGCATTTACATTAATGCACTTTTTGATTTAACCTGAGCAGTTTCGACACTTATTTCAAGAAATAACAGGTAGCAAGGTGAGAAGAGAAGTTCACTGTTTACCACAGTGTGTTAGATTCTACCTTCAGTCTCTAACTTCTCCCTTAACAAACAAACTGCTCTTGTCCAACGAGACTTTGACATTTGGACAGGAGGAGCCAGTAACTGAACCACTAACCCTGTGATTGGGGGACGAGCTGCTCTACCTCCTGAGCTACAGACGCCCCCAACTGAACAAGGTCGTGGGGAGTTAACATTCTATTCAAAACAGCAAAAAAGACAGCAATTTATTTGCTGAAATAGGATATTCATTTTGAGTTTATCTCCTATTCATTTCACATATAACAACATTTTATTTCTATATTCTAATTACAATAAAAATTCTCTCATGTTCTGAAAACAGCCCTGTTTCAGATTATCTGGAGTATAGATGGGTGGGGGATGAAATACTTGTGTGGAAAGCACATGGAGCACATTTTCATTTTTCCTTTTGTGTGTCTGAACTTGGCATGTGTCATTCAAAATACGGTTCATGCCTTTTTCCTCAGTCCGTCAATGTGGCACCTAAGCGAGTTCACCACATAAACTGATATGTGCTTTGAGCAGCTGACTGCATTCTAATGCTTTCAGCCTGAGGGACTTCACATTGTCTTTCTTCCCACAAAATCCATACATGATACTTATAGTATAGCCTCCAACTGCTATACCATACCACTCAACCACTTCTCACAGCATGCATCGTCCTTAGTTGAAGGTTTTTACTGAACTGTCTTTGAACATGGTTGTAACCCTAACCCAACCCTGGAATTAAAATGAGTCACATAAATATGAAAGTGGTTTTTAGTTATTTTGCATGAAACATGGAGAAGATAGATAGATAGATAGATAGATAGATAGATAGATAGATAGATAGATAGATAGATAGATAGATATCTAGATAGATAGATATGCTGCCACCCCAGCAGACTGCAGCATAGAAGAGCACACTGGCCACCACTGACTGATAAAACATGTGCAACATTTCACTGCAAACGTCCAAGCACCTGAGCCTCCTGAGGAAGACGAGCCGGCTCCGCCCCTTCAGGTAGATGGCATCCGTGTTCAGGGACCAGTCCAGGTGCACACCTAGGCCATTTATAAGCGTGCACCACCACAATGAAAAAAAAGATGGGGCCAGGAGCAGATATAATTACAT
This sequence comes from Seriola dumerili, assembly GCF_002260705.1. Classification (NCBI taxonomy): domain Eukaryota; kingdom Metazoa; phylum Chordata; class Actinopteri; order Carangiformes; family Carangidae; genus Seriola; species Seriola dumerili. Next base: position 5,632,090 of record NW_019174446.1, on the reverse strand, counting down.
CATCAGCATGTTTCTAAGTAATAAAGTTAGTAAAGTAAAATTAAACACTGCCCAAAAGCAGTTTTTTGTGCATTTGATACGTCGTCTTGGCGCTGAAGCCCAGAATTATTTTGAAATTGTCGGCCATTTGAAGGAAAACATTACTCGACAGAATGTAGGCCATTGTCATGGACTTTAACCTACAATTTTTTGTTACCAAACACCACTGCATGCTTATCAGACAGACAGGATGTTGAGAGTTTTAACTAATTAATGAAATCAGATTTCCTCTCAGAGGGTCCCTCGGCCGTCCACTGTGGCCCACCATCTGCTGTGGCTCACCACATGTTTCTGATGCAGTGATTTTCACGGACCAGGTTTAAGTCAGAGGTTTGTTTAGAAACTGAACACAACATGAGTTCCAAGGTACGCTGCATTATCAAATGGTGCGTCCTGCGCCAGCTTGGTGTCTGGAGGCATGTACCAGGCACAGGGATCATCCAGAGTTGAAATCTGGCTTCTTTATCATATCATGTACCACATCAGAAACTCTGTGGAGAAGCTATGAAAAACCGTCAAACTGGCTTTAACTCATAACACGAGTATGTACAGAATGTAGTGCACATGGATGCCATTAAACGTTGTTCAGGAGTGAATGCGCCTTACTGTGCTTTTCAAAATCAAAGTTGTAGCAGCATTAAAATGGCACTAAAAGTTAGTTTAAACTAAAAGAAATAGGAATATAGGATTAGATCTGATTAGATCTTTGAACAAGTTTGAACAAGTTAATTAGAAAGTCCCACATTTTGACCTTTGACCTTTTTTTTGCTTCAAGATTGATGTTACATAAACAAGTGTATTCAAAACATGTACAAGCAAGAGCTTTATATCATCCATATCTTGGACTGTATCCCTTTGAAACAAATGCCTAAAAGCATCTGTCACTGCTACAGAACAAGAGCTTAAAGACTACAGAGGGTTGTTGAGATGTAGTCTGAAAAGGTTTTTGCTTGTGCCTGTGTCTGTGCTGTCCTGACTTTAGTGGGAAAATCATTCCACAATTGCAGAGCCAGAAAAGAGAAAAGCCTTTACCAAGACAAGCGACAGGATCCTCTGAATGATGGGATGTTGGACTGAGTGTGTGGTTTGACCATGGCTTGGGGGATGTCAGCAGCAGCAGAGAGCCAGTGTAGTGAAGTGTCTGTGTGATTTCACACAGCAGAGTAAACAGACAAATAGACATACTGGGTTTTCTTTAGAAAGGGTTTTTACTTTGTTCTACCAAAATTCTGCAAACCAGTGCTGCTTCCCAGATAAATGGACCTACCATCTGCAGAATGTGAAAAGCCAAATTTATTCTCTGTCCATGGATGTGTGATCTATTAAGAGTCGCTCATGGCACTGATGGGGTGATATGGTAATGATGAGAAAACAGTCCAAGCCAGTAACATTTGCTCCCAGCTATGATGCTGTGATAATACGGCATAACAGCATCAAAGCCAAAATCAACATGAGATACAGTTTGCCTTTTGCTCGCAACACAACAGTGGTCGATGCTCCACTGTGGGATGTATGGAGAGTAGCTGAATGAGACTAAGTGTCTTTCACAAAGAGGAGTGGTCTTACCCAAATGTACAATAAAATAAAGAGATATGTTGAAAGACATGTTGAATAAATGCAATAGCAATTTTGCATTCTGAAATTTATGCTGTGTGAAGGTTACCACACAGTATTTTCTGAAAGTCTGTTTCGGGAAACCACAAGCCAACTACACTATTTTGGTCATCACTTCCTTTCTCATTACGTGTTTCTTCATGCAGAAGATTTACAATCACTACGCAAAGAGCGTTGTGTGTAGAATGGAGAGTGGACACAGTCAAGTGATCAGCCTCTTCATACGCAGCTTAGTGTGCACGTGCATAAAAAGATGACTGATGTGTTAGATGGAAGTCATGGTTGAATGAATGAACAGTGTGGTGACACTGGATACCAAAGCCCCAACAACAGCACTGAAGACACTGTAATGAAATATGTGGCAGACAAATCCCTTCACATGTCTAATTAAAGATGGTGAACAGATGGCTTGGATTATAGAAGCAAAACTGTCATAAACTGAAAACTTTTGAATCATAAATTACCGTCATTGATGGCACTAGATGCTCTTTTCAGTAGCGTTTCAGAAAATGACTCCTCTCTGCGTTGTGATGGCACCAGGGCCTCTGCCAGGGCCTTGTGTGTCCTGTGTTTCATGTGGCAGGTTCCTGTTTGGGTGGAGATGGAGGCTATCAGGGAAGTGGAAGCAGATGGCCACTGTCCTCCCCATAGATTATAAAAGACCAATCCTTCCTGTCACTCTTCCCTTGTACCACATTGTCTTCTGTTAGAGTTTTGATTTTTCTGTTAGCTAATTTAGTATTTCTTCTGTTCCATCTGCCAGCCTTATTTGTTGAAATTGCCATTTTTGTTATCCTAGTCAAACAAAAACTAATTTCTGTTCAATAAAATTCCTTTGTTTTAGTTAAATCCTTGCTTGTCTTTCCTTATTTCCTTATTATAAGTCAGTGAATTCAGTGTGTTGGACAAGGCTCCAAAACATGGAGTTGTATTGACTTTAATTTTCTAAATCTAAACATACTGTAAGTACTGTATGTGTCACCGTATACATGTCTTGCACGCTACCTCTTTTTATATAAGATAATTAACATCATGTCAACAATGGGCATCCTCACATCCTCAGCTCATCAGGCTGCATGTTAACATTAAGCCCACTTTGGTAGAATAACATGGAACAATCAAAATAATCATGTTACTCTACACGAGGAGAGCTGTGACACTGGTGTGGTGTCTCTGAGTCAGTAGGAAACATGGCAGAACTATCGAAAGGCTTCAGAAACAGTGATATACGACCAGTCAACGTAACACAGTAATACAATGAATAAGATGTAAGACCAGATCAAAATAAGTTCAATAGGGAAATGCAAGTGGAGAGCAAAATTTATTGAGTTAAGCAACGGAGAGATTTTTGCTGATTAGACTCCTCCTCATTCAGCGTATGCCATATGAAGACAGAAAACAGGATCCAGATGCTTGTGGCGGTGTACAGCCAGTGGGTGATTGATGAAAACCTCTGGATGAGTGTCTCAGGACATCATGGAGCTTGTGGTGGTGATGCGGAGGAGGTGGGTTACGCATTAGTAGGTCTGGAAGACATAATTGCAATGATATTCACTCGAGGAACGCAGGCAGAGAGATCATTGGTCAGATATGGTGACGTTGGGATTGTGAATGGAAGGATTTGACAGCGTGGGAAAGTGGACGTGACAGAGAGAGAAATAGATCAGCAAATGTTAACCAATGGGGGAACGAGGCAGAACACGAGGGAGGACGTCTTCCTTATTCAACTTTACACCAAAGATTCACATAAAAGAATGAGAATGAGAGAAAAATGATTTTAAATGAACAAACAAACTATTAACCTGAGACTTGGACCGATTCTCCGGGTGTTGCTGAAAATCCCCATCAAATACACTATCATGGACTGTGCTGACACAAACAAACACAGTTTAACCAGAGAACAACAGAGCATCTCCCCAGTCGTCCCCTTTGAGATCAGATTGCTCAACTGTTTGGGCAAACCCTAAATCCCCCCACAGACTCATATACACACACGCTGATATAGGCTCTGAGGGCTCTCTTGTATCTGCTGTGTGGGTGTTCCTGGTCACACTGACTCACGAGGCGACAGTCACCCAGGGCTGATGATGACTGCTGACGTGTGTGTTTTTGTGTGTGAGGGTGTGTGTCTGCGGGAAGACTCACAGGCGATCCCAGACAGAGGTAGAGTCTCAATTCAAGTGCTGAACTTTGGTCACAACTGTCGGCCAGATTTCAAAAATACAGAGGAGGAAAATTTCTAGTGAACCTTAGTCTATTGTCAGGTTACAAAGCTGCCATGACCAACGCTTTAGTCCATATAAAATCTGATAAACCTTCTCCGTGAGAATTCCTTTGAATGTTATTGGACCCCCGAGGACGAAGGCTTCATGTTCGCTAATGTAGCACCACAATCACCCTGCAATTTTATGTCATACAGAGAAAAAATGGCCAATATTTGATTGCCATAAAAGCTACTGAGCGCATTCACTTTCATGCTCACCCTCGGTGATACTCAAATGTCATCTTTGCAGACAGGACTATGTAAAATCTAATCAGCAGATTGCCGTGAAATTTCCTGAGCACACTCTTATTCCTGAGGGCGTTAAATCCTTTCTATTTCAATGACAGGATGGCCTCTCCTCAACCCACCAAACTGAACTACAGATATATTATTTATTTAGTTGCCAAAAACAAAGCATAATACTGATGACTTCACATGGGTATTGAACATGTTAATCTTGTTATATATCGATTCAGACAATACAGACTGACAGGCTGGCAAGCGCTTAAGGATCTATGACGTCACTGTGGGACTTAAGGGAGTGTTCACCAAATGCAATTAATCTGTGTAACTCCATCATTAAAGATATTTATTTAATGGTTATTCTACTCAACTGACACTGACGCTGCCTACAGTGTTTTCAGCCACACATTTATATCTCACAGTTCACTCATTTCAAAAACATTTATGCCAGCTGCTGAAGCTCTGTGGCAGTGTGACTCCACTCTATCTGCTGCCCATGTAGATTTGCGTGTCCCAAACAATTTCAGTGATGTTTAGTGGTGCTTCAGTCTGCTGAACGGATCTCTGCCAAACATGAGTCCAAACACTGTTGTTGTTGCTTAACACTGGTGTCTTTGGCATCAAATGGCTGCATGCTGCATTAGGAGCTTGGGTGCCATGGGAGACAGAAAGCCTTTTCTTTTTAGAACTAAATAGTAACATGTGGAATAAAATACTGTATATAAAACCAGACCAACTATTACAACACACAGTGTAATGGCCAGATCTGCAGAGGTGGAATTACAAAACATGAAGTTACAGTTTGCCTGGCCACAGACAGAGTGTTTTTGTGGAGCGTATGTGCTGCGACTGAAGGCTTTGTGCTTCACTGATCAGGTTGACATCTGATTCTACACTGAAGTGTTTTAGCTGCTTTAACTAAAGTCGCATTATTGATCAAGACGATGGATGGCAGTCGTGCACAATGTGGACAGTCTTTTTTTCTAAATGCATATAATGTTGTGTGACAGAGCACAATGAACTGTCAGACAGGCCCGGCTCATCTCAGTGTAATCACAGTTGCTTCCACTACATCAGCGTATTTGTCAGCACATTTCCACAACGATGATTACTCATTTACGATCGGCCCGTGCCCTGGATGGGACCCGAGCCCTGGTTGGCAGTGAAACTGAAGGCGGGCTCACACCCCACGGTGAAGTCATACTGCTCATATTGTTTTTCAATCATGTTCACATGCACACACGTGCACGAGCAAGCATCTGTGCACACTGCTTTGCGTATTTTTAAGTTATTAGAAAAACAGACATACAAACCCACAGATCTAAACAAGTGGTCAAAACTCAACCATATCAGAAAGAGCCCCTTAAAATTTCTTCTTCTTCTTTCTCTTAACCAGCTGAATATTTTTCAAGTGGGGAATTCAACACAATAAAAAAATGTTGCACAGCAGGAAATGTAGACTTATCTATTGGCAGTCCTCAGAGCGGATGAAAGCTCCATCAGGGAGCAGTGATGTCTGCGTCTGTTACACAGCTGGTGAACAGTCAGCTGTGTTTTTCTCCCACCACTGCCCAATGGCTATGGCCTGCACATCACATCTCATGCATATATTCTGAGTTCTGTTCATTTTGGATAGGAAGTCTTTGCGGGTGATTTTGAGGGGGATGTTGTGTTGTCGCTGTGCTTGACAAAATGGGAAGTCACTACACACAGCTCCCTGTGAAACCATGACTGTCATTTCTCTTTGTGCATGAATTAAATAAATGTGATATAATGTTAATTTGTTAGCTTCAGAAGTGCTGGGAAGCTTTAGCTGACGGAAGAGATATTTCCACCTGTCTCCAGTCTTTATGCTAAGCTGCCTGTCCATTGGCTCTGGCTTCACATTTAGCATACACAAGTGAGAGATATATCCATCTTCTTATCTAACTGTTGGCATGATTGGGAATGAGTGTTTTTTCGTTAAAGGGGCTATTTATAATTTTTGCACGATTTACAAATAGCTTTAAATCTGTATGTAAAAGCTTGTGTCAGCTTAGTGTCACAGTAACGTGATGGCACAGTGGGGGTCTAAAAATGAAGATATTCCTGAGGCCTCTGATAATGAGGGTTTTTGTCCCATTCATGAATCAGATCATTTAAAAGCAGAACCAAGGCAATAAAATGACAAAGAGAGAGGTTAGGAAAGACCAGGGAATCTCGATTACCTCAGCTTCCTTGATCCTTCTGCTATCAACAAGCAAGTAGTTTTTTGGCCACAATTTCAACAGCCAGAAAACCTCATAAACATGCACTCCCCTGGAAAATGTTGGCATGCAGCTGCTGTGATTGTGATTAGTGATAACTGTGCTGACTAATTTGGGTTTGGTAGGTGTCAGTCTATGAGAACTGACAGCAGACTGTGCGTAAGATGAAACAATATAAACATGAAATATATCAGTCCACACTATGAAATAGAAATGATTTTTGAAAAAAAAAAAAAAGCCACTATTTTTCTGACGTCTGTATTTTCATTGATTGATTGTTTATTTGAGTGTCATGCATGGGTTTTATTATAGTATGGCTTTGAAGGACCTCATTCGGAAGTTCTTCTACACCCACAGCTTATCTGTCATCTATAAGTGACTGTAAAAACGTCAAATAACAGAAAGATTATTCTTTTTGTGTCACGAATGTAAGGGTTTGAGGGGTAAGTAGGACCCAAATGCAGCCAACACATGGGAGACGGTGCACGCAGGTTTATTTAACAAAGGGGAGCACAAAGACTATATAGACACAGGAGGCAAGGTGATTGCACACAGGTGAAACACATTAGGGCGGGGCAGACAATCACTACACAGAAACGAGACCAAAACAAGAAGCAAAACACAGACACACAAGGAAACCAATACAAAATAAAACAGGAAGTGCAAAAAGTCCAAAATAAAACTAACAAAAAGTGTCTGCCATGGCAAAACATGACATTTTGTTTGTGTTATTTTTAATAATAGGCTCTGAAAATTTTACAGGCAATGTAATTTTGATGTATTTTTTAACCTGCTTTATACAAGTGTTGGGTTGCTATCAACCTGAGGTCTGTGAGAGAGTTTGAAAATCCACTCATACACTGAAGGGTTTGTTTTTCAAAATTTGGATGTTGATATTTTCTAAAATACAAACAGCCAATATACTGTTCATCACTAAGGATCATTTAATGACTCATAATTACATCATTTGTTGATCTAAGCTGGACCAGCGTCACAGTGTCATGATGCATGTGCAGAAAGGTGACCATTATAACCCTAATTTTGAAGGTCACAGTTATCTCATTTTACTCTAACATAAGCAGAGGCTTTCAGTGCCTATCCCACACCAAAGGGCAGTTTAATCATATCCTGTATCCTGGAGAAATAGGCTGTATGCTGGTGTTGATATGTTGTGAAAAAACGCTGTTCCATGAGGCATGTCTGCTGTATCTCAGTGAGCACTGGTCAGACTGATTAGACTGGACGGTCTCTCTGTCTCCTCTAGTGGAACGGAAGCGATTACAAGGGGCCACACTTGGGGCTGGGAAGAAACTGGGGATAAGAAGCCCAGACAGACCAGCGATCGCAAACACCCACCTCAAATCAGATCAGGTGTTGGTCCATACACAAAATTCTGGATCAGTTTCTGTCTCACATTCAGCTGTGGTCTTCTACATGCTCGAAAATACTAATGTTATTCCAGATCATCTAACTTCACTCTTATTTTCTTATATTCAGTCGTCTAGTGAAAAAAAAAAAATTGAATCTCAGTGATAAATTTAAAAACTAATTTGGTGCCAAGGGAATATAGAAGACTAATAGAACAAACTGATCGGAGAAAAAAATCTTCTTTCACACCAAAAAACAAGGAGCTCCACTTGCAAATGTGTGTGTGTGGTTGTAGGTGGGTGAGTGAAGGAAACCATCTTGGCTCCTTCTAAAATTACATTACTGACAGAAATGGAAAGCACGCACACAGATACACACACATAGAGATAGGCAACCATTGTGACTGGGTTCCAACTGGTGATTAGCAAGATGGAAACTCACAAGATACTGGAGTGTCTTCACTTACACACTACCGTCTCGTGAGCTAATTTTCCAGTGGAAACACTTCCTCTGTGTGTCTTTGACCCCTCTCTGGTCCAGATCTGAGGGAAAATTGAAGGTGGACTACTAGATCTGAAATAATGTACAATGCAATGCGTGTGTGTGTGTGTGTGTGTGTGTGAGTGTGAGTGCACATGATTGTAGGCGGAGAGGATTTTGAGGTTGTTAACAGACGGGATCTAACATTTGACAATGCAATCACATCACTTCTATCATATTTTATCAGAGCTGATAGCGATCATTGAAATGTGTTTTGAGTTTTGATTTAACATTGATTTGAATAAACATTAATGTAATAAAAACAAGGCTGACTGGTTGTTCAAACAGTCTAACATGAATAATCTAGGGCCGGGAATCTCTACAGACACACGCACGCATGCACGCACGCACACTTGCACGCACACTTGCACGCATGTATGCATGTGCGCATGTGCGCACACACACACACACACACACACACACACACACACACACACACACACACTCTCTCTCTCTCCTTGTTCCCACTGTTTTATTGAGCATCTGGGCTCAATTTCACACTTCAAAAACATTGGGAACAGCACAGCCAGTGTTAGCCAGCACCGTGTGTGTGCATGCAGAGTGTGCGTTGGGCAGCAGTTGTCCCGTTGGTGGGTGTTGATATTCTCCTGCTTGTTCATGGTGCAGGGACCACCGCCAACGATGCCAGGGACCAGAACTGGCACTCGGACACAGAGCAATCTCCATGTATGGGGCGGCCTTGCATCACATGAATGTGTGTGTGTGTGTGTGTGTGTCAGAGCTGGAGGGTGTGGAGGCGTGGGTTGGCTGCCACATCTTCAACCCACCAACTCTGACCAGCTATACAAATTAACACAGGAACACGCGCAAACGTGCAAAGTGGAGTTTCTGCCTTTATCCTAAAGACGCATTACATGTAACACACATACACACATACACACACACACACCATGTGACTGGCGCCAATCTAATCTTAGCTTTAAGCAGAAATAGAGAGATATTAACATGTTATATGGGCTAAGCAAATATGCAGCCTAAGTCTTAACATATGAGTCTAGCTGTAGGTCACAGGACTATTTACTTTAGGATCGACCTTTGCCTGATTTCCTCTTTGATCAGTGATCCTCATCATTATTTTTAATATTATTTTCACGTCCACATCATCATTATTCAAAGCCTCTCCCTGTTCCTCCTTCATCTTAAGCTGTTGTTCATGTTCATCTCCATCTTCTCAACCACTATCGCCGTGGTTGTTATCCAGACATCATCCTCTTACCCTGTCGACATCAGTTTCATCGCTGTCTTCTTCTTCTTCTCCTTTTAAAGTTTATAGCCCTGGTGCAATCAGCTGTGTGGCTCAGAGGGGAAATCCCCTTAAAATTACCACAGGAACTATTCCAAAACTAATCTCACTTTTAGTCCCAGGGACCCCCTCCCTTCCCTGCACTGTCTCTTTCTGGATCCTTTCTTTCTTCACTGTCTCTCTGTGTCCTTTCACACTGATCAATGTTATCTCTTTTTTTTCTTCTTTATTTGTGTGCCACTCTTGGTCTCTTCTGCCAACATACCTATGTTCTTGTCAACTTGTAATCTGTTCACAAACATGGCTGAAGTTCTGCTGAGCAGCAACATTAAAATTATAATATCAAAAACTCATAGATGTAGTTGACTCCTAAATTACTTAGCTAAACGAATAGTCTAACATTCTGGATAATACACTTATCCATCACTTATTAACATGTTATATGGGCCATTTCTTGTTTAATCTGTACAAAAACCAAAGTGAAAAAATGAAAATTCACTGTTCTACCCTTTGTGCAGAGCAATGACTTCAGTTCTGACTGAGAAATAGTCAAGCTATTTCTTTTAAGTCTTGTTACTGAAATTCTTGTCAGATACAATAATAAACCAGTTTCACAACAAAACAGTACAAAAAACATCCTTAAAAACTTCTAAAACAATTTCTGTTGCATCAATCTACTTCACAGCGCTCCATCTGTATGTTCAGCAAAAATATTAATGCCCAAATATGGTTAAAGATTGAGCTGAGTCTTGACAAAAATCAGCAGTTCTGCTCCCAAAGCGTAGCAATATCTGTCAGGCAGAATGGGTCAAGGCCTCACAATTTTCCTCCAATGCCAGAAAACAACTAAATGTGTCTAAACAGTCAGGTTTTACTCCATCTCCCACTGTGATGGTTTGATTTATAATTACTGTATGTCAATGCGTATAATCACACAGTATAGTTGTTTTCAGGAACATACAGTACCATATTATGTGTAGGCTTAGGATAAACATAATGATTTGACTGACAGTAAAAATTTCTTTATTTACCATTTCCATCCAAACTAGGATGAAACTGGGAAGAAAACTGATGGAAAATCAATAAAAACCAGTGCAAGTGATAGACAAACAATATCTTAATACACAGTTAAGTAATCACACTTCTAGTCCTAAAATATCAGTAATATATTTTGAATAGTTAAGTGGGAAAATTTAGAAAAGCAACTGAGTGAAATGGCTGTCTCTGCTTGTCATCATATACATTCATATACTTTTATTAAGCAACAATCTATACATCACCAGCCAATGAAAGTTACTGGTTTTGAGGTTAATGTGTCAAACTTTAACTGGACTGAGTGAAGAGTAAGAATGTTAACCTTTAAAAACACTTGACCTCATATGAGCTGCAGAGCCTAAAGGCAAAGAAAGGCAGTATTCGAACAGATGGATTTAAGCGCCAGCTGTTGCACGCACCCACACAGACACAAACACACACACACACACACACACACACACACACACATTGATAGACACTACAGCACTGCATGGACGTACACAAAACAAACCCATGCCCACATACCAGCGCTTCCTCTGTCTGAGAGTGAGGTGACATTTTGAGTATGAAAACCATTTTCATCGTTGGAGAAGAGGAAGTAATCACACAGAAAATTGCAGCCATGAAAGTTAAAAGCGGGATCTGTGGAATCAGGCTGTAGTTATAATGGGAGTAGGATGTAGGATGTCAGCTCTGGGCTGAGACATACATTCTCACCGTTTCACCTGAGTAATGTCAACTTAATTCACAAGTCACTGAAGTTAATGATATAATTTTGGGTGTGTGGCCTTTGGGGGAAAGATTCTTCATGGAAAAACACATTTCACTTCTAAGAAAACATTACTCTGCCATCAGTGTAATTTAGAATAATAATAGTAATAGTGATAATGGTAACATCCCTTTTGTCAATGAGCGGTACAGTCCACTAATCTATAATTAGAGTGAGTTCATCATCCTATTCAAGAGATCCACAGTAGTTTCATAATCCACAGTAATTTAAAACACTGTCTGTCTGTATTTATTCCCAAACTTTTTTTAAACCACAACACTTTCATGAAACCGCCACCCACACGGTGGAAAACTAAATTAATAAAATCATTTAACACATCTGACATGTAACACGTGCACCCTTGCTTGCTTGAGGTAAAATATGTGGTGAAATGTTGTGAGTTCAGCATCCTTTACTCGCCAAGAGCTGTCAGCGGTGGAAAACAACGCCAATGTTAACTCTTGTCTCTATCATGTCTTTTCTTCTCCTGAGGTTAGCATGCTAACCAGCTAGTTTTCCAATTTCCCTCTCCGATAGCAACTCACTGTAGCCTCCATTCTGCCCAGAGGGCGTGTTATAACCTCTCAAATGCAACGATGGCTAAAGCTCCTGTCAAGCAACAATCACCACCACCTGGTCCTGGCAAGAAACCACATTCAGCACCGGAGAAAACTCACAAATAGCCCCTTTAAAAGTTGTAAGCCAAGTCACTGTAAAATGTAATAGTTCTTCTTTTGTACCTCTCACTGTTAATTTTTACAGCGAGCTTTATATACGGTGACAAATCTGCAACACCCATTTTGGGAACCATTGATTTAGACTAATGATTAAAACAGTTACAAATAGTCTAAACATTCTTCAGCCAAAACCTGGCTGAATAAAAAACCAAAGCATGCTAATAACCCTGCTCTGATCCATTATGTCATGTTGTTCATGTTGCGTATGGGAACGAGATGGGCTAAGACCATTTGTGGCTTGAAGGGAAACACCAGCAAAGACACCACATGAATGTTGTGTTTCATTTGGTTCTTTATTTATCACAGCTATCAGTTGTCTGGCTCACCTTGTACAGTGTGTGTGTGTTTGTGTGTGTGTGTGTGTGTGTGTGGGTGTGTGTGTGTGTGTGTGTGTGTGTGTGTGTGGGTGTGTGTGTGTGTGTGTGTGTGTGTGTGTGTGGGTGTGTGTGTGTGTGTGTGTGTGTGTGTGTGTGGGTGTGTGTGTGTGTGTGTGTGTGTGTGTGTGTGGCAGACAGAGAGGGAGGTAAACAGACTTGGTGACCAGCCCAATGGAAAAGTGACTGCTCCCTATCTCATGTCTCACAAAATGAGATAGTGTGATGTCTGTGTGTGTGTGTGTGTGTGTGTGTGTGTGTGTGTGTGTGTGTGTGCTCATGTTTTGCTCCCAGGGTGGTTATCAGGTGCAGGAACAGCTGCGGGGACCCTCAGCTGATATACCACTCTGATGCAAAAGGGACAAAAGTGGACCCTGAAGAGTGTTTCATGTGTGAGTGACGTATGTGTGTGTGTGTGTGTGTGTGTGTGTGTGTGTGTGGGTGTGTGTGTGTGGGTGTGTGTGCGTGCGTGCGTGTGTGTGTGTGTGTGTGTGTGTGTGTGTGTGTGTGTGTGTGTGTGGATGTGTGTGCGTGCATGTGTGTGCGTGTGTGTGTGTGTGGGCTGACAGAAGTGACAGGGATTACTGGCTCACAGTAATGACCTCTTGGTAGAGTCACACTGGTTCCAACTGTGCCTGAGCTTCTTCTGCTTCTTGGAAACTTTCAGTGCTTTGGCCATTGGTACACCCTTTACTGTGCCTCAACACAGTTGAACAGTGAGACAGCCAATTGTCAGAATAAATACTCCCTCAAAACGCAATTACAATTCTCCTCCTTTTTTTTGTGTGAGACAATATAATATACTATAATGACACTGCAGCTATTGTCCGTAGGGAAAAAAACATTCATCGTCCAAGATTCAAACCTCTGAGTGGGCGTTTCCCATGGCCATGGCAGACAGACTTCTGGGAAGAGGTTGACAGATGCTGCGAGAAGATGTGCTTTCAGCCTCTGTGGTTCTCTACTAATTAGAGCATGTGATAGCTTTAAGACTTAGCTACAAGATGGTTTTTCTCTTTTTAAGCAAACACAAATGGTGCTGGTTATGTACGATTAGAAATTTAAGCTATGTGAGTGTACCACATTCAGCATAATGAATGTTGAGTTTGTATTCCACTCAGAAAGAGGAAGCTAGTTTGCTAACATTAACACTGATAACCACTAGATGTTACCTCTGCCACGTTCACATCATATCCTTCAGACAGTAATTACGAGCAACTGAGTTCCCGTCAGCCTCCAGGTTGTAATTGCAAGTTTTCTGCCGTCATTCCCCGAATGCAGCTTTAATGTTATTAAAACTAACACATGCTGAGTAATCGGCAGCTCCTGCACAGCTCAGCGATGTGTTCATCCAGTCTAAACAATAATCTAGCTGCCGCTGGCTGAGGAACCAGTTGTGGTGATGGCAACACAGCAGTGGGTAGTCCTGTAACCTCAGAAATCAGACTGGGGTAACACAGGAAGTGCTCCAGTCACAGATGGTAATAAGCTAACAACAATGATCCCAAGCTGGTGAACTGCCTGTGTGGCCTTTGAAGTTATGTAAAAAAACCCCAAACTTTTAGTACCAGCCCACACTAGATATTGCACCAATCAAATTAAGTGTCACTGACATTTTCCACCAATTCATGCCCCCTGGAAAACACTAGTGTAAGAGGCAATTCAATTTCAAGTCATCTTCAAAAACCTTTCTTTGGCAACAAAATGATTGTACTTTGAAATTCTCAAATGAGTTCAGTGCCACCGTGATCATAAGAATTTGTTCAATGTCAGTATGGCAGGAAAACATTTTTAAATTGCTCAAATTGGCTCTGTACGCTAAGCAGGGCTGTGTGAAGCTAAAAGGCTAGACTATATTACATTAAGAAGATCTGAACTTGACTCGTAGTCTGTGAGGTTTTACCCACAATTTATTTCATTGAAATGCTCAGTCACTCACATGAAGTCAGTAAATGGGGGTTTGGCTTTTGCACATCCAGTTCAGAGAAACCAGTTTTCTTTTTGTGAACCAGCGTTGGGAAATGTCTTTTTTGGCATTTTGAATGATCCAGCTCCATTTTTAGCGCTAATCTCCAACCTGGGAGTGAAGAGAGACTCAAACACAGATTTTCACAGAAATAAAAACTTGATCCATTCACCACATTTTCTGACTGGGGAGGTTGTGATTCTCTGAATTTGAATGCATGAACTTTGCACACACACAAACATAAACACACAAATGATGGCCATTATTAATAATGTTTTACGGTAATTATAGTCATATGTTACTTGGGTTTTGACAAAGTGTTTACAGTTCACCACAGATGGCTGGTGGAAAATCTTGCAGCATTTGGTGACAATGGGTAGAAGCCACATGTTCAAAAGTTTCTTTAACTCAAATTAATATGTTCACATGGTTTGTACTTGATCGTGGTCTCCCTTATAAATAGGATGACCATGTAAAATTCATACTTACAAGAAGTGCTATTGTGTATGCACAGGCTGCAGCTTGTAGCTTTTAGGACCTGGGACACTCTCATCACATAAAATTAATATTGTTGAGTGTTTTTGTCACACTCATAATGATCAGCTCAACCCGCAATACAAGGTCTTCCTGTACAAACACTGGATTGATACACATCTCAACCAGAAACATCTGTAACCTGTAAACAAACGTGAAATCCAAACCAGAATTTGAGACAGTTGGCAGCTACACCACAATGAAAAATAATCTGTTGAACTGTTTAATTATCCAATGCAATTACTTTACACAAATATTTACTGTCTCACTTTCTTCTTTCTTTCAAAAACAAGGACACATGGATGGTCATGTCTCCGGTGATGATGGGGTGTTTAGAGCTGAGATTTTTGAAACCTTCCTCTTTGCCGCTGTTAAATATGAACACAGATTGGTCATACTGATGACAGATTCAAACATGTGGTAGAAAGAAATGGATTCAGTTGCTCTAATGCTGTAATTTTTATGCTGAAAATCTGGTTTTCCCAATCAACCATGTTTTGTATTTAAATTTAAAGGGCGTAAGGTCAAAAGGTTTACATGACAACACTGTGAGTCCCTAAATGACCAACTTTGCCTCTCAAAAAGCTCTAGTAATTAACCCTGTGTTTGAGGGAGGTCAGGCTGTATCAGGACATCAGAGGCACGAGGGGTTAATGAGGTTAGTTGTGGCTAATGTATCTTTGTTCTCTCAGCATCTATCCATCACAGTCAGGTTACTGCTGGCTGCCCTGTGACAGGAGACGTGGGTGCTAACAAAATCTGGGCTGAATTCTCTTCCATTTGTTTTAGAGTCATTTGGAGCGACGAGACCAGAAGAAATTTAATCTCAGCTGAGACCATGGGCATAATTGCTCTTGGTCAATTTTATTATTTTATCAGTCACATTTATTGTGGGATCAACGGCAAAATAAAAGGTAAGTGCCATGAATGTCACTAACATAACCACCCCGACCATTACCTGTGGGACTCCAGTGGTGGTGGTGGTGGAGAAAGTTACAGTCACATGTCCTCAGTGTCAGGAGCCTGAAACAGCACGACACAGGTGCAGCTAATTCCACTGATTAGAGGGCTGTGATTAGGGACTGGTTCCTGTGTGGGTAACACAAATGGCAGCTATAGATAAACAAACAAACAAACAAAACTGTTTTTTTCTGCTTATGTGTTTCCATGGTCAAAGGTCAAGCAGTATTCCAGTACCTATACAAATCACACTGCATAAAAAGACAATATTAATGTTTCATCATGACGTCATACATAAAAGTACCCATAATGTTTCAGTAAATATGTGTGGCATTAATAGCGCAGATTAAACCTAACAGAGCCCTCTGGCTCAGCTTTTCTCTTCACCACAATGATCCCATACAATGTCCACATTATTGCTGATGCCACATCGATCCACTAATCAATCTGTCGCTCCATCTTGCCCTCACTAAACACACTGGGAGCTGTGTTGTTGGGGGCAATAGCCCCTAGTAGGGTCTCCTAAGGTAAATTGGCCCCAGAGGAAGGGCCAGACTAAGAGCGATTCACAAAACCCTAATGGATTGGCACAGTCAGAGCTGGAGCACCTTGCCTGGAAAAGGGAAACTGGGACGCCCTCCTGGAGCATGACCTGGGAGGAGAGCTCGCTGGCAAATATCTGGTGGCCGGGCCCCGAAAAATAACTACATGGAGCCACTGCCTCATGGACCCACCATCAGTGGGGATGGACTTTGGGGTAGGGTGTGATGCAGGCTGGGTGGCAGGCGAAGGTGGGAGCTTGGCGTGCTGACTCTCAGCGTCGCAGACTGGTAAATGTAGTTACGTACATGAAAATAGTACTTAAATACAGTAGGTAAATAAATTTACTCAGTTGTCTTTGTCATTTATGCATAATAACATCTAACTTTGGATTTGTGCATGCTAAGTGTGATAGCTGAACCTCCATCCATCATGATGAGCGTGCTGTTTTTTCAAAAGCTTAAAGATTTCTGTCGCATCTGAGAAATTCAGCTGCTATTTTATTTGTGCCTGATTCTCTAATGCCAAGTCTTTTAGAGCTGTGGTTTCCTTTATTCAGTGAGTTTTTTTTTTAAAGACGGTTTGTCACAACTAAAGCATCGAAGCAGATTCTAAAAGAACATATAGATGCACACACACACACACACACACACACACACACACACACACACACACACACACACACACACACACAATGCTGGGAGAGACTCAGCCGTACACACACAGCAGATGCAGAGCTGCAACCACACTAACAGATGTGCTGTATTGTATTATAGAGCAGCGTCACAGTGTGACCCCCACCCCTGTTATTAATTGATGCAGAATGTTTTCAACAGACCAAACCAGTCCTTAAGATGAATATTTTTCTATTGAGTGGTGCAGTTCAGCAAATGAAAAGTAATATAATATCAAATCATCAGAACTGATCAAGACCCAAAACTGTTCTCTGTATGATAAGAGAGGTTGAATAGTTTAATCAGACTTCATCCTGAGATGAGACTAAATATTTTTAATGAAGATTATGGGTTTAGAAGCCCAGCATTAGAGGATAAGTATTTCAAGGAAGCCTTGAGTGGCTGCCCAGTGATATTGAGTAATACCAAGTTTTTCCAGGAATAACACTATTGCTAACAACAAGAGCAATCTGAAATACATATTGTCAAAGCAAGAAGTAGGCACACCCCAAGCTGATTTTTTTTTTTATTAATTATTTTTTAGAACATCTAAAATCTGTTCTTTGTCCCTCTTAGTATCACGGCCACTGAACAAAAACAACAGGGTGTAATCAGCATTATATTGCAAAGCTTCTTATGTAAGACCAAGTACTTTATTGGCCCTGTGGCATTTCAGAGAGGTTGAAAAGGTGGCCAAACTGAACTTAAACTGACCCTTTTCATGAATCAGAAGATGGGGCCACCAGGTTATGCCAGCAGGAGTCTTGAGTGATCAGTATCCACATCTCACCTCCCAGCGGTGGTTTGGCTTTGAGTCAGTGAAACAGAGATTTATGACACTGTGAAAACCTCTTTTACATTTGCTTCATCACTACCTATACTTTTGTGACAGTAACATTTTTGGCTGGACTGGGCACAGGCCAGAGCTGCATCCGCCAACGGTCATGGCTGACTAACTGACTGAGTGATGAAGTTAAAACAGTTGGTCGCCTGAATGTTGGACTTTTCCCTTTAATAATGATTTAGCGTGAACAGTTTCTATTAAGACATCAGTGGGCGATTACACCGAATTTCTTCAAATAGTGACTACAGGCTTTATTTACCTCAACTGCAGAAGGTAACAGGCTTGTATTAGAGGTAGGTCTTTATTTCTAATTCCCTTTGTTTGATAATTGCAACATGTAAGAAATGTAATTTGTTTGCCATAATGGAGGTGAGGATCAGTGAATTGAAAGCACAGCTCAGCTTGAAGCCAGAGCAGCCGGATGACTCCCCATAACAAGAGGTGTATTGCTAAGACCACGATTCATGCCACCATTGTGCCAACAATGTATTGAAAATAACATGGTTATATTATTAGTTTTATTAAATTAAAGTGTGAGAAATGGACATTATGTTTAACGGGCATGCACACTATATAACACCAGGAGTTTATCACTGTCTGGTCCATATGATTTAAGCTCACGGTTAATTCTACTGCTTTGACAAGACATTCAAAGGCCATCTGGGTTAAGAATCAGCTCATAAAAACAAAGTAGCTGATCAGTTACATTGCCCCCTAAACTTACTGCGACACAGAAAATTCTCTCTTTAGTGGAGGATGTTTGATCTCAGAGGACACAACTGGCACATGTGGCTCTTTCTTGGAGGGGATTTCTGTGTCAAGCATGTGGAGGTGACTCAGTAAAGATGATAGACGTGTCATGGTTGAATCAGATCATTCAGCAGGTCATTCAGAGGTCAAAGGGTTAAAGCGGATCTTTTTGTACTTAATGTGCCACATCAAAAGTGCAACAGGTTAACATAATGTGTGAAAGGACGGTTTCTCAACTGGAAAGCCCGGGCTCGCACGCCCCAGTCGTAGCCCCAAGATCAGGAACACAAGGCAAGCAGGTACGCCCTGCAGTCTTCTGGAGGGTGCTTCCTGTGACTTGATTATATTCAAAAATCTGTACAACATGAACATGTCCATCTGGCATGTGCATCAAATTTACTCAAAATGTTTTAGCTGAAGAAAAAGAAGAATTCATAGGGGCTGAGCCCACTGATGAGGCTCGGAAGTCAGTATCATGGCTCGCATCATTGTGCACTTGATGGTCTGTTGTTACTTGTGAAAAGTAAAAAATACAATTTAGCAAGGCCAGTTTGAGTAATAGATTTATGAGACTGAGGGCCTATCACATGCCAGAAAAGCAGTGTATAATACTATGAGTCATGACTTTACAACTCTGAAAAGTAAGGACAGTCATTTTGTTCGTTGCAACAAACACCATGGTAACAGCAGAAATACAGTGTTCTCATTGCAAAGTAATTATCAGGAATTTGCACCTGTGAGTATTACATTGGCCGATGCAGCGCCTTGCTAGATGATTGCATTGTGTTGCAGCAAAAGCTGGACCAGGTTAAAGTCTATGCAGGAACCCTCTGCATTGGCAGACCTGCCTCATCAACACAGTGGCGTCATTCATTCAAATAAAGAGAGGGACGCGTTTATTTACTCGGCATAATTGTCTGTGTGTACACAGCCTTGGTTATATTGTACTACAGAATTTCCCCTGATATATTAACCATAAAACTCTCTTTGGAATCTCACATTCATTTCACAATTGATATGCATTGGATGTAAAAATATGGCGGGGACAACTGTGATAAATCATTCCCCAGATAAAGGTAAGTATAAGCATCATTGTTTTAACATGTGTGTTTAGTCTTTCATTATTATTATTTGTAAATTAGTGGTCTTTCTTCTTGAATGCTGGATGAAGTTTATCTGATGCATACCCCCAGGCACCTCCCCTGTCCCATCCCTCAATCCCTTCCAGAGCATGAATCAAGTAAAACAAGACACTAATACTGCTTTGAAATACAAAACAAAATCATTTACAACTGTGGAAAACAAACAAAGCTGTATGGTTGACATTATAAAAACAGCCAGGCCTGTGTTTCTTCCTCAATTTATTTACCTTAAACATCTGAGCATTTGTCTGCAGTGCTTACATTTTGCAAATGTCCATCATACCTGTGGTAGATGATTAAGCTAAACCTCAGTATAACTGCATGTTACATATAACCAGGAATCTAGGGCATCTCAGGATCAGTTTTGAGATTCAAGAATGTGATTCCCTGAAAATATAGAAAAACATAATTTGGACCCTGCAGACTTTATTACAGTGTGTTTTTACTTTCAGAAATGCAAACCAGAGAAGCCTATAAGCACTATTTATCATTAAAGGCATTAACTCCATGTGTGTTTTTTCCCCTTGAGCCTACTTTCAGATCATGGTA
This sequence comes from Seriola dumerili, assembly GCF_002260705.1. Taxonomy (NCBI): domain Eukaryota; kingdom Metazoa; phylum Chordata; class Actinopteri; order Carangiformes; family Carangidae; genus Seriola; species Seriola dumerili. Next base: position 5,611,639 of record NW_019174446.1, on the reverse strand, counting down.
TCTCACAAGGAGAGAAGAGAGCCTTTAAGAATCAGAGGAACCACACAACTTGATCCACTGATATCTCTCCTCCACTCAACAAGCCTTCTCTCCTTTTTACCATCCTATTCTATCTCACAGTGAGAGGTAGACATGAGTTTTGCGTAACTGCACATGGTTTCCATTTCCCCTTCCCTCTTCAGCTTCAAACCTCCCATTTTGACTTTGCCCCGTTTCCCATCCTTTCCTCCAGTCCCATTTGTCTTCCCTCTGTCACCTTGTTCCACTTGCATTTTTTCCACCACTCAGCTCTCCTCCACTTTTCCTTCTACCTGCCATACCACCGACTGTTTTCCTGTCATTGCCCTTTTCTCTACAAATTCTCCAAGCTTCATGATTGTTACTGCCTTCCAAAATGACCTGTGTGCGCGTTTTCTGATCTGATGCCGCTTTCAGCAGGATGATGTGTGTTATAAATGCATATGACCATTACAAAAATGATTTGCTCTGCTGTGGTTAATGGTGGGTCATGGTCTTTTATTCTCATGGCCAAAAAAAAAAATCCTCAAATCCCTCAAATGTCATCACTTAAGGCAGTGTCAAAACATATGGGGGGTTGGAGTCTGAAGCAGAATGAAGATCTGGATTTATTGTAAAGGGAATTGAGGCAGAGCAGGTGAAGATGATGGCTGGGAGATGAATGGGAGGTGGGAAGGCCATGAGTAACAGAGAATCTGTTGAAAGCAGGGCTGGAGAGATGAATGAGCAGCAGGCAGACAGACAGGAGGGGTATGATCCTGGAGCTGCAGGAGAGACAGTATAAGGTTAGTTAAAATGCAAAAACATGTGGAAGCAAAAACTGGAGCTAAAAACACTAGGAGGCCATAATGTAGTAACACACAGGTAGACTGAACGATCTGGTGACAAGTCACTGGAAAACCGGGGTTTATGTACTGCAGAGCTGATGAGATTATGAGGGTCAGGTGCACTGGCTGATGTGATTGGAAGGAGGAGTGGAGTAGAGCAGGTGGGGAGCAGAGAGGATCGCTTCACCCAGAAATAGACAACCGAACACAAAAACAAAAGAGAGAGATAACAAGGGAAAGACAAGGGGAAAGGAGAAGGAAAAGGGGAAAAACCCGGAGCCTTGGTCAGGACCATGTACCAGACTCTACAGCCTGCTCGTCGTCTCCGCTTGAGGCTAAATTAGCCTCTAAGAATGCGACACACCTGAATGTCCGACCGAAAAGTTGGAGGTTGAGTTGCATTGCCAGTAATGTAGGAGTTGAAAAGGAAGAAGAATGCGTGGAATGAAAAAGACAATGTCTTTGCTTTCATCCTGTAAACTGTTTATAGGAATGCATTGCTAAATCAGTGGCGATATTTTAGGAGATTTGCAACTGTTTCCAACTCTATAGGCTAAATAATGTCACACTACTCCCACCTTTACTTTCATTATTCACATTGCCACAAGACGCAAAACACCAGTGTTGTCATTTTTCTGCTAATGACAATCAGCTTTTTCTCTCTTCCTGAATTTTCCTTAAATCCCTCTATAAACTCCATCAAATACCCCATCCATTTTCTTTTTTAAAAAGATATTTTGGGGGGTGTTTTTTACTTTTTCATTGAGAGAGGTATGACATGCAACAAAGGTCCCCTACTTGAATCAATAAATTTATATATGGTATGTGTCATACCCACTGTAGGACAAGAGGATTTCCCATATCTCAACTTTTTTCATCCCTATACCTCCACCACATCATCAACATCAATCATTCTATTGCCCAATACTTAATTTCTCCTGCTAAAGTTCCTTACCTCCATCTTTCTTTCTTTGCATCCCCATCTCTGCCCTCGGGCCTCTCCTGATCCACTGCTTCCAATTTTCTTCTCTGACCCCTTCCACTTTAATTCTTCTATCCATGTCTTTCTCTTCCTATGTTGACTCTTACCGGCCCTCCAGTCCCCTTCATCCCTCCTTGCCTACCTTTCATTCCACCCTTAATGGTATATGTAAGCCAGGCCTGACAGTGTGTGGTAACACAGAAGGCAGCGGAGGCCCCCACATACACACCAACCCGTCAATCTCGCTAACTCAATACAGACAGCACCTCAGATCGGCAGAGCGATACGACAGGAAAAACTAGGTCATATTTGTGAGCGTAGCAAAGTTATTATGGAACCAATATACACTAATATTGTTTTCCTTCAGGCAGGCCGAGCTAGATCTGCATGGAGAAACGTGATCTGACAGTTTGATATGAAGAAGGAGAAAATGAGAGGAGCCGAGTCCCCAACGTGAAATGGATATTCCTCGCCCCACAAAGCTGAGCTTGTCTGTGTAGGTTATGTAACACAGGGTCACCTGTGGTCCACTGGCTCTAAGTGAACAACAGGTAGTGTTAAAGTGTGTTGCATCAGAAGTAACGGTGGTGTCAGTGAGCTATAGTAAACTGTTGTTTATCTGGTTCTGGTTGATGCGTCCACGCTTAAGACAAGCTCAGACTACAGGAGTTTGGGGCCAGTTTAAATCCTATTCACCACTCCTGACAGTCGGAGGAGAAACCTGTTCCTTGACGTCGGTCAGTAGATTAATGTTAGGGATTCACAGATCCAGTCTTAAACCTCTTGAACTACCCATAAGGGCTGTCCCAATAATGTCAAATTTGTCTGATATTTAGTTAAAATCAAGATGATTACGATTATGATTACATCAGTCCCAGAGCAGCTGACTGTGTTGCCATGCAACAGTTAACATTAGCCAAGGCTAATGTTAGCTAGCATACTACTATTGACGTATTAAAACTGTTAAAAATGTCACGCCCAGTTCTCAGAAGAATAGACAGCTCGTGTAACATTCTGTTTTTGTTTTTTCTCAATGCAAAGTTTTACTAAACGCTACAAGTTGTTGCACCAAGGTCTCCATTTTGTTTACATCTACTTCCCTATGAGAGATCACGTGAGATTGTTACAATCTATTTAAAAAAAAGATAATTTAGTTTTTACCATTTAACTTAAGATTTGTTTGTTGATGTATTTTGAAAATCCTGTCCAACTAAAACTGGGCCTTAAAGGAATATTGACTATGATATAACTGCAGTTATTTTACATAATTTTTTTTTTTTGTTAAGTTAAAAAAGTTCAAAAATAATTTTCAGACATATTTGTGGAAACTGTGCCTACGCTTCAGGCGTCTGAGTGGTCATTTTCCCATGGCAGCAGTTTGACATTTGTGAGCTGGCATTGCAGTGTCAACTTCTGTGGTGAGCAAATGACCAAAGCACGTAATAGCCCTTTATCTCCCATGGACATTGATTTAAAATGTTTTTTAAAATCCTTTTTTCAACAAGCCCACATAGCGCTTGTTATGCATCCTTTAAATTTTCAACTTTAGGAGGACTCATTCTGCTGTCCACTTTGTATCCTACTTGGAAAGTGGAAGGTAGCAAACCAGGCAAACTAGTGTCCACTTGGAAAGTTGAAGCTGTTAAGCAGTTAGATTAGCTTGCTACTTATTCCCACAAGACATTACTTTTACATTCATGTTATTTCAACACCTGCTTAGACATGGGCCGATCCTGCACACTCAATACTGTGTTCATCCCACATCATAGAAAGGAAGGGGTCCAGTTAGCTTCTGTTTCCAAAGTGTGGTAAAGACAAATCCCAGCAACAGCTCTGTGCCTTGTAGTCCAAATCACAACACAAGGTAACTAACGGTTAAATGATAAAAAACAATCTGACTTTCCTTTCCCATTGATATTTTGTCTTCCCTCTGGCTAAGATCATGCTTTAGTTTCACCATCACCATGGGATTCATTACAAGGCTGCTTTCTCAAAATACCGCTGCACTGCTGTGTCTATCTTTTTTAGTGCTCCACATCTACTGTACACTGAGCACTGACCTCTTTCAATCACATAATTTCATTTGGTCTCCTTCTCCATCACTCTTCACTCCATCTCAAATGAAGTCTTACAACTCTCTCCACTTTCTTCATCCAAGCTCAATGCTATGATGGAGGTCGAACCAGACAGTTTGACTTTGATTTAGTAAATGTGGTCTACGTTACTTAGATGTTGAGGATAATTGATTTGACCATGACGAGGTGGAAGGTAATTTGCCTCAAATGTCATCATGCTGATTCAGGTTACAGTTGTGTGGGAGCAGGACTGGTGGTTATTTCTGTCTGTCTTAAAAAGCTGATCCATTCATCAGATAACCAGTTTACTCCCACTCTCTTTTTTTGGCTCGCTCCTCCTTTCTGTTTCGATCTCTTCTTCGAGAGTTGGAGCATTAATACTTACAGAATATGTCTATGCTGTATAAAATAACATGTTTACTGTATATAAAATGTTATCCCTTCACACCAAACTGTGTGAAGGGAAAGTTTTTCTGTGAAAAGAACAATAATACCATAATATATTATATGTAGTCTATACAGCAAACTTGTATTAACTAGTACAAAAAAAATCTTGGTTTGGTTGGTTTGAATCAGTGCTAACAAGGATGAAAAGAAACCTGTGTTAGTAGTTTCTCTGACAGCAAACTGTTTCATTCTGTCCTTTAGTGTCTGTCTGCACATCTCCCACATTTTGTTTCCATCAAGTGTGAAATCTGCCCGGAGCATGAAACTGTGTCAGACAGAGCAATCCGTCAAACTGCCCTTAAGCGTCGGTAACCACCTTACAACGACTACTTAAAGCTTAAACAAACAAGCCGAGCAATAATATGTATCCAGTGTCCAATAAAGTGAGCCAACTAAATCAAGTCTGAAGATTGTGGTCAGGCGGGGGGTCTGGAGTAATAAGTGTTGTAAGGGAGAAGGCGAGGAGAAGCCTCAGAAGAGGTCAAAGGATTAGGTCGTCTCACGGTGGAGTCGGGGCCTGACTGTGCAGAGCTCTTGTCTCGACACAGGGATTTACAGTTAATTTACAGTTGATTTATTATTTTACACCATTTTCTGCTGCTGACTGATTTGGCTTGTGAAGGGAAAATGTTGACAGTTCTTTGTTTTTGTAGCACCAAACACTACATTTATCATTTATTACCACTGATACTTGTGACCTCAGTAATACCTGTTGCCCTGCCTTACACACATTTGTTTTTATGTGATTTATTTTCATGTCTTATTCAGGTTGGCTAGTTTTTACATGATGTCATGTGTTTATTTTCTTTTAAAATTTAGGTTGCCATGGTGATTTTGCAGTTGTATTCATATTTATAATGCCTGATTGTACCATCCTTCTCTCCGATCTTTTCTAATACAATTTTTTTCCCTCCAGTTTTCAGTCCATTTTGTTTTAATAATCAAAATATCTGAATGAAAAAAAAGAAAAGAATAAATACAATAAAAATTGTCCTTTAGAGCTTTCTGGTTGCTCTAAGTTGGGCTGGACAATACTTGTAAATATTTGTATTTGATATCATAAATATTTGTTTTAGTAGGGTGACCCATAGATGAGTTTGTATTTAAGAATAGAAATCACATGGAACCAGCTGATCACAATATCTTTATCAAAGGCCTACATATTAAACATGATGCAAAAATATCAACAGAACCCTTAGAAACGCAACCTTTTGAATTTTATACAGAATTGTTATCCTGTGTCATACACTTCTCAGCACTCCATGGTAAATCGTAGATGGTGCCACAAATCATCTCTCCACCCTTTTGTAGATCACTGTGTCATGACGCACAGTACAGTAATGATGGCAATGCAGTAATGCTGTACATGGGACCTGTTGTAGAAACGACATCAACATGATGTCCAAAAGACCAAATTACAGTAACCACAACTCTAGCAGCGGTCCAGCTGCGGCTCTGAGTTGTAGACTTCTGTTAAATCTCACACAACTTTCTAATCCTCAATCCAGACTGTTATTTTGGGCTGGTTGCCAGGCAGAGTGAACCAGTAAGGGCTGTTTTCCCACAAGAGGTGGGTGGGATATTAATCTGAGCTTTTCCTGTGGTCTGAACAGTTCTGAACATCTGACAAATGTGATATGTGGATCATTTAATCATTACTTTTAAAACTATCACACCATCAACAAAACTATTTAAAACTGATTAAAAGAAGTTATCAGTGAGTGTTGTTTCTTTTTTCTCTTTGTTCAGACTTTTCTGGAGTGATTAATGAGCCGGTTCAGTCTCCTCCTCAGCAGAGATGGCAGGGATTGCTGCTCAGATACTGATCATAAATCATGGATGCACACAGAGGTTTTGGTCATAGCACTTTCCAAAGGGAAGTCTGTAAAACTACGTTCAGTGGGACTCTAAAAACCCCAAAGGCCAACAGGACACAGACAGCGACCTCTCAGGAGAGTCCTTGTGTTTGTGTGTGTGGTTGTCACCTCTGGTCAACATCACGTCTTCTTTCTCAGTCACTCGTTTCTCACAAGTATTTATCTTCTCAAATCTCTTCTCTTAACCCTATTTTAGCAGCCCAGCCCAGAGCCAGGCCAAACCAGGCCAGGCCAAATCAAACAGTTTAGACCTTTTTTATCTCCTGCTACTTTCCTTATCGTCACAGCGGACTGCTCGCTCACAGAACTCGCTCACAGCTGGCTCTGCTGGTGAAACTGTTTTTCACAAGCCACCTCTGGCCTATGATTGCATCTGTTGTTTTATCATAATTTTGTTTTGGTTTTTCTAGCAGCTGTATGCTGTTCTCAGTAAGTGATCTGGAACTGGGTCAAATCTCAATTTTGTTCCTGTAAAGGTCGAAGAAATATATTGTTGTATCATGATAAGCAAACTGTCTGAGGAAATCGGAGCGGAGAAATGGACGACCATCAACGTTGCCTTCCATGAGGCTTTTAAATGAAAAAAATCGACAAGAATAGAGGTGATACTGACAAGTTATAAAGCACTATTGAAAACTAGTCCTGTGTTGTGAGGGAGGGGTTCCAGATGTCAGCTTTGATATTTTCCTGGCAGGGAAAAACAGACCCACCCTGCCTGTCTTTAACTCCGCCATGACCTCTCTAAACCACTTTCTGTTGTCTGCTGCCTAACCTACATCTGCCAGTCTATTGGAAGGCAGCTACAGCAAGAGGTCACCATGGAACATCCACCTACTACTACCTTCTCCTTCAGCACAAACACAAACACAAACACATACACACACTCACACCTTCCCCAATGCACATCACTCAAGAGTCGTGCATTAGTACTTTCAGCAAGATCCAAGATCCTGGCTTGAAAGAGTGAACCTGGGTCATGGTTTTTGTTGGATAATCCTCCTTGTTAATTTAAAATTCCACAAAAAAAGGAATGAGAAGGAAGGATACATGGTAAATTCATTGACGACCTGGTTGTCTCGCAGGGTGTGGCGCTACCACTTCCACAACCTGGACTAAATGTGTGTCTGTGTGCGTGTGTGTGCGTGTGTGTGCGTGTGTGTGCGTGTGTNGGGTCATGGTTTTTGTTGGATAATCCTCCTTGTTAATTTAAAATTCCACAAAAAAAGGAATGAGAAGGAAGGATACATGGTAAATTCATTGACGACCTGGTTGTCTCGCAGGGTGTGGCGCTACCACTTCCACAACCTGGACTAAATGTGTGTCTGTGTGCGTGTGTGTGCGTGTGTGTGCGTGTGTGTGTGTGTGTGTGTGTGTGTGTGTGTGTGTGTGTGTGTGTGTGCATGTAGCTGTCTGGCGAACATATGTAGAGGTCTGGCAGTAAGATACTCACCAGGGTGTTCCTCATAGGATAACTGTGAGAAAAATCTAAGAAGCTTGAGTCAGGTCGGGATCCACATGCTCTGATGGTTTCCACTGTTATCCAGGGTTTGATTTACATGGGAACTTGCTCAAGGACACTTCAGCAGGGCGGACACTCAGACCTGTTGAAGAACAAGCCTTGGACCTTATGATAAGTTGCATAAGAGCTTCTTATAACTGATCCGCATGATTTGAATGACTTTTAGCTGGTGGCTAGACATGATAGAGTCTCAAGGATTCAGTTATTTCCGTGTAACATATTCAATGTTTTTGTTTTGTCTTGTTTTGCACCTGTTCTATCCTGCTGCAGATGAAACCTTGATATTGTACTGTAGTGTACTAACTTCTCTCCTGTACTATCACAAAGCATCTCACTTGTCAACCATTACAAGGCTCCGGGCTTGACACTTCTGTGTGCTTGTATTAATCACATAATCACATTATGGGCATATGAATTTGTGTACAATATCATTGTTGGGGCTAACCTCCTATTTAAGGACAAAACACAGGTCCCCATATAGTTTAACTCTGATGGAATAGTTTTACATTTTGGGAAATACACTTATTCACTTTCTTGTTGTGAATTAAATGAGAGGATCACTCTCATGTCTAAGCACTAAATATGAAGCTACAGCGAAGCATTGGTTAGCGTAGCCTAGCACAAAGATTAAGAACATGCATAAGCATCCCTAAAGCTGTAAGAGCCATCGCACATTCCGAACCCACTGGCCGACTTCCCAAACTCAGTGTCTACCCTACGCGATCTCTCGCCCGCCTGCACACACAAATGGATAAAATAATTTTAATCATAAGCTCCTCACACTTTCCAAATGGTACTGGTCAAATGCATCAAATTCTTTGGGAGTTTATAATTCTCAGAAAAAATGTATTCATCTGTTTTAAAGCTGCTTCTTTCCCAATATGTGTGTGCGAAAACTGATTGATGGAAATATGATGGACCCATTTGATGAAGTGAAAGTTTTAAGTAACCTGGGTCTGCCACTATACGAAAATTGTTGACACCCAGATTCCTTCCTAAGTCTTTGAAAAAAACACCAAAATTGTTGTTTTTTATACATTTGTTTTAGGACATTTTCTTCATTATTTGATGAATTAAAAGTGTAGAATTGCAAAGCAGTAGAATTTGTAGTGATGACAAGCACATAGTCCGAACCAACATCAGTGACAAACTGAAATGTTTCCCAACATTCATTTTATCAAAAAATAAAATCTAACCACTGTTGCTCTGTCCAGAGTTATAATGTATTTGCGTACCATTGTCTAAATAAGTCTAATCTCTACTATGATCCCCTCCCTAATCAAGTATCGCTAAGAGACGGCTTTGCATAAGTATCTGCACTTACGATCTGTTGTATGAAGCCCCAAAGCTCCATCAAGCAAAAGGTAGAAGGCTTAAAGAGAGGAAACCACATCGTTACTAACCAGACTATGTCTCTCATATTGAGTTCAGTAAAGAAGACACGCATCATTATCAATACAGACAAACCCTGTTTAGATGAGATAAGGTGGATTGTACCAGTGTGGCACATTGAGTTTACTTCAGCAATAGTATATGAACTATTACTCACCATCCGATGATGCGTAACACATACTGCAAATCCAATCCATTTTTTGGATGCACAAACACATATTACTTCAGCAGGATTATGCAAGTATAAAAGAATTTGTCTTTCTCCAGAATAACTCGCTCCCACACTCATCTTAATTCCATCAAATTGCACACTTGGGGGTACATTTTAGGGTACAGTCCTGCAATAACTAATACGTATATAATTTAAATGTATATTTTGTTTACTTTTTAATGTAAATATTGATAACATGGTTAAAAAAAGTAATCAGTCATCTCAACCTCAGTAATACTATATATAACTTATAATATATATATAAGACAGGATGATCACGATTTTAGAACATGTGTATCTCTCAATCAAATCTATGTAATTCAATCTCATATATATAATATATATATATAATAATATATAATATATATATATATATATATTATATATTATAACACATAATAGTATAAATATGTGTGTGTGTGTGGAATGGAAAAATATATGGATTGAAAATTTGCATAATTAAATTATAGAACTCATAGAATCTTACATCATAATACACTTCAAAGGCACCTCTTAGATACACTTCATAAGACTCTTAGTATAGTTGTCCTTAGTAGTTCAGAGAACATAGTTGTTCGAGGACACACAGCAAACAGACAGCTTTCTGTTGAGTTTCAGTACGTTTTAGCAGCTTTAGATTAAGATAAGCAAAACTTTTTTTTTCTTGCAAGTGGAAAACAGTGTTCAGAATAGAAAACTGAACTGTTAGTTGTTAACAGCTTGAATTTCAAGTTAAACAACAAAGACAACTGTTTATCCAGCAAGAAGCATGTAAGTATTTATTTTATCTACAACTAGTTTTATTATAACTATAATTATAAATATCTCACTACTCTCAATACTCACTCCTAAGAAAATGTTTCTTCCATGCCATGTATGTGTTGTTTACCATTATGTTAAGATTCAAAGTTATTCTTGCTTTTAATGCTTCACTCACTCTATAACACCTGGTGTGATGTTGAAGCTTTAAAATTTGCTCTCACTCAGTTGCTTCTAAACTCTGCATTCAAATTTCATCTACATTACAGTGTGTTATAAACATTTAGATGTTTTAATTCTTTATACTGCTCATAAATGTTTAATGTAATCAGGAATACTTGTCATACAGTGTATACCAAATTCTAACATCTTTCATCCCTGTTTTAGATCACAAAATCTTTTGTCTCTACTCAAAGACCTTTAATTTAAGATCCTGCCTGAACACAAATAACTAACATCATTATTATCTGAC